>NW_020954598.1:23452033-23619917 GCF_900497805.2 Vombatus ursinus
CTCTCTCTCTCTCTCTCTCTCTCTCTCTCTCTCTCTCTCTCTCTCTCCCTCTCTCTGCAAGTGGCCATTTGCAAGCCTACAATAAAAATACATGACGAATTCCTGCAGTGTCCAAAACCATCAGGCAAAAGCCGAAATTAGAAAAACATCAGCAATAAACCAAGACAATTACTGATCACTCACTATGTGTTCAGCATTATACTAGTTATAAGATAAAGTAAAATATATGGCATCCCTTCTCTTAAAGAGGAAGATTATAAAAAGAGCTTGATGCTAAGTGACATGTACTGTGTATAAAGTAACAGCAACATTTTGGGGTGAGGGGGCCTATGTTTTCTTTCACAACACAACTAACATGGAAATATTTTGCATGGCTACACATGTATAACCTATATTGAATTGCTTGCCTTCTCAATGAGAAAGGAGGGAGAGAATGTGGAATTCAAAGTTAAAAACGAATGTTAAAAATTGTTTTTACATGTAACTAGGGAAAAATAAAGTACTAAAATTTTAAAAAATATTATAAAAGCTTACAATCTAGTGTGAGAAACAAGATTATTACAGATAAAAAATGAATAAAGTATTCAGCAAGTGCTAAACCATCTGTATAGAACAAATGCCATTCAGGAGAGAAAATTTTAGAAAATTACTGTACAATATTCTGTACCCTTAAAAATCATAGTTACTGAAGCACTATTTCACAAGCCACAAAGCATTCTTAACTATGAACATTATATCTGTACAGCAGAAAGAAGTTTAGGAGATGAAAACACTAAAATTAATCACACTCAACAATTAGACAGGAATAACATGGGAAAACACATAACGTGTGCTCCCTCTGCTGGTTCAGTAAGAGATATTAACTAAAACGTCTTTTGATTATGGCATTTCTTGTACAGGAAAGCACTTTATGTCAAACAACCTTTCTTGGATGTTACAGGAAAAGCTACCGAATCTTTTCAACATATTATCAACTTAAATCTGCAAATCCATTAATAATACAATCTTACAATGATTTGTCTTTTAAAAATTCACCATGAATCAAAAGGCTTAATTCTACATCTTAATTTAGTAATTTAAGGAATTATGTGTGAAATAGATTAAAATTTACATGTGGTGTAACATTAAATTGCTATTTGTGCTACTGAAGTAAGAATAAAAGACTGAACTTTGAAAAATCCAGTGCTTGGGTAAACAGGTTAAAAAACAAAAAACAATGTTCAAACTTCAAATTTGAGTCTTATTATTCATATGCTCACTAAAGTGTTATTTTTCTTTTGATACTTACATCATTCTCTGTAACAGTAATAGGAAGTCCACGTAACATGATTGTCTTACTCTCCCATTCATCATTAATATCATTCCTGTAGTCATGTTCTCCATAGTCACCGTCAGAATGGTAACCATCTTCTGATCTGTCACTATTCCTTCTCTCACGTTCCCTCTGATGGACAACAAACAAAACCGCAATGAAAACTTCATTTTTGGACTGAGCTTTTTTACTCTAAAGGGAAGGGGTGTACATGCAAGGGCGGGTGAAGTGGAGGGGGAAGTTATGGTCACAGTTTCCCATCTCTAAGAACAGTAATTAGGAAGACACTGAAGACCATAAATTATTCTTCTGAAAAGGTTTCTGGAAAATGAGGGCATCCTGGGTTCCACATTCTGTGTCAGCGAATACCAAGTCAACCACCAATAGACATTAGTTATTTTCTCTCAAGACAAAGTACAGTGTGTTGAATTGGGATCTCACAAAGAACTGAAATTCACCTCATTAAACATTTATTTCAACACAATTTATTGAAGTGGAATTTTCCATACTTCCTACAATGCTGCACAGATTCAATAAATTATCTTTGCAGATTAAAATAAATCCAAATATATTTAAGAACACAGAAGCTGAATATAAAATTCAAAAGAAACTGAAGTTGATGAAAGGCTACAGCAACTAAAGCATTAAATAACTTTCATATTTAGTAACTTAATAATCACCTACACGGCACATAAATCCTCTATGGAACACCTGAAAGAAACATTTTGTATATTTCTCCATTTAATCATCTCAGCTTACAAAAATTAAGCAAGTATTTTCACACATAGTAAATTAAGGGCAGCTAGACGGTACACTCAATAGTGTGTTAGATCTGGAGTCAGGAAGATCAGAGCTTGAATTCTGTCTCAGGCGCTTACTAAAATCTCTCAGCCTGTTTCCTTCTGTGTAAAATAGGAACGAGCACCTATCTCATAGGGTTGTTGTGAGATCCAATGAGATAACATGAAGTACTATGCAAACCTTAAAGGGCTATATGAACCCGAACTGTTATAGTTAAGACAATTTTATAAACCATGCACTACTCACTCACCTCCGGACTGTCATAATCTCTATAGTCATCATATCTGTCATTCCTGCGATCATCACTAGATCTTTTATAGTCTGAATCCCTTCGTCGGCTTCTGGATTCACGTTCATCTCGATCATCCCGATCTATGATGGAACCGTATCTTCCGCTACGCTCTGTTCTACTGACTCTGCAAGACAAAGAATGTTCATTTAAATTAAAGATAATTACATATCCTCCCTATAGAAAACATTAAGCTCAATTTATGGTACAACATATCCAGCAGTCCCTGCTCTCAAGAAGCACAGTCTAATGGGGGAAGACAACATGTAAACAACTCTGTACAAACAAGCTATGAAAAGGGTAAACTGGAAATAATCAACAAATGCAAGACACTAGAATTAAGGGGATTGGGAAAGATTTCCTGCAGAAGGTGGGATTTCAGCTGGGACTTGAAGGAAGTCAGGAAAGCTAAGAGGTGGAGAAGGAGAGGGAGAGCATTCCAGCCATGGGGTACAGCCAGTTGTTTGACACAAGTCAGTGTGTTAAAGTGTTATTTAGGAAGGGATTTAAAATAATAATCAACTACTTCCCAAATATAAATAACCAATTTGGATGACGATTTTGAAATGGTTAAGTGCAATCTAGATCAACCCCTACAAATTAGCAGTAGAAATGTTGGAATAGGAAATATTTCTAGTCAACCCTCAGGGCTCAGCTGCTGCAACTTTATACCAATTGATTTAGCAGCTAGGTAGCACAAGGGATAGAGCTGCTGGCCCTGAAATAAAGAAAACCTGAATTCAAATCTATCCTCAGAATAAGATGTGTGACCTTGGAGTAAGTCACTTAACTGCCGTTTGCCTCAGTTTCCTCAACTGTAAAATGGGAATAAAACTACTACTACAAGGTTGTTGTGAGGATCAAATAAGATATTTGTAAAGCATTTAGCACAGTGCCTGATATACAGGTGTTTTAATAAATGCTTGTTCCTTTCCTCTGCTTCTGTAATCTCTTTTATGTTGGCTTTTCGATTCTCACCAAGCAAAAGCGTGGAAGCTTTTTATGTATACATTTTAATCCAATTCTACCTTTCTTCACTAACCACAGATCAGGGTGAAAGGGTAAAGAGAAGAAAGACAGAATAATCTGAATTTCATTTAATTTTGAAAGATTTTCTCCTAATTTGTGATTAACAGGTCTTTCTCACAGAGTACCATGGTCACTCAGACAAGGACCACAGGTCATGCATGCATTTAAATGCTCCTCAAAATAATAGTTTTTCAATCTAGTCAAGTAATTAATTCTAATTTGTCCAGTCAACTGTATGATCAGTAGTGAGCCGGTAAAAGAAAGTTATCATTTCATATAGTGCAGTATATGCTGGTCTATATTTGTTAGTCTACAACTGGGCTTCATATATTCACTTTTGGGGAAAAAATGCTTATCTTAATCCTAGATTTCAGTGTGGTACAGTGGCAGAAAGTTCTGGACTTGGAAACAAGAGACCTGGGTTTGAATTATTTATGTCATTTACTAGCTATGTGACTATGGACAAATCATTTAACTTCCTTCTCAAGATTGTTTCCTAATCTGTAAAACGGGAATATGAAGCACCTACCTCAAAGGATGATAAGATTTAGATCAGAAGGGATTTTAGAAATCAACAAGTCCAAACACCTCATTTTACAGATGAGGAAACTGGGGCCCAAGGGGTGAAATGACTTGCCCATAGAGTATCTGAATCAAGGTTTTCCACTTACAAATTCAGTGTTCTTTTCCCTGTAGCATGCTACCTTACAAAGTTGTTATGAGATAAAATAATGTATGTAAAGTACTTTTTGGTAAGCCTTCAATGTTAATTATTACTGTTCTCAGAAATTAGCTTCTATGTTGTATAGCAATTGGGTTTTTTGAAAAGCCGAAGTACAAATTTGAGGACAAGGATAAAACTAAGGGAATGAGAGGATGTAGTAATTTCATCAACTTGAGAAAGCTAATAGCTGCCTAATGACATAGGATGCTAATAGCAAAAAAATATTTCTGAAAGGATTAGACATATGATTAGGACATCCCATTAGGACTGTGATGCTTACCAACTTGTATTAGTTTACCTCATGATTCCTGGTCTGGTCAAGTGTAAAGAGAGGAGGGATTGTGGGGGCTGACTGAGCTAGGGAATATGAGATGGAAAAACAAGTGGTAAAAGAGGATACTCTTACTTAACCACAAAAGCTATCTCTAAAATGGGGGTTTGTTCATGGATAAATTTCAAGGGGGTAGGCATGAACATGAAAAAAAATTACATCTTTACTTTCACTAACCTCCTAACTTAAATTTAATATTTCCTTCAAATACCTGAAAACATTATTCTGAAAAGGGGCCTATGACACAAAAGTGTCTATTCTAGAATAGAATGAAATCATGGTATTCAAAATTCCTGGTTCTTTTTTCAGGTCACCAATTTGTCGGGTCTGTGATGAACCCACTACCTTAAAAAGGACAGTAATTAGAAAGTTGGAGTGAAAAATAAAGATGGATGGAGACAGTAACATACATATGTAGTGGGAGCAATCAAGCAAATTATTAGCCTAATTATATGCCTAATGATCCTACATTCTTTTCTTCTTTTAGATTTTTATGTCTTTCCTCCATTTTCTCATGTGCTCTAGTGTATAGCTAATCTTTCATTAGCAGTGAGGATATCTCATTTAAGAACCCTCCTCCTTCTCATTTTCACACATTTCCTGTGTTTTCCTATGGGCTCTCCTGTTCACAGGATTTAAAGCTAAAAAGGACCTTAGAGATTTTATCTATTCTAATTCCCCCAATTTTTAAAGGAGGAAAATGATGTCCCAGAAGGTGAACTTCCCAAAGTAATAGAATGAAGATTCAAGCTCAGGTCCTGAAATTCCAAGTTGAGCACTTCACTGCCACACTGCCACAGTGACAGGTGTGTACCTGTCACTAAGATTAAAAAGACAATAGTCCCTGCCATCCAGTAGCTTAGATTTTAGTAGTGAAAAGTGAGTATGTCCATGTATGCAAACATATAAACACATTCACTCGTCTCTAATACTATAATACAACTGATCCACTTGATGGAAGGACCCCAAAACTTTTTGGAAGTTGTAACACGATACTGTCATTTGACAATTACTCCCAAGAATTCTTTGACAGCATATTGATTTTAGAAATAAAACTGAACTACAAATAATTCTGATTATAACAACATCCTGAGACTCCTTGGGATAAATCAAAACAAGTTAGGATCCATTGACTTAGAAATAGAAACAGTAACCATTCTCTGCTCACCTTTATCTCAGTTAATTTAACTGGTGAAGGAAGAAAAGGGGACAAAGTAAGAAAGGACAGGTTAAAGGGAAAACAAGTATCTTTGAAGATCGCTAAAATGTAACAACAATGGTAATAGATCTGCAAATGAAAAATATTTTACAATTAAATGAGATCTTTTAAAAGTGGTCATTAACAATGAATTAATTTCAAAACAATCCCAAAGCTCAAGAACTAAAACATATGGCTCAATCCAGGGTAAGAATTACTTTCAACATCATGTAAGTTACAACATACCGTTTGTCTGAACCCATAGTCCTGTTAAAAGTGCTAGTACACAGCTCCAAATGGCAAGTGTCTGTTCAAGAAGACAAGAGAAAGAGATTATTGCAAATTCATGTTGCATAGAAGACTTTGCAAACAGCTAGGATCATGTGCTCACCCACCATAAAATTGAATTTTAGGATTCGGATAGGAAAATACTTGCTTGATCTTGCCTACTTTCTCATTATTTGAGATAAGGTAGAAATGCACCAGTAACTTCGTTCCATTTTTGAAACCAGGCCCGAAACAGTCTGAAGGCCAACACTACCTTCTTCGAGTTACCATTATCAATAAAGATCTGAACAAAAGCGAGATTTTCAGGTGTTAACTAAAAACCTTACGGAATCCAGTAAAAAAAAACGGATAAAGCCTCCAAGTCTTTTTACACTTTTGCTTTTAGAACACTAAGAATGGTTACAGATTGCTTTGCTTCAAAGCTACTTCAATCTACCAACACTCAGAAAATAAGCAAACATCTGATACAATCTAATTCTTCAGGTGAACCTTTCAGGATGTTCAGAGTAGAAACCCTGAGTCTGGAAAGAAAGTAAATACAAGACTGCGGCAGCATACCCAGCCCGAGGGGAAAAGCCGCAGCCTGCGTAGCTGTGAATTCTCGGAGCGCTGGCGCAGAACCGGCGGCCCATCACAATCGGCGCCCAGGACAACAAGCAAGGTCCCCGCGGGCCGGGCCAGCCCCCTCGACCCCAGGCCAGTAGGCGCCACAGGGTCCCCACGCACGCCCCGGACGCAAGCTTTGCTAACAGCCAGGGACCTCTCCTCCCGGGCGCACGGGAGAACCCCCGGGGGCCTCTGGGGCGATCAAGGCCGGCAGCCGCAGCTCCTCGGGTCGGGCGGTCGGACTAATGGCGGCCGGGCCCACGTCCGGAGGAGAAGACGCAGGCGGCCCGAGGACGCGGCCCGACCGTTTTGGGCGGCCTGCCGCTGCCTTGCCGCCCGCAGCCCGAGGAGGGGCGGCCCGGACGCGGGAGGCCCAGGCAGGCGCGAGCCGGGATCAGGACGAAACCAGAGACCGACCGCTGGGGCGAACACCGCGCAGGGCCGGGGCCCCAGGAGGCGGCGGCAAGCCGACAGAGAAGGGACGGAGGAGGAAGCTCGGCCCGGCTGGCCTCAGAGGCGTCTGAGGGGGGCCAGAGGTCACTCTCCGGGGCCCGGCGCCCTGCCCCCGCCGCTTCCCGGGGCTGACAGATGAGAACCGGGGAGATGGCCGACGCGGGGCATGAGAGCTCACCAAAATGCGGTTGGGATCAACGACAGAGTTCCTGGGGAGAGCACGGACGAGCCGGCGCACTCACCCCTAACCGTGCTCGGCGAGGCAGTCCTCGCGGCTCGGCGTCCCAGAGGCTCCAGCGACGGTCCGGAACCTGAACAAAATGGCGACTCCACCGACCACCGTCTCCTACCCACACTGCTCCTCGCCCCGCTCGGCTGGCCGCCGCCTGCTGGAAGCTTCCACTGGACGCGCATGCGCGACGCGCTCTCTCCCGCCCTATAACGCTGCGCGGTGGCTGCTGGGAGGTGTGGTTTCCACTATAAGGACTCCTTTTTCCTTAACAGACTACGCACTTGTCTTTCTTTGTAGAAGTAAGTACCTATTTACTCGCATTTGAGACTACAGGAAGTCAGGAAAGAACTTAAAAATCATCTCGTGATTGGATCATCGCTAGCGCAGAGGGGCATTAGTGAAGATCTAATGCAAGGCCAAGAGGGGTTGAATGAGTCGGTGGTCTTCTAAGTGGACCACCACTTTTTGGATATATTATATTGGGGATTCCACTCCTATATGGGTGGGACTGGATGGCCAACGAGGGCACTTCCAACTCTCAAGTTCTGTGCTGCTGTGACTTGCCTAAGAGTCATATAGGTAACAAGCAGACAAACCCAGGGCCAAGGACTCCAAATCCAGTGCCCTTTCCACTAAACGTGCCTTACCTGACCTACTCTTGAGGAGAGAGCTGTCTTCTCAACCCAACTCAGTTTTATTCCCTCCTTTGGTGGGGCCTATTACACAGCTTTACTACATCCCTTATGATCTGATCTTTATAACCCTGTGAAGTAGGGAAGTCAAGGCGAACCCAAATCTTCTGATCACACACTTGGTCTTACAGGCTCCACTTGCTTTCTCTGTCTCCTTGCCTCCTTCAGGGCCCAACTCAGGTCCCGCCTTCTACAAGAGGCTTTTCCCAGTCTTCCACAGTCTAAGTGTCTTTTCTGTGAGACTATCTCCAGGTCTGAGTCCAAATCCAGTGCTTTTTATCACTAATTGATTATGCCACACAAGAGACTTATTCAAGGTCACACAGGTAGTTCCCACTAGACTGGGAGTGGGAAACACTGATGTCCTCACTCTTAAATCTATTGTTCTATGTTGCTGCTGCAGTTGGTGGCAATGCTGCTGCCTTTGGCATTATCTTATACTTTTCATAAATATTCTAATTTAGGCTTAGTCTGCAGGTAATACCCAATGATGGTAAAACTTAGTTTTTTACTACTTCCTACAGCCCCTTCTGAGAATGATCAAGGGGTAAGAGAGAAGAGAAAGTTGCAGTCCACAAAAAACTGGACCATACATAATTTCCATCTACAAATGAAGAAACGTTGACATCGAACTGCAGAGGAAACACCTTGGATTTGAATATCCTACCAGAGTATGCAGGTGGTGACCTGAGGAGAATGGAGATTTTATCCTTCATCACTTCCAAATTCTGGAAGAGAGATTCCTGCTTGGATGGAATGGCATCTTAAAAACCCTTCCCAACTGTGGCTTGGATAGGTTTAGAAGCAACAGTTTCCAGAAATTATGATATTTCATATTCGACATAGTAGCTAGTGCATTATTTATACACAGTCAGTGCCCAAATAGTTGTTGAAAGCACATATATCAAGAATCTAGAACTTCCAACTTTTTATTGATTACTTCATTCAATTACATTATGGGCTCCACTGCCTATAAGGCCCCGGCTAGGTGCTGAGAGAGCTGAATAAGACAGTCCCTGTCAGTACGCTCTTATACTCTTAACAGATGGTAAATCAGAGCCAATGATCAAGATCAGTGCTTTGTACTGTGGTGTTTCCCAAATTTAATTCAAATACTTCCTGAGTTCTTGATATGAATCTTTGCACTGGATCCTTAGTTTGGCTGCTCTAGTTACACTGTTATAATAGCTGAAAGAGTTTATGTTCATAGGATTTAGAGATGGAAGGGAATTGAGAGATCACCTAATCCAACTCCTTCATGTTCCTGGAGCAAAAGAGAATGGGAACTAAGAGTAAAGAGGGGCAGAAATTTACCAAAGATCACAGAAGTTAATTAGTAGAGATAGCACAAATTCATTTTCAAAACTAAAACTCCTGTTCTCAAGAAAAGGAAGTCAGCATTGTTAAAGGTAGAGGTTATTTTTCTTAATCCTCTCTGGATACTATTATCCTATATATTGCAAATGGCACTGGTAATGCTGGGAAGGAAATGCTGCCAAATTCTCAAAGTTAAATAAATCAAGAAGCCACCTTTTGTGAAAGAAGTTATCAACACTCTAATGTGATATTTGCTTCAATGATGGGCTTAACTAAAGATGTTATGATTAACTAAGGTAGATCAATTTACTATGAAAATTCTATTCAATTTAACAAGTATATATTAAGGGTATTTATTAGATTCTTTGGGAAGGGAGTTCCAAAGTACATGGCCATTACCTTTAATTAATTTACTAAAAACCCTAGCTAGAGATATATGCTACCCTTTTCCAATTTCCATTTTCTTCAAAATGGAAAGAATAGTTACCTTTGATCAGTAAGCTTTCCCTCCCATCACTCCTAGTCATTCAGACCCTACTTCTACCAACAAAGTTAGTGTTGGAACTTTAAGATCATAAAGCTAACTATATGGGCCCCCCAAAGGGCAGTTTCTCTGCTATTAATGGTGGTGGTTCACTATGCTGTATAGCTACTAATCTGAGTTAAGAAGGTGCTATTTATCCTGTAGAGAAGTCTAGGCTACTATAGAAATTAACAATAGCATATGAAGAATCTACCCATCAGTATCAGGCATACCTGGTTAAAGGGCTATTATAAAACTAAATAGCAACTTAGCCAGTACTGGACAAAACCAGTTCAGTTCCTCAGAAACAATAGGAACTACTCAGGCACAGGCAGGAAAAAAAATAAGGTAATAAAATATCACAAACCTCTTTCATATATAGAGCTGTGAAATTTAATGGAGGGGAACATCTAAAGCACAGAGTTGTTCCTTTAAATCAAACCCATGATTTCATAAGTATATGAATCCCCATTGAGTCAACTCCCTCTACTAATCCACGTCTGTAAGTCTTCCTCTTGGAGAGGTGCCTAGGGATACTGAGAAGTTAAGTGATTTGTCCAGGGCACAGACTTCTTCTATGGCAGACTCCCTTCCCCATGATACTGGATCATTGTGGCAACTAGTTCCAAAGGTATGGTTAACCATTTCTGAAACATGAACCAGTTTAAAAAAAGATTTGATTCTAAAGTAGCTCACCTTGATTCTTAAAAACATCATGTAGTTTGAGGGAAGGGGGAAGGATCGGTAAGGGCATAGCAGATTAAAAAATATTTATATATTCATCACCACATTGAAAAAAATTTTATTTAAAAAAAGTTCTAGCAGCAAGAACAGTAACAAAACAAAAGGAGAGACAGACAGACAGACAGACAAAAGAAGGTTGCACCCTGTGGGACTCATCTCAATCCTTTACTCAAGTTCCTTATATCGAGCAAACATGACTCTCCTCACAGCATCTCGGTACGTCTCATTTGACTGCCTCTTGCTAGGTTTCCCTTGTGATCCAACACCAGGCCCCCTCGTCCAGCCTTCAGTCTGAAAAACAAAGGGAGAGAAAAGAAATGACTGTAAGACAGCTAGTTATCAGGGCTGCACTTGGCCAGAGAATTTTCTGGAGGGTATAGGACATTCTGGGCCAAAGGTGTTTTAATATAGCAAGAAATGAGATAAACGTAGAGTTGTGTGCACCAAGGAGGCTATACTGAGAAATACCCCAAAAAAGACCCAGAGAAAGAAGAGTCTAAATTTCAGTAGAACAAGTCTTACTATACACAGAAAATCCAAATTCCCCAACTCATCAAAACAACCTTCAGCTAGACCATTGAATGAAGGCCAGCGTCAGCTTGTGGATGAAATATGGTATGATGCTACTGTAGTGCTTCCCAAATTGTAGCTTTCGGAACTGTCCTGTGCAAGTATAGCTTTGAAAGTTACATGTTGCATTTACTGTATACTTAAAAGGAAAAGCAAGTTATATGAAAATAGAGATTTGTGGTTTCATGTACAATCTTCTTTCTGTTCTACTTTGTATATGGAAATGAACATTTGGTGCTTTGTTACTTTCAGAGTAAAAAAAATTAATTAAAAAAGTATCCTGACACAGAATTCTTCTTGAGGCTCCTTCTCAGTTCTCATCCCTACCTTCCTTCCCTTTATGTCTAGTGTTTCTCCACCATCTCACTCAAAAAAACATCTAGTTCATGCTCCTTTCCCCTCATCACTGACTGGTCCCTTTCCCATGGCTTTTCCATGTCATCCTTCGCCCTGTCTCTCCCTTCTGTTCCAGCTTTATGTCAGATCATACTCTGGGAAATACTGTTTCCTAAAAACGAATTGGACGATCTTCTTTCCAATCACTCCCTATGTCAACTGGTCCAAAACACTGTTAGAAGAAGCAAAGATAAGACCATTTGATCATAGAGGTTTTAAAGAGAGCTATGGATAAATACAAGATAAAAATCATTTTACCTCTTCTGCTGAGGCCAGGCCTGGTTGACCATATCCCAGACCTGCTCCCTTCTTCCAACCTGGGGACTGCAGTACACAGCCTCCTTTGCTGTTGCTGTCAATACCTACTTTACTTGAAGATTTACGATCACTGCAAAAGAACCAATTGCGTGTAAGTATATGCCTTTGGTTGAAGAATGTCATAACAAGGACTGAAGCATTTCAGAAGACATTAAGTCCCATATTAAGAGGAAAAAAAAACACCACAACAAATCCCCTCAAGATCAATCTCACTGATCTTACGAAGTTCTTAATGTCAGGGGCAGCTAGGTGGCGCAGTGGATAGAGCACCGGCCCTGAAGTCAGGAGGACCTGAGTTCAAATCCAGCCTCAGTCCAAACACTTGACACTTACTAGCTGTGTGACCACGGGCAAGTCACTTAACCCCAGTGCCTAAAAAAAATATATATATTAAAAAAAAATTCATAGTGTTTTCTCTCTTTCACATGGCCTTGTATCTTTTGAAAATTCAGCTTTGAGATTAATACTGAAATACCAAATTAAGCTGAAAGCTAAAATTTTAAAATCCTGGTAGCTTTTCTCACTATTACTAGGAACAAATAATGATTGCTATTATTCCCATAGAACTCTTCCCCCTTAGTCAAAAAGGGTGTGTCAACAAAAAAGGAAGCATTTGCAGTGGCCCAGTAATTGGGATTCTTTAATTCCCAGTTTGTTAAAAGACCCATTTTGTGACAGTGATAAAATCCACTGCCTTTTGATCCAGGTTATCCAGCTGCAGAATAGACACATCAGAAGATCACAAGATGTACAGCTAGAAGGGGATTTAGATGTTCATCTAATCCAAACTACTTATTTTGCAAATGAAGAAGGAAACTCAAGACTAGAAAAGTTAAGTGCTTTTCCAAAGGCCACAGTTAGCAAAATACCTCAATTCTCAAACTCCAAATTCAGTGATCACTCTACAATATTACAGTGCTCTTCCTGCCATCTTGGCTTCAGACCCCTAGGACACACAGCCTTTCTTACCAACACTTTATTTGGGTGATAGTAACTAAATATAAGGACTAGTGATATGTTTTATATTCAAGGTGGAGAAAAATACTTCTATTTGCCTCATAAGACACACATCTTGTGTGTCACTGACTAAAGGACCATGGGTAGGCCAGAACCTTGTTTCACAGGCCTTAAGAGCCCCAAACCAAGAGAAAGGATGTTGACTTACCTGTCAGTTTCCCTGGAATATTTCATTCGTTTCCTATCTGGGGAATCTGAAAAATGAAGCTTTTCTTTACGGTCACTTCCTTTTTCTCTGTATCTTCCCTGTTAGAAACCAAAACGTTAAGACATAAATGTTCTATTTTTCCAGGCAGACTGAGAAAAGGCGGAGTAACAAGAAGAGAACTCTTTAATTTTACCCAAGGGAAGGGTGAAAATTAGTAAATAGCAGAGAAAAGATTAATAGGAAAGCTCCATAAACATACTTCCCGCTCTCTCCTCTCCAGATATGCCAGTTCCTGCTCAGACTGCTTTATTTTTCTGTGGATCTCCAGGTTTTGCTGTGAAAATAAGGGGAATTTTGAGTAAAAGGAACTTTCTGTGAGTTTCTATTAGAAAGCCAATCCTAGTAAAAGCCCTTAGGTTACTATCAATTAATATTTGCTACCCTTTCTTCTTTATGGTCTCTCTCTAAAGAATTCAGAGAAGTCTGAAAACCTAACAGTTCTTGCTGTTCTCAGGAGTAGAAGATCTGAACTATCCTGGCATATGTCACTGACTCAGTGAATGGTTTACAGTTAAGACTGGGCCTCAATTTCTCCTTCTCTATGCCAAATTATTAGGTGACAAGATGGAGAAAGACACATGACCAAGAATCTCTCTGAAAGAGCTGGAAGGGATCTCAGAAATTAACTAGTCCAGCATGCAGGCTTGTCCCCTTCGCCCCTTGTTCCCCTTCGCCTCATGCAAATGCAGCAGTCTAGAAGCCAGGCTCCATGCCAGCATCAATAGCTGCCGTGATTACACATTTCAGGGTGAGGGCACATCACACCCCTGGTGGGGAGTGGCTTTGCTCCAGGGACTCCAGCTGCTGGGACAGTGAAAAGTATGCTACAACTGGAGTCAGATTCAGATTTCTTAGGTTGCTTGGTGGTACAGTGGATGGAGTCCTGGACTTGGGAGTCAGGAAGACCTGAATTCTGTTCCAGGCACTAGCTGTGTGACCCTCAGTTACCTTATTAGCCTGTAAGCACCTTGAGGGCAGAAACTGTCTTTTGCCTTTCTTTGTAACCCCAAAGCTTAGCACAGTGCCTGGCATATAGTAAGTGCTTGATAAATTTTAGCTAACTTTATTAGTCTAACACTTCTATTTCAAGGAAAATGAACATTACCTGACTTGCCTATGGTCACAAGGCTAATAAGTGATAGAACTAAATCTTCCCCACTATATCAAGTCAGCCCCAGACCCTTGATAATACTTCATTCTGGCCATGGTCTTGCTTGACACCCTGATGCTATAGAACCCTCTGAACTAGACCTCCAAAGACTATGCCCTAGAACACTATGCCACTCATCTTTGGAACTTCTGCCCTGGAGTCTGGGCTGTCCTGACATGTGAGAGCCCAGATCATGCCCTATGGTTTTATTCATCACCACTATGTCTCCAGTCAGCTCCTATTAGAATACAATGACCTTGAGGGCAGAAACTATAACTTTTATATCTGTACCCCGAGACACTCCCCCAAGCACTTAGCACAATTCCTGGAACACAGTAAGCACTTAATAAATCCTCCCCTTCCTTTCTTACTTCCTCATACATGCATTCATTAAACTAGGACTAGAACCCAAGTCACAAAATTTTAGAAATATTGTATAATGGTAAGAATATGATTGACCTTTGGAGCCTATATCCTAGAATTTTGACACCAGTCTGACAACCATTGCCACTTAATTTGATTCAACTGCTTTAACTACACAGAAAGTACAAGACATTTTTCTCAGGGTAACCCATGTGTAATGAGGAGGAGAATTCTGATTTCATTAAAGTTAGTTTAATTGTTAACAAGTTTAACTGTTAAGGAGGCAGCTAGGTGGCACAGTGGATAGCATGCTGGGCCTGGAGTCAGGAAGACTCATCTTCCTGAGTTCAAATCCAGCCTCAGACACTTAGTAGCTATTCAACCCTGGGCAAGTTACTGAACCTTGTTTGCCTCAGCATGAGCTGGAGAAGGAAATGGCAAACCACTCCAGTATCTCTGTCAAGAAAACCCAAATGGGGTCACAAAGAGTGGGACAGAAGCAGAGGAATACTGGAGTAGAGCCACAGATGAAAAATTAGGTGATTCTGACATCATCGATGACATCATCACCAATCATCATCATCACAACTAACATTTAAATAGCTCTTTAATTTTGTGAAGCACTTTATCTATTATCTCATTTGATCCTCACAACCCACACCAATAGCTTTACTATCATCAGTCCCTTTTACAGATGAAGATAGTAGATGACTTGCCCAGGACCAAAGCTCAGGAATATCCTGCCATTCCTGAGTTCAGCACTGCATCCATTCACTGCACAGTCTAGGTGCCCACATACTGGGTATAGATCCTGAGCAGCTTTTCACTGTCCTGCCTGGCAACCTTCTAATTCTATGTGCGGCACCACCCCTCCCCTACCCCCACCCCGCACCCCCAACCTTGTGAAGGTCGGAGAGCTGCTGGTGCTTGAGCAGCACTTCCTTGTTGGGAAACTGCCTTCTGCAGAGCAGACAGGCCAGCTTGTTCCAGTCGGTGAGCTTGTCTTCTTCATTCTCCTTTTTGGACAATTCCTCCCGCTGGGGGGGCTGTGCTGGGCGAGTCTGGGGAGGGGTAGGCTTCTCTTCTTCTTCCTCTTCTTCATAGTCACTGTCTCCTCCATACTCACCCAAAAGGCCAATCAAAGGATTTACCACCTTAGGCTGCAAAGACAGGAAAACATCTGTTTCAAACCTTTGTTTATTTATCAAGGTGATTTTTTTAGTCTATTCCTCATTCATATGTTCTTTCCTCTTCAGGAATGCTGAGAAATGTGAAGTTTGCAAGACTTACATTTGGAAGTGAAATGAAAAGTAATACTAGACAAATGAGGCCATTTCTGCACTTCCTCACTGTTCTGGGGCACTCCAATGTCAATGTTTTACCTTACTCTTTGCTAGTTGGTCTCTGTCAAGTTAAAGTGAGCCAAGAAAGTGGCACAACAGGTCAAAAGTTACAGTACTATTATAGCTCACATAGTATAGCTTTCCCTCTCTTTATTAATTTTTTTTTAGTTTATTTTTCACTTTTCTCCTTCTCTTTCTCCCCGATAGAAAAAAAGAAAGGAGATCAAAACCCTTTTAACAAGTATAATCGCTCTCCCTTAAACAGATGCAGAGTTGTCTCCATCCCTCCTGAATCCTCTAAAGAAGCCTACTGGTGGTGGGCTCTCTTCCTTCTTCACTGTGGGCGGTAGTGGTTTCTTAAAGACATCTTCTGCAGGGGCCTTTCCTTCACTGAAGACCTCCTGAAATCAAATGAATAGTGTGAAACCTAGAAGGAAGTTGTCACTTTGAGCAAAATTTACCTCGTGACCATTAAGGAATAGAAACAAAGCAATTATAAAAGGTGAAGAGATATGACTTGGGTTATTTATTACTACTATTTCAAGTCCTGTTCATATCTCTACTCCGACAAGACAGGCCCCTGAAATAACCTGCATTTTGCAAAGGGGAAAATACGAAAAATGAGACAGGTAGTAAACTATCTAGTCACTAGAATGCATAGATTTCTTTCTTACCTTCGTGGGTGTGCCTCGAGCTTTGTCTTTTTTCTCCCTGCTATCCCTTTTGAAGGAATCTTTCTTGTCATTTGGTTTTCCTTGACTGTTGTGCTTCTTCCCCTTGCTCTCTGCCCCAGGTGACCCAGGGTCTTGTGGTACATAAACTTCTTGCTAGAGGGTTATTGAGAAATAATGCTGGGATTATTTGTTTCTCTTGAGAATATTTGTGACAAGGAAAAGTTTCTATTTTGGTGAGGGGAAGTTGTTACATAGTGTTAGTGATGAAAAAGAAAGAAGATAAAAAGAAAAAAGCATCAAAGAAACCAGAACACACAGAAAAAAGCAGAAGAGAGTTCAAAAGGGGATACACAAGTGGCATACTTTTGTCATTATCATGCTAAATTTAATATGCACTCTAAAAAAAGAACATAAATTCAGTTTCATATATAACCCTCTGTTCTGTGTATACCGAAATGTTTATTTTTTTAAGAAGGTTGAGGTCATAATGAGAAGAAAATTAATTAAAAAGAAAAAATGCAACCATTCTTTACAATGGTTCTCTATACTTGTTGCTATCATCTATTGACCTCCAGGTCATTTTCCCAATTTTTTTCAACAAGTTTGGAATCTAGATCATTATCTTTCTCTTGACACTATCCCCAGCCATGATTCTCAGCCACTTCAATACTCATGCCAACAAACTCCCTACTAAACTTACTTCTCTATTCCTTAACCTCAGCTCCAAAGATCTACTTCTCCACTCTCTCTTAGTCACAAATTAACATGCCACACTTCAGAACTTAAAATCTTTCACCTCCAAAATTTGGAACTTCTAAATTCCACCCTCCAAATACAACTAGCTATCCTTCTACTCTCCCCATTGTCACACTAAAACTTAAATCTTTACCCTTATGGTCTTTTGATTCCTTGACCAATTCCTTTTCTCTCACTCACTTTCTCACTCTGGCTTTATTTAATCCATACCCAACTTTATCTTCAAGGTCTAGTTTTTAACTTTCTCAGGTTCTGGACCTATGAACCCTTATTCCTGGATTGCTTCCACACTACAGTTTCTTTGTTCTTACTCCAGAGCTGTCAAAGAGGAGAAGGAGATGATCATAAAGTAAACCAATCTTACCCACTACAAATCTGTAGTACATAACCTCCAAGTCCTTGCTGCCTAAACCTCCTTTGTCCTCTACCCTTCCCTCTTGGATTTGTTTCCCTGAAATTGAATCCATTCAACAGAAGACTTCTTCAGTCTCTCTTTTCCATTCCTCAAACCTCAGAACCATTGCCTTCTCTCGTCACCTAAGAGATATTCCTGCTAGTCCCTAAGCCTCATTCCTCTGCTTGCTTCCATGATCTCCTTCATTCCCACTACCTGCAGAATCTTGTTAGAGCAATTATACCAGTACTCTTAGAATCCACGAACATTTATTGCTACCTATATTTCTAGATAAATCGTTTAACTTCTCTGGGCCTCATGGGGGATACCCAGTACAAAGGCATGGAGATGGAAGATGAAGGGATACAGTATTGTGTGAGGAACAGCAATATGACCAGTTTGACTTGACTATCAAGTGTGGGAAGGGCAGTTATGGATAAGGTTGGAAAGGCAGATTTTGAGCCAGACTGAAGTGCTTTAAAAGCCATCATACAGGCAATTAGTTAGCTTTTGGAGTTCACTGAGTAGGGGAATTAAATGGTCAAAGCTGCACTTTATGAAAATCACTTTGGCAGCTGTATGGAGAATGGATTAGAAAGGAGAAAGACCTAAGTCAGGGAAAACAATTAGGCTACTGCAAAAGTCCAAGTGATAAGTGATAAGGACATGGAGTAGGGTGGTGGTTGTATGAGTAAAGAAAGAGGGACAGAAGCAATAGATGTTGTAAGAAGGAAGGGGGGAAAAAGTATTAAGTGCCTACTATGTGCTAAGCACAGTACTAAATGCTTTATAATATTATCTCATTTGATCCTCACAACAATCTTATTGTAGATGTTGAAATGACCAGATGTGGCAAATGAATGGCTATATGAGGCAGTGATAAATAAAGGTTAACACTAAGGCTCAGAATCTGGATGACTAAAAAGATGGTGGTATATTTAGTCTTGGGCAGATCCTGCAATCTAATAGCCTGAGCATCCTAACTGGGGGGGTTTCCAAAAGGCTCTGCCCTGGGCCCTCTTCCCTCTTCCCAGTCTTACTGATCTCATCAGTTCCTATAGGTTGAATTAATTTCTCCAGGCAAATGGCTCACATATTTATATACTGAGCCCTAGTCCCCTTTCTGAGCTCCAGTTCCACATGACCAACTGCTTACTGGAGATTTCAAATTCAACATGTCCAAAAAAGAGCTGTTATCTGTCTCCCTAAACTTACCCCTTTACAAAATTTTCTTAGTTCTGTTGATGGCACCACCACTCTTCGAGTCTTCCAGTTTCGTAACTTTCCAATTATACCTGACTTCTCATTCTCCTTCACCTCACATATCCGCCCAGTTGCCAAATCTTTCTGTTTCCATCTCCCCAGCTCTCACATCCATCTCTTTATTACTGGTACTCACACACAGGCCTTCCTTAGTTCAGGTACTAGTCACCTCTTGACTAGAAAGTCGCAATTGCCTCCTCATAATTCTCCTTACCTTAAAACTCTTCCAATTTCAATCTATCCTCCAAACAACCAGCCAAAGTGATTTCTTCCCAAGCCCAGGTCAGACCATGTCATTTGCCAACTCGAAATCTAACGGCTCTCTATTGGATTGTGTTATTATACACTCTTTTGCTCCAAAATCATTAGAGGCTCCTCATTACATGCTGAATAATACCAAAAATCCTTCCATAACACTCAAGGTATTCAACCTGATTCCACCCTACTTTTCTAAACTAATTTCCTATTATTTCCTTTCATATACTCTACATTCTAGACAAACAAAACACATCTCTGCCCTCAAACATACACTGGCTTTTTATGCTCTTATTGGGCTTGGAATGTGCCATCTTTAACTACTGGACTCCTAAACACCTTTAAAATCCAAGTCAAATACCAAATTCTCTTAGGAGTCTTCCATGATTCTTTCTGGTTAATAACTGACCTTGCCCCTCAGAGCACACAATCTGAGATACACTGTATTGGACAAAGTGTATGACTTGGAGCTGGGGTTCAAATCTAGTCTCTGTGTGACCATGGACAAGTCACCCTCCTCTTAGCCTTGGTTTCCTCCTTTTGAGATAGCATGGTATAGAGAATCAAGAGCCAGGCTCAGAATCAGGGAGATTTGGGTTCAAGCCTATACCTGACACATACTGGTTTTGTGACCAATGAAAGTTGGTTTAACCTCTCCAAGCCTTAGCTCTTCATTTGCAGAATGAGGGGACTAGACTAGATGGCCTCCATGATCCTCTGATTACATCCTGTGCTGGCATCTCTGAGCTTCCTGAAGGCAGGGACCATGACTTACCAATCTTTCACCTCCCCCGGCACCTGACAGAACGTTCTCCACACAACAGGAACTTAATAAATGCTTAATGATTTTTATTTTTAAACCTAGAGTTTTCCCCCCACCTCCAACAATGCTAAATCTAACAACAATGGTTAAGTTTGGAAAAGTCTTTTTCAAAAGCCCTTCGATCCTAATAAAATCCAACACAAGCCCTGGGACTTCAAAGCAGGATGGACAAAATGGGAAATCAAATGATTAGAGTAGCAGTCCAGGATTCCGTTTGACTGATTACTGCCAACCTGAATCATAAAATTATAAGATTTAGAACTAGAAGGGATCTTAGATACCATATAGTTCAACTCTCTCATTTTTTAAGAGCAAACTAAGGACCACAGAGACTAAACTCATGAATAATTTAAGAGACAAAGAAAGGTAGGATGAAATCTAGATTTTCTAACTCTAAATGATTTTCCACTAAGCGTTACTGCCTCCAGATCCTTAAACTTGGCATTCCTGATGCAATAGGTATATGAACATTCAGAAATTAACACAAAAGTAAATCTGTAAATTCAGCTATGTAAATTTTTTAACATGAACTTTATAAAATGTTCTAATGTTAACAGACTTTTTACATCCATTACTCTATTTAATACTAATAACAACACTATGAGAATAAGCATCATTTTACAAGTGAAGCGAGAAGCTTTTGTTTCATTTTTTTCAACTTGTTCAAAGTCACATGGCTAGAAAGTAGCAAAGGTAGTAGGAGAAGTCAGGCCTCCTTACTCCTGGTTCCATCAGCTTTTATTACATATTAATGCACACTTTCACCAAAAGAATAAAGTAGCCAAAACAAAATTTAAAAGTCACCTGTGTTTTGGGGTCATAATATGTTCCAGCTAAGGGGTCATAATAGTAACCAGTGACAGAATCATATATGTAGCAGTCAGATGAAGCTAAAAACAAAGAAAGAAGTCAACATTAGTTTTTCTCATATGCACAGGATAGTCACAAATGCATACATGCAAGAAACTAGATCAGAGATTTTATTCCTGTCACAGTTTAGGTGGAAGTGGGAGGGAAAAGGTACTATAATGATGGAAAAAACAGAAGACATCAACAAAAACTTCTTTAAAAAAAAAAAAGGAATAAGTCATAACAGTAACTTCCTTTTTTGATAGGGTTACTAGACTAGTAATACACGTTATATCTGGATTTTATCAAAGTATCTGACAAAATTCTGCACGATATCCCTGTGAATAAGATGGGAAGAAGTGGGCTGAATAATAGTATAGGTTAGTGGGTTAGAAAGTGACCAGACAGGAACTAAGATGGCAGAGGAACAGAAAGAAGTACAGCAAGCTCCGCCCCTACCCCCTACAATCCCTTCCAACAGATCCAGAAAACAAACCTGTCCAAATTCTGATCAGAAAAAGCTAAGAAAAAAAATCACAGTGAGACCTTTCTCCAGCCCAGGTTGGCAAAGGGAAATAGATCGATCCACCATGTCTCCAGGAAGCTAATAGGAAAACCTCATCACCACTACCCTCTGCCTTCTGACAGAAGGGTGGAGCCAGGAATTCCCAAACCTCTATTTAAGAAGGGTCAAAGTTCAGCTGAGAACACCTCATTTCTCATGGCTGCACTGCTCTGGGATAGCTCTGACCTCTGACTCAAACTTTCCCTGCCCCCTACCTCTCCCCACCCTTTTCAGCCTCCTTTTTTATGTAAGCTCCTCAGGGCTGGGGCTTGATTTCTTCCTTTCTTTTTTTTTTTTTTTTGTACTTATTTCTCTAGCACTTAGTAGCCAGTTAATACTGTTTATTGACTGAACTCCAAACAAAATCCTCTCCTCAAGAGGAGTCAAAGAGGAAGTTGAATTGGAGGCCCTGGGACTGGTTGATCTTAAAAGAAGAATAGAAAAGGAGGGGAAGAAGAGTACACTAGAGTGAAAGGGAAAAAGTGGTGAAGGGAAATTAAGTCATGTAACAGGGGTGCACAAGCAGAGGTCTATACAAACAAGAAGAAAGGGGTGGGGCAGTGGTTCACTTGAACCTCACTCTCACAAGGACTGGTCAAGGGAGAAAAGAATGTACACAGAGTGGGATATTGAGATATCCATCACAGGAAACAGGAGGGAAAGGGCAGAAGGGGAAGGAGGAAATGAAATGTTGAGTAGGTTAAGGTAGGCTAAGTCCTAAGCAAAACAAACTACCTAAAAATGTACAAAAATATTTATAGGTCTTTTAGCACTGAGAATTGGAAATTGAGGGGGTACCCATCAAACAGAGAATGGCTGAACATATTATAGTACATAAATATGAGGGGAAACTATTTTGCTGTACAAAATGATGAAGGGGATGGTTTAAGAAATCTTGGAAGACTTGTATGAACTGATGAGAGTAAAGTAAGCAACACCAGGAGAAAAATATATTACAACCACAACAATATTGTAAAGACAAACAACTCTGAAAGACTCAGGAATTCTAATCAGAAGAGTAACAATGAGGATTCCAGAGGACTCATGATTAAACAGGCTAACCTACCTCCTGAAGGAGAGGCAAAGAACTCAGAATATAGAATGAGATATATAAACATGCAGACTGGCTATGTCTAAAATATAAACATACACACACTCACACACATTTGTTTTGCTTGACAATACATGTTTGGAATAGGGGTTTTATTTTTCTTTCTTTCTTAAATGGGAGAGGAAAAGATGAGGGAGAGGGGAAAAGAAGACTGATTTTTACTAAATGGAAAATTTTTTTTTTAAAAAGAAAGTAATCAGACTCAATGAGTAGCAATTAAAAGATCACTGGTCTAGTCTGGTGCTGTCTAACATTTTTATCAATGGACTGGATGAAGGCATAGATGACATGGCTATCAAATGGATGACTGAATTAAAAAAAAAACAAAAACAAAAGTTGGAATGGCAGAATAAAAACTAACAAGATAGCCTTTAAGAGGGATAATTGTAAAGTCTTGCACTTGGATTTTTAACAAACTACACCATTCCAAGATGGAAGGAAAGTATCTATAAAGCAATTCATATAAAAAAGAATGTGGGATTCTAGTGAACTATAAGCTCAATGAAGTCAGAACTGGAGATCATCTATAATGTACAGAGGAGAGTGACCTTTGCGGATCAGGTGAAGAACATGGGAATATTTTAACCTGGAAAAAAATATTTAAGGGGAGACATAACAGCAGTTTTCAAATATCTGAAGCGTTACCACGTAGAAGAGATATCAGAGGTCCAAATAAGGACCAACAGATAAAAGGTACAGGGAGACAGACTTGAGGGTCATAGAATCATGTAAACAGAAAGGACCTCATAGGCCATTTAGTTCAACTCATAACTTAATAAGAATCCTCTTTATAAAATCTTTGAAAAGTGGTCATTCAGCTTTTGCTTGAAGACCCTTAGTGAAAGGATCCTTCTGTAGGCAGCCCATTCTACTTATGGTTATTTTTAATTTTTAGAAGGCTCAATATGAAGAAAAACTTCCAAATATTTACAATTGACAAACTTATGACATGGATTGCCTCTACAATTAGTGAGATCAAGGGAGAGATCACCATAGGAGGGTGGATTACCACTTGTCAAGGAAATGGAGAGGATAGACTGATTCAGTATTAAAAACATTTTCTATAATCAACAAAAGCATTTATTAACACCTACTATGTGCCAAGCACTGCGCTAGTAGGGACTGGGGTTGCAAGTACAAAGAATGAAGAAAATCATAATTTAAAATGACCTTACATTGGGAGAAAGAGAAAATAATGAATATTCAATAAACAACTGCAACACAGAAAATCACACCAGCTGGCATTTCTTGCCTAGCTTTAACTACTGATCTTTAGCCTTGATTCAAAGAAGTACCTAAAAACTGAGAAGTATGAGGCTGTTGGGGTCCTCAAGGAATTCTGAGGGACATGGTGGAGTTCCTCAGCAGCTTAGGAGGTTGATGCCAAGGACCATACCATTTCCTTTCAAGACCAAAGTGTAAAACTTCAGTGTGATTAAGAAACCTCCCTCTACTCTTAGGATTATCATAAAAGCAGACACTGATAGCTAGAAGGGACCTTACAGATCTGCTAGTCCAACCCCCTTATTTTATAGAGAGGGAAACTAAAGTCAAGAGAAGTGCAGAAACTTATCCAAAGTCTCATACACACAAAGAATAAGTACCAGTCCCAGGATTTGAATTCAAATCCTCTAAGTCCAAATCCTCTTTTCATAGCCTTTTTAAAAAAATTTAATTTTTTACATTTTTAGGCTCAAATTCTCTCCCTTCCAACTCCCTCCCTCCTCCCCCCCATTGCCCACCTTCCCACCAAAAATAAAGCCTGGTGCAGAGTCAAAAGCAAAGCAAATTCCTGCATTGGCCACATCCAAAAAACAAAAATCCACAGCCTCAATCTGCACTCTATCCGGAAGTAGTAGGAAGAAGGCCAAAGTTTGGGGGAAGTCCTCTACAGCCAACTATGTGCTAGTACAGGACCATGCTAAGAGCAGCAGATCAAGTCAAAAAGAAAGAGAGAAACTAAAGGTCATTCCTCTTACTTTGCTGCCCATGTCGATTTGAGTCTGAGGACCAGTCTGAGTTTCTGCTGCCTCCCTTCCTTTCCCGGAAATATTTTTTACCCTGAAAGAAAGAAGTTAAAGTCTTAGAACTAAAAAGCAAACCACTTGGCAATTATCATCATCTTTCTTCCCCTTTTAGCTGTACTCAGAGAACAATTCAAGGTCACTTTCTCAGTTATCTGAGACTGAAAAGCCTGAGGATTTTTAACAACATATCCTCCAACCCTAAAACATTATATGCTCAAGCCTACCTGGTTATAGTGCATACTGTCAGAGTGATCCCCAGAATCATTTCTACAAAATGAGAAACAAAATACACCCAAATTAACATACATAAGCTACAGTTTTTTAGGCTACTATAAACATAAAAAAAAGTAGGTTCTGCACTTTTGCAGTATTTACATTTCTATTCATACCACTTCAATATCAATTAACTCTCTTCTTCCCACTTTGCAAGTTGGAAAATAGACCTAGAGACTAACGGGATCTGATACTGTTGAATGGATGTCCACAGACGACTTAGGGAAATATGAGCAGTTCTGTTTCATGGAATCATGTAACTGAGCCATAGAACATGTCATAATAATTCCTGATCTCACATGTAGTGAACTAGTTCACATCTTTACATTAGAGGTTTAACTTTTTTTAATGATACTAGAAAAGGACTTTCTCGTACTAGGCTGGTTGGAAATAATCTCTCTCAAAGATATAAAGCAAAATGTTTAAATCCTTTGTGAAAGCTCAGAACCTAACAGAGTCTATATTTCCCACTGCTCTATCAAAATCTAGGTGTAAAAGAAGTTTGGGGGAAAGAAAGGACAGGCACTAGTACCAGGAACAAAAAAAAAAGATCAGAGGTCAGGGGCAGTGCTGATTAAACAGACAAGAAACAAAAGATGGGTAAGTGAAGCAAGCAAAAAAGATTAGGTGAAGTTTCATTTATATCCCATCAAAGACTTCTTTTACTTTGGAACACACTCCTCTTATTTCTTATTTTAGGTGCATGTCTATTGTCTTATAGTTACTAACATTTAAAAAAAAATAAATCTTTTAAACACCTTGAAAATCTGAAGAAGGGCCATGTGTTTCAGAGATGGCAGGGAAGGGGTAGTAATTTCCCTTTCCTCAGGTGATCTGAGTGAAAGGAACCCAGAAGAGAAAGTACATAGTTGTGGTGATGGTGGTGACAGTAGATCAAGGGAGTAGAGAACTTAAGCTCTCATGCCAATGGGAGAAAAACCAAGTGAAGCAGCCAAGCATCTTTGGGATTCTCTATCACATCTCCTACCAGCATTACAGATAGCATGAAATGGAGATTGTCCACTACTGCAAGGGTAAAAGTAGCCAATAACATTCCCTGTTAGCCAAAGAGAGGTTGAAGCATGACAGCTGGGAAATGAGATTCTTGGAATTCCTCCCTGTGGAGTCCTCAGTTGAGGATTATGCTGCATTTTGTAAAGTATAGAGGCACAAACACACAATTTGCTCTGGTGTCGTACCCTAAGGTTCTAGATAGTCAAGACAGGGAAGGACAAGCTACCATTACTATTGAGGAAAAGAATAAGCACTAAAGAAAGATAAATGAAGATGCTAGCAGGCAGAATCAGCCTGGCCCAGGACCAGGGAAATCTTGCCCCACAGACTAGGTTACCTTCGTTTTCCTGTAGCAAGATTCACTGCCACCATCTTCCCATCAATACTGAATGGGGGATCCAGGTTCTGTAGAATCTTCACTACACGAAGGGCTTCCTAGGAGAGAGAGAGAGAGAGACTATACACCAAGGAGAGAAAAGATCTGAGTCCTCTGGAATAAAAACCAATATTCACCATCAAAATTGGGAAAATTCTATTAAATTAATTAAATGTTTCTTAACAATGTTTCTAAACTTAGATTTTTAATCATATTTCAAATGAAAAGAGGCATAAGCCTTCCAAGAATACAGGTCAGAGTAATGGCTGTAATTTCTTCCCTAGTTTTATACATGAGAGATCATATCTGTTCTGTTCTCTTCAGTCATCAGTTGATACCCAATCATTCTAGTTCAATACTTTGTAATTCTGGATCATCAAAGTCAACAGAAATGCTCATTATTTTCTTCTGGGTCTTTATTACACCTTATCAATTAGACACAAAACTAGAAAAAAAAAACCTTAATGGGGAAAAAAAAAAGAAAGTCTTAAGATGCCAATTGTAGTGAAAAAGAAAAATGTCAAAAACATCATCTTTCTGTATCCCATTAAATACCAAATGTTTTATGCCAAAACCCTATGCTCACTGAATACGAGTGAATCTTCTTTTATCCTGTAGCAGAATAAAGAAAAGCTACCACTAGCAATCACTGTCATCTCCTAGTATCCAAATAAACATGGAGGTCTCGGATAAATTATAAATTCTATCTTACATATGAGGGAAATCAATGTTTGGTTCACTTGTCAAAAATCACAAATCAAAATAACAGTAATATGGGAAGATACTTTAGGAGTCCTATCCTTCAGTGCCTTCATTTCCTCATTTCTTCCCTGACTATACTACTTTGGGAAATCTCTGACTTTCCCACCATGCCCCAGGAAGCTCCTTATTGGGAAAATCTCATCATCCTTCAAGATCCTATCAGCCTGGGACTTACCTCATCCCTACCCTTCATCCCTCATATTGTAGATGGAGCCATGAACTCTGAACTCTCCATTTAAGGAGAACTCAGCTCAGACATCTCCTCTTTTCTCTCCTGGGCTGCACTACTTTGGGACTTCTCTGATTTTCCATCATATCCCATCCACGTCTACCTTCCCCGCAATCCATTTTTCAGCTTTCTTTTGTGTGTTGTGTTCCTTCACTGGATTGTAAGCTCCTTAAGGGAAGGGAATGTCTTTCTTTTTTATATCTGTATCACTAGCAGTGGCATATAAGAGGTCCTTGATAAACAGGGACTGATTCATTCATTCATTCAACAAATATTTACTGTCTTCTGTATGAGATACTCTGAAGTCATTGCTACAAAGAAAAACTAAGAAATCCCCTCCAACATGGAGATTCCCATATGAAACATAAACCCAATGAACAGAACAAAGAAGTTTTGTGACCAAGGCAACCCTCCAAGACTTGAAATGACAACACTCCAAACTTCCTCAATGGTCTCACCAACCGCTCTCCTGCCTTTAACAATATCTAAGAGCAGGGCAACTCACCGAATGAGAATCGAGGTCAATGAAGCCATATGTATGGCCCATGGGGCCAGTTCTATTCTTGATGATTCGGACGTTGGCAGTAGAAAGTCTGACATAGGGCTCGAGTACTTCCACGATTACCTCCGGTGGAGTGGACCGATAAATTCGCTTAAGCATAATAGCTGGCAAGATCCAAAGGTGGCAGAAAGGGATGAGGGCAGGAAAAAAGACAAAGGTGAATCTGCAAAAGTGTAATTAATACAACTCTCTCACAAATACTAGACCCTTGGGTGGACGCTTTATCCTGGATAATAAATACCTTCTACTCAACAACATGACTGCACTCACAAGTTATGCTGAGAGGTCAGGCTTTTTTCCCTTCTTTAAGATTCAAAATTAGAAATCTGAAACTATGTTCTGCTGCTTTTCTTGTATATTTCAATCTCTTGACATTTGAAAAATGCAAATTCATAGGATCATAAGCTTTAGAGCTGGAAAAGCCCTCAGAAATTAGTTGGTCCTACACTCCATTCCTATTACAGCTAAGAAAACTAAAGCCCAGAGATGGGAAATGATTTGCCTAAGGCAGCAGGTTTAAACCATCCTGTGTTATGGACCCTTTTGGCAGTTTGGGAAAACATACAGACCCCTTTCTCAGAATCATGGTTTGCTGCCTACATTCATGACTGAAGGAAATGCTAAATTTCAGTTAGAGGTTAGTGAAAATAAAGGTGTCACTTTTTTCTGATACAAGTTCATGAAACCCCTGAAGTCTACCAATGGAATCTTTGAGGGTCAGTGGATGTCAGGTTAAAAATTCCTCGCCTAAGATAACATAGGTAGTAGGTAGAAGAACTAAGATTCAAATCTAGGTCTTTTGATTCCAAATCCATCAGCTTATACAGAGGCATTATATTAGAAGTAGCTGGTGGCCCAGTGGATAGAGTGCTGGGCCTGAAGTCAGGAAGACCCAAGTTCAAATCCAGCTTCAGACACTTACTAGCTGCGACCTTGGGCAAGTCACTTAAGTGTTGCCTGACTCAGTTTTGTCATCTGTAAAATGGGAGTAATAATAGCACCTACCTCACAGGGTTGTTGTGAGGATCAGATAATATTTGTAAAAAAGTACTTAGTACTGTACCTGGCACACAGTAGGTACCATATAAATGGTTATTCCCTTCTCTTGTACAGGATAGTTAGACCAGATAGTATCAAGATCTCACCTTTCTCTAAAAGTTCTACGCATAAAAGTGTAATTTTTAACAATTATATCAGACTATTCACAACTCTAGAAATAATATACTGTGCCTGGTATAATCCATTGGAAAGGGAAAATTCCCTGCCAACCTGTGAATTAGAAATTTTTTTCTTGGAAATATGTTGAAATCTAAATATATACAACGGTTGAACATCATGATAAACCTCTAGCATCTTACTTTTGCTCTCCCCATCCTGACGTGACTCTCCAGACCACTGTTCCTTCTCATTGTCTCTTCTGGTGGAGGTATCATGTCCTTCCCTTCGAGAAGGATACCTTTCTGAGTCCCTCCTTTGCTCTTGGCCTAAGCGTCTCTCTCTCCCTTCTTCTCGCTTTTTTGTCTCAGGTTCTTTGTCAGGTGGTGCCTGAGGATGGCTCTGCTGCTTTTCTGGTAGTGCTGCTGGCTGTGCTGGTGATTTCTGGCCCTCAGGATAGTTAGCTAATTCCTGCTGAACCTTGGCCTCTGTTAGGAAGCAAAAGGAAATACAACGAAATATCTACTATCTGGTTCCAAATTACACAAGCTAGAATTCCAATCTGGCAGCCTGTATACACTGATGTCTGAATCTATTGTCCTATGAATACTGCCCCTAAACTGCTTAATGGCCCAGAAAGCAAAGAAAGTCAACTTAATTCAACCAAAGTCACATACGCTGACTCAACCTTCCCAGAAAAGAGAATTTGTTCTTATTTCTAATCTGGATATCAGGGCTCTACTTTCCTTACTACTATAGCCACCCCACATAGTCAATGAATTAGACTACAACATAGAAAAATAGTTAGCTATTTTCAATGAATGTACTTTGTATGGAGGGTCATTTGGGTTTTGTTGGGAAACTGCAATTGTAGAAAAAACATCATGTATCATAACCCTAACCCTATACCCAGTCTCTAAAACTGAAGAAGATTCTAAATTTAAACCCAAAACAAATGAACTGATATACAGATGAACGAAAATACACCAACCCTCTCTTGGGAACTTGCAATATGAGCAAGATGAACGATATCCAACAGTGCTAACTTTACACTGCAAAGCAAAAGAGAAAAGATAAGCAAAAATTATCAGTAAAAATATTTTAGGAACTTTCTGCACATCCTGAATGTTAATATAGAGAGCTGAATAAAACTAGAATAAAACATCAGCACTTGTGCTGATGCCACAGAAGACACAGGCCTAACCTGGTAATCCTAAACTCAGTTCATTTCTAAGGTCAGGAGGACTCTTAAGAATTGCCTTCTGTGTTTGGAGAGGATGCTAATTGTCTACATACACATTTAAAGAGACTATTTTCTGTATGTATTAAGAAAGTATAAACATTAAAATGAGCTTTGAGACAGTTAATACCTAGGATTTAATACCTAGGACACTGTGACTCCAAAACTGTTACCATCCTTTGATATTACATAGAGCTAAACAGATACAGAATACGTTGAGATAGTGTCCCAATTAGTCTCAGCCAGAAGCAAATAGAGATGAAATTAACGTATGCCAATTTCTCTTGCAGCTAGGATATAAACATACTTGGAGAAGCGGAGGCAAAGAATATGAACAGCTGATGCTTACAGTAGTTATTTAGGGGATGTTTCTAGGGATATCTTAGAGGTGCTGCAAGAAAACAGTATTAACACAAAATAAGATAAACAGCTTCTATAGAGATCGTTACTTCCTTCCTCTATTCATGACAAAGGGACTGGATTATCTCCATAAAATAGATTAGGCATAGTTCCACAACACCTCATTTTATCCTTTAAGAGTAGAAAGTGCAGGTAAATGTCTTTCTATGTTGCTTTCTAGGATATTCTAACCAACAGTTGGTTATCAGAGCTTATGGGAACTACTTAGAACTTAGAACAAGCATCAGCAAACTAAGCCTGGGAGATCTGGGCTGTTTTTGTACACCAGTGAGCTAAGAATGGTTTTTACATTTCTAAATAAAGTTTTATTTTATTTAAAAATGTAAAAACCTAAAACCTAGCCCTACAAAAACAGTCCATCCTAATTTGCTGACCCTTGACTTAGATCATAGAATGACAGAGTTGGAAGAGAGTTTAGGAAAACATCTCAACTAGTCTCACTTTACAGAGATGGAGGTAATGTCCAGAGAGGGAAAGTGACAATGTCACACAGATCAAGCTATATGATTCCTATATGACTCCCAATAAGCCTAGATTCAATATTCTTGGGGAGAAAAAGTTCTTGTATTAACAGTAGCTAGGGTCTGGGCATCTTATCCTACCCATCTCCACTGTTTCTGTTTTTTAAAATTTACATGATAAGGACATGTACAACTAAAGTGTATATTTGTTTTAGGTGTGTCAAGCCAATTTTTAAACAGGTCAAGACAATTTTAACAGGTTTTTAAAGTCAGTGATTTTTGGACATCGTTTCATATGATACTGATGATATTGACAATTTAAGGCTCTACAACCAATTTAAAAATTTGAACTTTTAACAATAGTATTTTTCACAATGGGTGACACTGAAAAAAACTTGGTCTAATAAAAAGGTTCCTTATTATCCTAGAGATTGCAAGGTGTTAGAATATGAAGAAATCATTTGAGACTAAGAACTTAGGAACCCAGGGAACGTTAAAAAAGCACCAAATTAAGAGTTAGGAAGCCTAGGTTTTGGTTCTGACTCTGCCCGTATAGGCCAAACTTGAGCAAGTAAATTTTTTCTTAGGAGGGAAGGGCAGGCAATCAGGGTTAAGTGACTTGCCCAGGGTCACACAGCTAGTAAGTGTCAAATGTTTGAGGCCAGATTTGAACTCAGGTCCTCATAACTCCAGGGTCAGTGCTCCATCCACTGGGCTACCTAGCTGTCCCTGGAGGAAGTAATTTCTGAAGCAGAGCTTCAACTTCCACCTTTTTAAAATGATTGGACTAGATGAGATGATCCCTTATGGATCTTTCCAGCTCTAGTGTTCCATGATTTGAGATTTTATCCCCACCAGAAATTGACTGTTTGAGGCACCAATTCCTCTTGTTTATATGGGAAGATGAGTATAAAAAAGAGGTCCCAAGTGACAGGGCTAGAATCACCATCAACAGAAAGGACATCTCATCTAAGACATCTTAGGATCAGAAGCAACATTCATCACATAGACAAAAGAACCAATGTTCCACACCAAGGAAATGGTCTGGTTTGGATTTTCCTCAACTTTCTAATAATCAAAAATAAGTTGTGGAATAACTTGACATCACAGCAGTAAACATAACCAGGTAGAGTTCCATTTTCTTGGCTCTGGCTCCCTTAACCAACCTATTACCCCTTATTCGTAGGAAAAGAAAAAGGCAAGAAATTTCTTAACACATACCCGTTTACAATGCCAAAAATCCGGGCTTGGTGAATACTCTAGAGTCACCTCTTTGTCACGGATCTTTAAAGTTCCCTGTTGAGACAAACAGGTAAGTCATCAACATAAACTCCTTAGAAAATTGATGTCTTTTTTTTTAAGGGACAGTGAGGCAAAAGAGCCCTTTGTGTCATGAAAGTAAAAGATTTAATAAAGAAGAAACTTGGTTTTGATATAAAGTGAGTAAGTTGTTCAAGCTACAGTCCTTAGGCTACGTGGCCATGCAGACTTGTGCTTGGGAAAGAAGAGTACTTTCAACTCCTTGGAGAAAAGAGTTAAACTTCTTCTCAACCCTGGATCTTTCCATTTGGGAGGCTGTGTTGTGGCAGCCTGCTCCTCACTGAGCACATTCAGAGTGCCCTGATGAGTCCAAAGAAGGGTACCTTGCTGAACTGAGGTCCAGTGCCATGGATGAGAAGCTACACCTTCTTTCTGGGGCATGAGGATTCAGGAGCCCACTTTGCTATCTTCCGTTCCATGGCTAATTGGCCTCCAGTCAGAAAGGCAATAAAGTGATATTAAATTTTCCTTAGAAATGTAAGGCATGAACATAAGAAAACAGAGGATCATTACTGACCAAAGGAAATTAAGACGAAATTTTTATAGTGGGTCACACCCTTAGAGCAGAAAATGACGTCTGATAGTAGCATCACTCTGGCTTGGAGCTGGCAGAGTGAGCTCACCCCAAGGCCTAAGAGCAACACAGAAATCAACAGTGTCTTTCCCTAAGGTTTGGTGCTACCATGAGCAGGAAAGACTAAAATCATTTGTGGCTACAAAGCTCCCTCATCTTTGACATTGGGTAAATCAGAATGTCTTTTTTTGTGCCAGGAGAAAACGGGTACCCCTGAATGAAACAATAAGCCATCAAGATGCAAAGTAGTTACTATTTCCTCCCCAAAATAGCTAAAAACATCTTTGTTTTGATTAATTGTCCTTCTGGACCATTAACCCCTGAGCATTCTCAAGCATAGAGGGACATCTCTGTGTTCCATTAGATTTAGGCATTAATTATACATAATGTGCCCATTCACAATTGGGCTCCATTTTCTGGCTTTGATCGTAAAATGTCAGAGAATAGTCTTTCTTTCTACTTTTCAGACAAACTGGAGTCAATCCAACACCAAAAATAGGGAATGAACTGAAAATTACATGAAAACAAAAGAAATACATTCCCTTCTACCTTCCACCCCTTATTCCTCTAGATTTCCTACTTTAAGAAAGAATCAGGGACCTGAAAGGAAAAAAAATAAATTTAAGATAATTTTTAAAAATACAAATCAATGACCGTTAATCTGTTTGAAAAGTTAGAGATTGATATGCACTTGCTAGGAAAACCAGAGAAAACAAAGATCCCTACAGGCATAAGGGCACCATGGTTCCTTCCCTACAAAGTAGCTAAGTATCAATAACACATTTCAATAGAGCTTTAAGGGCTAAAAAACACTTTTCTTGTAACATTTCTGTGAGACAAGTAATTCAAGAATTGTTATCTTCGCTCTGGAGGTGGGGAAACACAGGCTGAGGAAGGTGAAGGGGTCAGAGCCAGGACTCAAACACACAAAACCCACATTTGTATTACTGGCACTGTGCTCCACAGGCAATGGCATTGTCAGCAGAAAAAGCAGAGCACACATGGTCTGCCAGCTTTGCCAACGTGGATAATGGTAAAGATAGGATTTTGCCAGGCACGACAATCCTATTCATCATTCTTCAGACACTGGTTGGTGAGCAGAGAACTAGCCTCTAGAATTGAGGACAGACAAGTTAAAAAGCTTGGATTCACTTTAAAAAAATATCTTTAACACGACAGTGTTTTATTATCCACTTCAAGTTGAAATTTTAGAACTCAATGTATTAGAAGAAATGACTAAAGTTTAATAGAGAAGACACCTTGTCTCTTCCTTTTAATTTAATCATACATTTAGTATTTAACCCAGAAAAGCCACAGAGGTAGGTACTGCTTTCATAACCCATGTTCATAACCAGAAAACCAGCTGGCTGACATTTATAGCAGGATCTTTTTTTTAAAATGCATTCTCAAGCGGTTCAAAAATATTCAGTCCAGGCCTAGTAAGTAGCATCATCCCACATAAGAACCAATGTTACCTCTAGCTCCTGATTTTAATCTGTAATTTCTATCTTCTGATTTCACCACTTGGAAGCAACATATCATACATTTAGGCACTTCTAACATCAACTTAATCCTTCTTGCATAATATCCTCACTAAATGTTCTTCTTGCTTGGGCACTCCCTTTTCTTTAGGGCAAATCACTGCTTCTGCCTAAGGGTCTACGTGTCAATATAATGAAAACTTCTGTTCAATTACAGATTTCAAAAACCAAGCTGTTTTTTAAATAACTACTTAAGAGTCTTCTTCAACAGTTTTTTCTTCCCTTCTTTTTCTGACATATTGTTAGAAGAGTACTTGTAAGGTCAAAAAAAAAAAATCACTGCTGGGATCCTTGACAGTGTTAGTAAGTCACAATAATAAATAACAATTCAGAAAACCTGGCTTGCCAGGCATTCTATCAACCAGAAGCTTCTATTAACCAATAAGCCTTCTGTACATGGGTAGCCCTGGTGTGCTAAGAGCATTTGATTGCCATTATCACCTTCTCTAGGCTGAAACAAAGTAATGTGTCAAAAATATCTCAGGGTAGGTATGATCAGAGGAACAAGACAGCTGACAGAATTTAGTTGTAGGTGATGAACCAACGTGAGGGTCATTCTCAAATAGTTATTATTCAATTCTTCACCAAAACTATGGCCCATTTTCCATATCAACACCCGCTTCGAAGGAATTTTTGTTTCTTATTTGGTTAAAAATTCAACATCACATTTAAGATTTTTCTTCTACAGATATCAAGTTCTTGGTTTTAATATCACAAAACTCTGACATGTCTAAAAAATAACTACTAACTGCTCAAGTACCACAACTGAATTCAACAACAACAAACATTTTTATTAATCATCTACTCTATACAGGGTCTTTTGTATAGTCACAGGGAAATATGGCAATAAATATGACAGCCCCTACCTACCACAAACACATATAAAATAGCCCGTAAGTACTTAGGACTACAAAGCACTACGAAGATTCACAGGACCCCTCATTTATTTAATCTACAAGTCTGTAGGGTAGGTGAACTCATAAGAGGTTTTCATGAATAAAGGGACAACTGAGTTGAGCCACAAAATTTTTCCCCTAGTCTTGAAGCTGAAAAAATTTAAAAATGAAAGCAAAAAACCAAACATGGAAGGGTGTCCACATTAGTAACTCAATATCTTTCCATTCCTAAAGCCTATATGCAACTATTTTCTTCACTTATCAAAGTCATATACAATCACCCCATTCAAATATAAAACCATAGAGCCTACAAGTGAAGCTGAAAGAAGGTATAAAAGACAATAAAGTCCCTGTGTGGCAAGGAAAAGCACCATTTTCTATCCCAAGAATAACCAAGGCCTAATAATTGAGTTTGACTGTGAATACAAGGGGCTACATTCCCATTGTTTCTTTCAACCCATTGCTACAGAGAACTGAATTAGAGCAGGAAGATTCTTGATAAATTGTATAGTCCAAACCCTCATTTTATAACTGATAGGAAATGGTAACAGAGATTTGCCTAAGGCCACACAATAATTAGAAATGCCGGCATTAGAATACAGTTCTCACTCTAAATCCAGTTCATTTCATTATGTTACAACAGAAAAGACTTCTGTTAGATTCTACTATTATACTCTATTTTACTTCCAGTGATAGTTCTAATTGCCATTGAAATAATAAAAGTACAAACAAGATAATGGATATTATTCACATTTACATATCACTTTAATGTTTAAAAATTCTTTTCCCACAATATGCTTGTGAAATAGGCAGCAAAAGTACTATCACCTTTTGTAGATGAGGTTCAGCATTCACAATCATACAACTATTAAATGGACTTCAAACCAGTACAAGTTTTGTTACACCCCAGGGCATCTGAAGACTCCCTCAAGGTAGATTGAGGCAAAGGCTGAAGAAAGACTCTTGTACAATTTGTTTAGATACTCAAACATGACCGCAACTCCAGTATAGTAGCAGCATTTCTTACCAAGAACACTGAAGCCATAAAACCTCATTGTTATCCTTAAAAGAAACAGAGATCCAAAAGATCTGGAATAAGTATGCAAAAGTCTTAGGAATAAAATGTCTACTTCTAACTAAACCACTGAGAGATCAATTCATTAATGGTTGGGTAACCAGTCCTAATTAGGAGGAACAAAATCCTCCATTGAAAGAATATCATTTGACCTTTATCTTAGCTATAACAACTAAGTATTTTTGTCATAAATAAAAGGAAATACTACTCTATACTGTAAACAATGAACTTACAGCACTTGTTACTCCCAGAGGTGGCAAAAGTTGAAAACATACATAGGTTAAACATTTTATTTAAAAACATTGTTATTAGTTTAAATTGGTTCATTTATTATTGCATTTGATAAGCCACCATTCATATTTATAATATTGACCACAAAGTCTAGGATGCATAGAATGTCTTTATTTAATCCATTTAAAATCTCTTCAGTTTCACTAATATCCTCATCAAATATCTGATTCATGAACATGTTTAACCAACAAGTCTGAAAAAGCATCATCATTATCCTGCCTGTTTCATTAGCCTGATTAGTTTGAGCTATAGCAAACAAATGAACAAGCAGGCAATCAGGAAAATGTATGAAGGTTAAAGAGTGATTTTTATGGGATGTCTGGAGGTCTGACAATGAGGCTAACATCACAGAACTACACTTTGTTGCCATTGTCAAAAACAAAACTGTCTTAAAGTGTTATTTCTTGTGCTTTTAAATATCCACCATATACCTTTAACAGGTATGACTAGGGAGAGAATTCTTTTAAAAATTTTTTTAATTATATTTTATTTTTTAATTAATAAAAACAGATTTTCTCTCCTTCCCATCCATCTTCTCCCTCCCACAGCCCCAGTCCAGTAGGGGTGGGTAGGTGGAGTGGGTAAAGATAAAACCCTTGTAAAAAATATGCAGAGTTAAGCAAAACAAATTCCTACACTGGCCATGTCCCAAAAAACATATGCCTCATTTCTTCACCTTGAGCCCATCACCTCTCTCGGGAGGCGAATGCAAAGCTTCATTATTGGTCCTCTGTCACTATATTGATTAAAGATCTTAAGTTTTTCAAAGTTGTTTGTTTTTCAATGTTACTGTATAAATTACTCTCTTTGTTCTATTTGCTTCACTCTGCATCAGTTCTTATAAGTCTTTGCAAGTTTTCATTAAAACTGTCCCTTTCATCATTACTTATGGAATAACAGTATTCCATTACATTTATATACCATAATTTGTCCAGCCATTCCCCAGATGATGGGCACTCCCCTTTGTTTCCAGTTTCTTGATACTATAAAAATGACTATTTTAGATACAGCTTCAAATTGTTTTCCAGAATGGCTGTAATAATTCACAGCTCCATCAACTGTGCATTAATGTTCCTCTTCCTGCAGCTTCACTAACATCCGTCATTTTCCTTTTTAGTCAACTTTGCCAATTTTGATAGATGTGATAGAACCTCTGGGTTACTTTAATTTCATTTTTTCTAATTATTAGTGGTTTGAAGCATTTTTTTCATGTGGCTACTGACAGTTTGGATTTCTTCCTTTGAAAACTATGTATATTCTTTCACCATTCCTTAATTAGAAATTGGCTCTTAATTCTTATAAATATGAAAGAGTCCCTTCCATGAAACTGAGACCTTTTTCTGAGAAACTTTATACAGAGAAACTAGTAAAGATTTTTTTTGCCATTTACCTATTTCTAATTTTGACTACCTAATTTATGTACTCAAAATCATCCATTTTATCTCCTTTATTCCTCTCTATTCCTCGTTTGGTTGTGATTTCCTCCTCTATCCATAGATCAGACATGATCTTCCTTGCTCCTCTAATTTATGATGTCACCTTTTATGTCTAGTTCATGTAACTATTTGGAATATGGTATGGGGTCCTGAATTATACCAAGTTTCTGCAAGACTATTACCCAGTTATCCCAGAATTTTTTTTGTCAAACATTAAGTCCTTACTCTAGTAGCTTGGGATCTCTGGATTTATCAACCACTAGGTTGCTAGGATCAATTGCTTCAGTATGTTATATAGGAGATCCATTCCACCAACCAGATGGAACCAGCACCAAATTGGTTTAATGATTAATGCTGTGCAGTATAGTTTGGGATCTGGTACTGCTAGGCCCCCTTCCTTCCGGTTTTTTTTTTCTTCCTTGAAATTCTTGGCCTTTTGTTCTTCTGGATGAGTTTCTTTACTATTTTTTCTAGCTCTATTAAGCAATCCTTTGATAGTCTGATTGGTATGGCATTGAATAATAATAAGTAAATTAATTTAAATAGTATCATTATTTTTACTATACTGGCTTGACCTACTCATAAGCAATTAAATATGTCTCCATTTAGGTCTATCTTTATTTCTATAAAGAGAAATTTTATAGTTGTAATCATATAGTTATATGTTTGTCTTTCTAGGTAGGTTCCCAAGTATTTTATAATATCTTATATTTTGAAGGAATTCATCTTTCTATCTTTTCCTGTTGGGTTTCACTGGCAAAATATAGAAATGCTGATGATTTATATAGATTTAATTCATATCATGTAACTTTGCTAAAGTTATTGTTTCAATTATTTTTCTTTGATTATCTATGGTTTTCTATATCATTATCTGCAAAAAAAGGTTTTTTTCCATTTTTGCCTACATATATTCCCTCAATTTATTTTTCTTGTCATTATAGCTAGCATTTGTAGCACTATACCAAATAGTGACGACAATGAACACTCTTGCTTTTACTAGAGCAAGAATCCTTAACCAAACAAGGGAAAGAAGCAATTATGAAAGATAAAATAAACAATTTTGATTACATGAAAATATGTTGCAGGAATAAAATTAAACCAACTACGATAAGATAAGAAGCTATCAATTGGGGAGAGTGTGGGAAGAAACCCAAATCAAATATCTCTGAGGACCATAACAAAATAAATGGAAAGAAAAATAAGACAAATGAAACTGAACGTTGTGAAATTATAATGACAAATTGGCCACCCAAAAGAGATACGAAAAGGCATCTCCTCCTTATTTGCAGGGGGAGGGCATGCCGAGTGTGGAACACTGCATATAGTATCAGGCCTTTAAATGTTACTTAATTTTGCTGAAATCTTTTCCTCTTTTTTATTCTTTATCTTAAAGAACAGGTCCAGGGATGATGGAGGGTTACAATGGGAAATGTAGAGGAAGAAAAAGCAAAAGTTATCAACAAAAATTTTTTTAACTTAAATCGTATACCATGCATCATGTATCTACATGACAAAGAATCTGAATCAGTTTCAAAATCTTAAGAGTCATCAGAGGTCATCGACTTTACCTGAATCATGGTTCACATTAAGAACATCCCTAGCAAGCAGTTGTCCCATTCTGTACCTGACCACTTTCAGCAACAAGAAACTCACTACCTACATCAAAGTAGCCCATTTCATTTTTAGGGTAGTTGTCATTGTTACCAAGTTTCTCTTCACATTTCAATTAAACCAAAATGTCTCCCTATAACTTTTACCTATGGTCCTAGTTCTATTCACCAGGACTGGGCAGAAGAAAATAAGCCTTTTTTCCCATTAAAAAAATCTACAAATGGGGGCAGCTAGGTGGCACAATGGATAAAGCACTGGGCCTGGAGGCAGAAAGACCAGAGTTCAAATCCAACCTCAGACAATTCCTAGCTGTGTGACCCTGGGCAAGTCACTTAAATCCTGCCTGCAAAGAACAGGAGAAGTAAATGGTTGTAAACCACTCCAGCATCTTTGTCAAGAAAAACCCAGGGACAGTTAGTTCATGGGGTCATGCAGAGTCTGACATGATTGAACAAGTGAACAACCAGGCACTTAATACATGTTTAATAAAAATTCTACAAATATGTTAAGATGGTGATCATATACCATTAACCAACACCCCCACTCCCACGAAGAATCTTCTCTATGGATTAAATAACTGACAATTCCTTCAACTGATTCTTGTAAGGCATGGTGTTTTGTCCTTTCATTACCTTGGTTGTGCTCCTCTAGACCTACTCTCGTGTCAATATCCTTCCATAAATGTGTCTAAAACTAGACACAATAATCCAGAAATGGTCCAACTATGTCATTTTTCAGTAGGTAACCTACTTTTCCTCAGCTCTGGAAACTAGTATTCTTTTGGCTGCCACACCACATTGTTGCTCATAGTGTTACATCCTACTAAAACCTCTAGATCTTTTTCATGTGAGCTGCTTTTCAACTACATTTCCCATCCTCCATTCCATCAATCCAACAATCCACAAGCTTTAGTGTCTAAGCACTGTGCTACAAGGTGCTAGGGATACAGATACAAAGAATAATAAACACTACTCTCATGCTTCCATTCTATTAGGGAAGACATGTATGTATATAAGTATATATAGAATAAATGAAAAGAAAATAAATACCAGATAGTTAAATTTGAGGTAGTTTGGGATACAGGGCAATAGAAACTGGGAGGGATCAGGAAAGGCTTCATACACAAAGTGGTGCTTGAAGAGAGGGACATGGGGGTGATGGCAGACTACATTTCAGACAGTAGCAGGGATAGTCAGGGTAAAGGAATGGAGATGGGAGATGGAATATTATGTTTGAAAGCAGAGAGAAGGTCAGTTTGACTGGATCACAGAGTGTGGGAAGGGAAGTAACAACCAATGAGGGTGGGAAGAGAGGTGGGGAGCCAGGTTGTGAAGGGCTTTAAAAGTTAAACAGAGTTTATATTCGAGTCCAGAGACAGGACAGAGCCATTAGAATTTCCTGAGCAGAACAATGTCTGCATTTTGACCAGCTGTGTAAAAGATGTACTAGAGTAGGAAGAGCATTGCGGGCAGCAAAACAATTAGGAGACTTTGCAATTGTACTAAGGTAGTTGATTTTTTTTAACTCACTTCGGAATTTTCATTTAGTTCTATTAGATTTCATCCTATTAGATGTAATCTGTTGTTCTTGTCTCCCGAGATCTTTTTGGATCCTGATTCTGTCATTCAACATATTAGCTATCATTCATAGTTTTAAGCCATTCCTAAATTTGCTATTATGTTTTCTAAGTCACTGATTTGAAAAAAAAAAAAAAAAGATAAAACAAAGCCAGGGATAGGTCCTTGGGACACTCCAAAAGAGACCTTTTTCTAAGTCTTTGGTAGTCATTCCACCAGTTCTAAATCTTCTAAGTACATTTTTATCCAGTCCATATCTCTCCATGAGGCTATCATAAGAAATTTTATTAATCTCCTTGTTAAAATCTAGGTAAATACTACCTATATAGCATTTTATATACAGTGGTATATACAGTGAATAGAGTGCTGGGCCTGGAATTAGGAAGATTCATCTTCCTGAGCTCAAATTTGGCCTCAGACACCTATTAGCTGTGTGACCTTGGGCAAGTTCACTTAACCCTGTTTGCCTTAGTTTCCTCATCTGTAGAACGAGTGGGAGAAGGAAATGACAAACCACTTCAGTATCTTTGCCAAAAAAACCTCAATGGGATTAGGAAGAGTCTGAATGACTGAATAACCACAAAGGAGAAAATGAGGTTATTCTCAATGAACCTACGCTGGCTCATAAACATTCTTCCTCTTAGGGCTGACATTTCTTGAATTTTAAAGTTTTGTCAGGAATTGGCAAACCAACCTACAGTTTGAAGTATCTATCTTCTTAACTTAAAAAAAGGAAATCTAAGTATAGCCTCACATCTCTTTGACCTCTCCTGTTCTTCATGATTCCACAAAGATGTTACTCATTCCCTTCAAGAATGTCCAGACTCCATAAAGAACAGAAATACATACTGAGAAAAGACTGAAGACAAAAGCATCACCAGAGAGGTTTAACTTTTTTGTTCTATCTGGCCACCACACTCTGCAGCAAAGTTAAGATAGGATGATACCGGGGACTAAGGAATAAGAACAAAACTTCTCCCATAACCTCTCCAACCTTGACTTCCTACAAGAACTATTCTTCTTTATCTTTGTCCAAAAGCATCTGGCACAGTTTTGTAAAAACGGGATTTTAAGAGATTTTATGCTTCTAATGGCCAAAAAACCAAGAACCCTAAGACAGCTAAGAGAAGCAGGAGAGTAGAAAAAAAGGGAGATAGTCGTTCTCCTCCCTTCCCCCACCTCCCCCACTCTACGTCCCAGGCAGAGAAAAGAACAGGCTATCTTCTGTTTAGTAATTTTATCTATCTCCGTGTTTTTTTTTATTAAGATGGGTACTTCGTGGCACAAGGACTGAGCTGCCCTCCGTCCTACAAAATTACCATGTCTGTTCAAACTCTAATAGATAACAATACCTGAGGTCTTCAATGAGAAAATAAAGGATGAGAGTGTCTTCCTTGGGGCCCTGAAAGTAAGTACATCAGTATCTAATCTGTCTTGATTATCATGCTGAAGGATGCCCTCTCTGGCAAGATGATGTTTGGAAATTTTTTTCTAAAATTTCCTTTAACAATATTTATGAAGGAAGGAATGTCCAAAAGAGTCACACTATATTCCTGAAAGCCTCTTCAACTGTTAATGGCACTTACTGAATGTCTACACTATGCTAGACACCTTACAAAAAACCCACTTAACAGTACAACAACAAAGTACAGAGAGAATGAGATCATGTATGTGAAGTGCTACAAAACTGAAGGTGTGATATAAATGTGAGCTATCAGGGTTATTCTAATACACAATCTCTACCCTCATGGAGCCTGCCATCCAATCAGGGGATAAAACACCATTAGAGATAGCAATATCACATAGCATTTATTATCCAGGTGCCATAGAAAGTTTAAAAACACACTGTCACTTGATTTTGGAGAGAAAAGGTCATTACTAACTAAGGGGTAGCAGGGAAGACCTCCTAGAAGAGGTGGCATTTAAGGTGGGCTTTAAAGAATGGATAAGAATTAAGAAAGTAAAGAGGAGAAAGAAGAGTATTCAAAGTGAATGTGAGCAAAGGCTTGTAGGGGTGACAACAGAGAGGGCGTTAAGTGGAAAGAGAATAATCCTGTTCAGTTAGAGTATAAACTGTGTGAATAAGAGTAGTTCAAAACATGACTTAGACAGGTAGAAGGATATCAGATTGCTTTCTGGAAGGATAGTCAGTGCCTATTTTACCCAATTCTGTCCCATATGTGTTTTTTTCTTTCCTTTTTTTCAAGTAAAAGCCTGAAAATTATTTGTTTTTTAAGTTTTAAGTTTTTTTTAAGAGTAACAAAATTGTTTTAAAAAGTAAATGTCATTCAGATGTATATCTTCAAATTCCAGTAAACCACATCTTTCCAGAACCTTTTATTTATCTTTATGCATTTTCATTAAAGGATGGGGATTAAAATAATTAGAAAAAGCATTTCTAAAGGGCTAGTGGTTTGCTTCACTGAGGTCTTCTATCCTGATTATAACCACAAAGAGAAAGTGTGCAAAAGTGCTTGGTTCTGAAGAAACAAGCCTCACAATGCCTTTAATTCCCTCAGCTAAGTAAACCAAAGGCCTTGAGAATAGAAATCTAAACAGAAGCACCTTGTTTTCTGAATATACTCTGATCCTAAAGTCATTCTGGCCATAAACTATCAAAATGTATGTACATATTTTAGGTTATATTGATTATACAATTAAGCAATTTTATAAGCAAAAATGTTGAGAAATGGGTAGCTCACTTTAATTACACGGACTAATTTCTGGCTTAGTTTTCAGCAACGATCTTCACCAGAACTGTATTCAGTGTACACTAGCAATCTGCCAGCCATAAGCACAGGGCAGATTTGTTTTGTTTTGTTTTGAAGAAAACTGGCTTTGTGAGCACATGTCTCCCAGGGTTCTATAATCAATGTGAAGCAAAATTTTAATCCAAGACCCACCTTTTACTTTACAAAGGAAAATGACCATTTTTTCCCAATTCATTCTAAACTGCAATTAAGTCAAGTGAATCCCTGGAAGGTTTAGGAGGCCAAGGCTTAATCAAGAAGGATGAAACATTCCAGAATTCTGTTGTCCCCAACTATTACTAATTTAATCTCTCTCTCAAAAAAAAAAAAAAAAGAGTGCTGGCCCCCCCAACACTGCTTGTTCAATTACAAAGAATTCTAAATATATCAAGGAGAGAAGACTGTGATAAACAAGAGGTTGAAATATACTACTTTCACTAGTGGATATTGACAAACTCCTTTACAAGAGAAATCTCCTAAAAACAAAAAAATCTACAAACCCCTAACAACAATGTTTGGTGCAAGAAAATTCAAAATACAACAAACTCACTGCAATTGAATCAGGTATAGACTAACTTTGTATTTACTTTCTTATCAAAAGCCCAAGATCCAGTATCACAGGATTTAGAATAGTAAAGGATCTTATAATCATCTAGTTCAGTCCCCTCATTTTACAGTTAAGGAAATTTAAACCCAAAAGGAAGCAATGACTTGCCAGATTTCACAAAAGTAGCCATCGAAAGCCTTCCCACTACTTCCTTTTCTTATACACAATTCATTTCTGTTTTTAGTTCTGGTCCACAGTTCATTTTTTAATTTATTCAAACACAACTTCATCAATTCCTTTACCTTTGGTTTATGCCAGGCATGTGCTCATAGGCTAAAAGATTTAGAGCTAGAAGGGACCATGGAAGTCATCTAGCCCAATCCCATCATTTTACAGGTGAGAAACTGAGGCACAAAGAAGTTAAGTCAATTGCCCACTGTCACACAACAAAATAGTTGGGATTCAAATCCAGGTACTACGATTCCAAATCCAGCTTCTTTCCACTAAAAGAATTTCTAAACCATATCTGTTTCCCAAAGTTTTCAATGCAGTATAAATGGTCTAAATCCCTCCCCTACTATAATCCTGATTCATTTACTAAATATATACATAGAAGATAGCTTTTCAGAATCCTCCACCTAGTAGGCTTTCAAAAAATTGAATACAATGGATCTCCCCTCAACTATTTCTTCTGAAAATGCTGGATCACAGTTCTCTCTCTTAGCATCTGGACTGAATAGTTCTTAAATCACATGTCTAACAATGTCATTCCCCTGCTCAAGAAGCTTCCATGGCTCCCTATTGCCTCTGGGCTTCTGCATTTGGCCTTTGCAGTCCAAGAGAATTCAGCTCTAATCTCTCATTTCAAGTTGACTCCAGTTTACATTTCAGCCAAACTGGCCAACCTGATGTTCCTCATACACGGGTATTCCAAGTCCTGCCTCCAGGCCTCATTCCCCAGGGTCTGGAATGTTCTCATTTACATTCACCTCTTGGAATCTCTGGCTCCCCCAGAAGTTTAAATTTATTCCATTACTGCTACTACCGGGCCAGAGGTCCTTCAAAGTAAGGACTGTTTCTTTGTATCTCTAGCAATTAGCACAATACCTAGGGCACATAGTAGGCATTCAATAAATGCTTATTGAACTAAACAGTTGTAAAACTAAGAAAATAACATGAATCTGGAAAAGTAAACATAAAGCCTTTTATTCTTTGTATTTGAATAATGTTACTAAGCAATTCCTTTTTTATTTATTTTTCTTTTAGAAGAGTTATTTTGATCTAATGGAAAAATACCAGCCAAGAAAGCTACAACAAATTTGCAAGTCACAAGTCACTAGAAGGGCAGAATGGCTGAACACACAACAAAGGTTACATACACAGTGCTCCAAAGGAGAAAAGGCAACTTAAAGAAGCACTAAATAAAGAGTCATTCTTTAGACCTAGCTACTGAAAACAGGCATTATTTCCACTTGGTATTAATGCACCTTAAAGGCTTTCCTCCAACAAGATATATTAAAGTCATAAGAGTTACATTCTTGATGACTGTTCAAAAATCCTCAGATGATCAATGAATGAGGCATAAAATGGTGAGTTATATACTTGCCTCACTGGCCCAGGGTTCAAATGAAAAAGTGATTCATTACAGACAGTAAGGTCCTCTAGATGCTCCAGCTGGCTCATGACATTATGCTGATTTTACAACAAAGTCAGAATGAGACAGAATCTCTGAGATGCTAAATAACCACTCAAAAGAGACTATTCTAACATTTTACACAGGAAAGATCAAAGAGATGAAGAAATTGTGTCACCCAAACTCTGAGCTGCATCTGGATGAACTGTTTGATTTAATTCTTCTACACATATATGCTGGGCAACCACTGCAGAAGGACAATGAGCTGGACCTGGCCGCATGTGAAAAACCACAAACTGTTTTTAATAATTCCCAAGAAGCTCCTTGGGACAAAACCACATCTTTTTACGATATTCTTCCAATAATGCTATGTGACTGGGAAATATGAAGCACCACAATATCCAAAGAATCAAAACTGCAGGTGATCCTAAGAGCACGGGAAAATGTATTATGAGGCATGAGTTGGCTACAACACATTACCAACAAAAATTTGTGTGCTAAAAAAAAAATTGTATGCCATTAGACAAATAAAAGCCTCCTAGAGGCGTAACCTTTCCTGCCTGAACTTACACTGTATTTATTCTTTATGTATCTGGTTATTTATCTGTATACATGTTGTTTTCTTCAGTTATGTTTCCTGAGGGCAGGAACTGTTTCATTTTTATTTTTGTATCACCAGTACTTACACCACAGTGCCTAGCATATAGCTGGAACTTAATGAATTGAAACTGATCGAAAAATACAGTCTAGGAAGGAGGCGGCTAGGTGGCACAGCGGATAGAGCACTAGGCCTGGGGTGAGAAAGATCTGAGTTCAAATGAGCCTCAGACACCTGCTAGCTGTGTGACCCTGGGGAAGACACTTAACCTATGTTTGCTTTAATGCACTGGAGAAGGATTACTCCAGTATCTTTGTCAAGAAAACCTTTTGGACAGTATCGGTGTGCTATGGTGATGGAGTCACAAAGAGTTGGACACAACTGAACAACAATAGTCTAGCAAATGATGACCAAAAAATGAGTTAAATACTGTTTGTTACATGGTGAAATTAAGGAACAAACAGATGAACAGTTCACATTATGTACTGATGCCCACAGAATATAGACTCAGAAGAGGGCTTGCAATGTGTTAAGACACCTTTTCAATGGAAAGTTCACAAAAGAACATGATTAAGAATTACAAGGAAAAAAGGTATGGATGGATTGAAACATATATACCCTTGGAAAAAGTACCCACAAAGAAGAGTGAACAAAGATCTACTGAAGTATTCATTCATTACTTCTCATCCAAGAATCTCGAAGGATTCTCATAAGGCAGGTATCACACTTCTACACCACTGCTCCCTTGGAATGCTTTAGATATGCTTGGCCTACATGGCAAAGATCTCTCTCTCTCTCTCTGATAACAGTTTCAGTCCACTAAGCCAGACTCGGAACTCCCAACAACACACCAAGGCATTGCTCTTGGGTCTTGTACTACATACCACTTTCTTCCTCACAAAATTCCAGTAAAAGGAATAGTTATCTCTCTCCTATCAAGAAGCACAGAAGAGGCATTATAAAGGAGAAGCTACAGCACTAATACCATTCTATGCTGTAGAAGCAGAATTTCAGTGATAAATGTGCAAGGTCACTTTCTATTCTATGGGTTTGGGACCATTATTCCCAATGACTCCTCCAGCACTCTTTCTCCTTTCTACCTTATACCCCAGAGAGTAAAAGGAAGAAGTACTCCTAAAATGGGTTTTATTTTAATGAACAGAAAATACTGAAGCAAGGAAATAACATTTTCCAAAATGCTCACCTACAGTGAAGATTATCTTTTCAAAAGGCCTATGTTCACAAAAATTTATGTATACTCTTCTGCTTGGGAGACAAGGTTCTTAGATCAAGATCAGATTTCCCCTTTCTTCAGGTCCTTTGACTTCGCAATACTTCCATGGACCTGTGGACACTCCTTCAGCCTTGCAGACGGGAACCCATTCACACCTTCTCATCTTATGCTATTCCTTTTCCATGCCCTTCAAATAAATCCTCCACAGACATCATCCTCTAGGACTTTTGATATTTAATGTGGAGAAGTACAACAAACACTTATCCCTTAATTCTTGATACATGAGCAGCCTATCTCCTTTTCTGATCACACATGCTCTTGATGATGCTGTCACTTGTACATACACGTCATCATAGCCAACATGCTATAACCTACTTATGCCCAACATTCTTCCTAGCTCTGAATCATGTACAATTTCCATTCCTTGTAGGTCATAATGTTCCATAAAGCAGCAGGAGAATATTAGTTGAAAAGCCAGGCTTTTATGGCAGGGAGTAGTTTGAGACTTTTTGATTTGCTACACAATTTCCCAAATGTAATCCAGCTTATTACCAAAATCACAGAAACGTGGGAAAGAACTTTGGAGGCCATCTCATCCAATCCATCCTATATATATATTCTCCTGTTGTCTTGAGCATTTTGTGTGAGGAAAAAAGTACTTATAAATAGCTCAAGTCTCTAGAACTAATAGCTCAAAAAAGAGGAATACCTATCTCTATAATGCTGAGTATGCCAAAAGTTGAGAAATTTCCACTCTTCCCCACCAAATATTTTCAGCTCAATCTCTTGAGGAAGCTTTTCCCTTGATAACACTCCAGAGAGGGGAAAATGACTTTATAAAAACTGGTCTTATAGATACTTCTAAGAGTATCTTATGGGTACTATTGTTGTTGTCATTTCAGTCCTTTCTAACTCTTCATGACCCCACTTGGAGTTTTCTTGGCAAAGATACTGCAGCGGTTTGCCTTTTCCTTCTCCAGCTCATTTTCCAGATGAGGAAACTGAGGCAAACAGGGTTAAGTGACATGCCCAGGGTCACACAACTATTAAGTGTCTGAGGCCAGATTTGAACTCAGGAAGACGAGTCTTCCCAACTTCAGGCCCAGTGCTCCCACTTTGCCACCTAACTGCTTTTGTGGTCATAAATTAGCATATCTTAATAATATTAGGAAGGTATAGAGTGAGTGCATATCTACAGATTCAAATGACCTGGGTAAAAACAAAAGAATACAATGACCAAATGAAAATACTGGGTATTTTATTGGGCAACTAGGTGGTGTAATGGAGAAAGTGACAGGCTTGGAGTCATTAAGATCTGTGTTCAAAACCTAACTTCAGACACTCCCTAGCTGGCATGTTACTTAACCTATTTGCCTGTTTCTTCATCTGTAAAATGGGGATGATAATAATAGCACATACCTCACAGGGTTTTTGTGAGGATCAAATCAGATAATAACTATAAAGTGCTTAGCATGTGCCTGGCACATAGTTAGCACCATCTAAATGTTATTTGTTATTATTCCAGGTAGCAATTTCCAAACAATGGCCAGAGAACCACCAGGAATCCACCGCTACCATTCAGTGAATGAAGAGATAAGAAAAAAAGGAAGAGAAACTTTAAAAAGGTCCACATTTGGGGGGGCAGTTAGGTGGTATAGTAGATACAGCTCTGGCTTTGGAGCCAGGAGGACCTGAGTTCAAATCCAGTCTCAGATATTTGACACTTAATAGCTGTGTGACCCTGGATCATACAGTCACTTAACCCTGACTGCCTCACCCCCCCAAAAAAAAAAAAGAGAAAAAGAGGTCCAAATTTAAGAAAAGTATAAAGACAAAGATGAATACAATTTCAAGACATTTACTATTCATAAGCTTTTACCTACAAAGATCAGTGAAGAGTACTCCGATCCAGGGATAGGATAGACTCTTGCCCGCTTCCATCAGGAACTGACTTGTGGTGGGAAATATAGATATATCAAAATAAAGTGGAAAGTTTTACAAAAGGCCAGAGTTCAAATTCTTGCTCTACTGATCGTAACACTATTTTAATGACTCTAACCAAGTCACTAAATCTCTATGGGCCTGAGTTTCATTTTCCATAAAATGAGGGAAACGGATATTAGAGGGAAACTATATTAGAGATCACCCTGTTAACGAAATTTGAGAGTATAATAGGAAGTAGGAAGTTTACCTCTTGCTTCCCTTTATAAATTCATGGTTCCTGTACAGTTTTCCAAAGCTGTCCACAACATTCTTATGGGACTGCTGACAACACGGACATGATTAGAAATCTTGGGGGGGGCATAATATGGTGGGAAAAACAGTTTCTAGTCCCATTCTATTCCTGCCTCCAGCACTAACTAGCTATGAGACCTTGGTCAAGACATTGGCCAGCTTCATCTTCCTTATTTGCAAAACTGGACTGAACTTCCTTCAAATAAAAGAAACATTCATTCAACAAATATTTCTTAAATGTCTAATATGTACAGGGCAATATTTGTCTCCCCCAAAGCCCAGCACAGACATATAAGAAAAGGTCAGTGTTCTCAAAATAGCTGACAGTCTATACAAGAAGATCCAATACTCACATCCATAGTACAAAATCGAACCTGAGTATGTAATGGGTAATAAGTGACCCATGTGATGGATACTAAGTGACCCATGAAGTGCAAGGAGAGGAAGAGGTGGTAAAATCAGACTGGAAAGAAGGACTGAAGAGGGAGTACTGATGGAACTAATTTGTGTGCTAGAGCACACAATTTTTTTTTAATTGAGAGGGTGATTAGAGTTTACAGAAGTGATTTCTAGAACTGAAAGAAAAATATCTGGCTCCTAATTAGGAAGGCCAGAAATAGATGCTCTGGCAAATTGTTGGAAAAAGAGAGGGGCAAAAAATAAGCATATACAGTAATTATAGTCCTTGCAAAGGCATATGCTAAGAAAAGGAAGTGACATAAGAAAAAGACGAATGAGAAAAAAGAAAAAAAGAAAGAAAAATGAGAGGATACAATGGGAAAGAAAAATGCCCTGACACCTTTCCTGAGCGCCAGTCCCACAGCTCCTTTCAAACTGTTTGCTGGATACTTTTCCCTATCACAAAATCACATAAACTGAGAGTTGGAAGAGAACCTCAGCAGTGACCTGGTCCAACCCATTCACAAAAGGAATTGCCACTATAAAATACATGACCTATTCAAATAAGCTAATGACATCAAAAAAATGAAAAACAACTCAAGGAAAAGGCACAGACATAGATGTGGTCTGTTACCATTTCTTATATAAGTTTAACTGATGAATAGCAATCAAGCAACTCAATGAGGAGGTTAAAAAATAGCCTAGAAACCACTCACCCAGCAAACAGTCAATCTCCTTGACAAATAGGCAGGCCAAGGGCAACACTGGTTAGAATATAATTTCTAACATTCTAAACAGTAGGATGGTAGAAGATTATGAGCAGTACCACTTCATAAAACAAAAAATCAGCAGATGGAAAAAAAGAATTTGTATGACACTTGAGCTGAGACCCAATTATGACAAATCATCCCAAAAGCATTCAAAGAGGTGATAAATAGTAGGTAACAAACAAAAAGAGAAATTGATTACATTCTACAACAAAGCATTTTCTTCATCAATGATAATGGGAACTACCCCATTGTGGTATGATAAAACCAGTCTCTAATAAATTTTATATTTAAGTGGCAAAAGGACTAAAGGAGAAGAATGGAAAGACAGCTGAGCCAGGCCAACTCTGCAGAGAAAATATATGCTGAACTGACAGAAGGGTTGAGGATGAGGAAGGATTTTTAAGACAACTTAAGGAAGGGAAGAAAAGAAGCAGAGAGGATCACATAAAGTATACAATCTTGATTATATAAAATTTGAGTTTCTGCATAAACAAATTTAATACACTTAGAAGTGAAACAGTTAACTGGTAGGAAAAAGTTTTGCAGCAAGTGTCTCTGATAAACATCTCATTTCCAAGATATATACGGTACTGATTCAAATTTATAAGAATAAGAGCCATTTCCTAAACGATAAATGGCAGTTCTCAAGGGAAGAAATCTAAGTGACCTATAGCTATTTGGAAAAATGTTTCAAATCACTAATAATAAGAGAAATGCAAATTAGTAATTCTGGGGTTCCACCCATATCCATCAGATTGGCAAATCTAAGAAAACAACAATAGAACAGAGAAAAAAATGGCAATGACCTCCCAGGGTCACTGGGAAAATCAAATGCAATAACAATTGTAAAGTGCAGCACAGTGCCCAGCCCACAGTAAGTGCTATGTAAATGTTAGCTATTTGACTGCAGGCCCAGTCCTCTATCCACTGTGCCTATGAGTGCCAAGGTGGCATATCACATACACAGTCAATTCTTTCACAAAGCATAGCAAGGGAAAACCTGAACAAGAACTTGGAATCTATAATTAACAGCCAAGATTTACATTTAGTAAACACAGCTCTGTATACAGAAATAGCACACTTGCTAACTCAACTATCAAATAAATTGGGGGCAAATTGTTTGGAAGCATAAGAACCTGACTGGTCAGGATCCAACCAGCTGCCAGGACTCTTTAGGCTCTCAGAGACAAGTGAAATATTTCCCAGAATTTTGGTATGTCAAGCCTGGGAGCCTTGGTCAGATCTTTGTTTTTAAAAGTGAAGGAAATGTGTTCCCAGCAGGTAAATATCCAAGGCTCTAATGCTGTCTATCCTGTAGGATTCCAGCTGAGTCTGGCTGGAGACTCAAAGAGAAGTTATAAAACTTATCTCTGCAGTTTATTCTACATCTCTAGGGAAGGAATTTTAATCTTTTTTGGGGGGGGCGGGGCATCATGGCAGTCTGGTGAAACCTATGAATTCCTTCTTAAAATAATGTTTTTAAATACATAAAATAAAATACATAGAAATCAATTATACTGAAATAATTATCAAAATTATTTTAAAGAGTTCTTCACAGACCCTATGTTAAGAACTCCTACCCTGAAGTCTGGCATATTTGCATAGAGTTAAGGTAAAAGAGAAAATTGCTATGCCTTCTTCTCCATGGTTTTTGATGCTAATCACCCAGTTGGTCAAGGCACAGTCAGCAGCAACTTTACAAATACACAGGTGTAAAGTTCTAGTCATACCAGATTCCAGACTTTAAGTTTTGTAAACATGCAGAAAAGACTGCACAAGTCACTTTTTGGGGCTATCTTGCTTAAATGTTTGTGATTTGGGGGGGGAGAGGAGAAGAATAAGGGTATTTGCTATTGATTTTGCTTTATTTTTCTTCTGTTCAGTCATATAGTTGTAAACCTGTGTGTTGTTAGAAGCAAAAACAATATGCATATATTTTTCAAAGGTTTAAAGAAAAGAAAGAATGGAATCATAAATGATCCCCATTCACCTAGAAAGCTGCAGAGGCACTGCAGACTGAAAGATTTAGAGATTTGTATCCTGGGACCTTGGCAATTTAGATATTTTGTAAATCAAAACAAAGATGTATCCAGGATATGGGTAAAAAGAACCCCGAGTCACCTAGGCATAAAACAATAAGGAAATGGGAAAGAATTCAGGCCCCTGCTGTCAAGCCTAGAAATGGAACATGAGAATCCTGACTGTATGCATGAAATGTTTTCTCTTTTTTTCTTCTTGAGTATTTTTTTTTCAAAAACATCAGATATTTCCCAAAATTACAGCCCTACTTCTCTACTAAGGAGGTTTGCCTTATCTGTTTCCAGAAGCAAAAGTATTTATTTACTGAAATTAAGCTGAGTTTGGCTGCCTTTCAGTATTACCTTATCTATCTATATTATTTTAGTCAGACATCCTATTCTCTCGATTCTGCTTTTCTTTGCTCTGCATCAATTGATGTCCTCCCATTCTTTGAATGCCTCAGTCATCATTTCCACATCACAATAATATTCCATTACATTCCACACATGCCATAAGTTTAGCTATAATTACATGCCATAATTTGTTCAGCCATTTCCCCAGTTAACTGGCACTCACTAGCTTTCCAGTTTTTTGCTACCATCGAAAGAGCTGCTATGAACTATTTTGATATATCTGGGACCCTTCTTCTTTAGCTAACCTCCTTCAGAATATGCCTAGGAGTGAAATCACTGGGTCAGAGAGTAGAAAGTTTTGTAACTTTTATCACACAATTCCAGAGTATGTTTCAGAATGTCTGGACCAATTCATAGCTCTGACTAAAATTAATCAGTGTCTTCTCCCCACATCCTTCCAATATTCAGTGCTTCCACCCTAATATTATTTTTGTCAATTTGGTGGATGCAAAGTGAAAACTCAGAGTTATTTTAGTTTGCATTTATGTTATTTTTAGTGATACAGAGCATTCCTTTTATGAAAAACTTCTGAAAGACACCGCCATGTGGTGACCAGAGCTCTGAGAGATAACTTTCAAGGCTGTTTGCCTGTATGGATTTGTCAATATTATGTAAATAGTTCTGTCTGCTTTTTTTTTTCACTTTGCATCAATTCATAAATATTTCTAAGTTCTTCTAAATGCTTCATATTCCTTTTGATGGCACAATAATATTCCATTACATTCATATACCAACATTTGTTTGGCCATTGCCCACTCAACAGACATTACTCTGCTACCCAAGTGCTGCTGCAAATATTTTTAAATATGGAATCTTTCCTTGTCTTTGACACTCTTGGATTATATGCACAGCAGTACTGACTTTTCTAGTATAATGCTAAACTGTTTCCAGAATGATTGAAACAACTCACAGTTCCACCAACAGTGCATTATGCCTGTCTTCCCATAATCATTTCATTTTAAGTCTTTTGTCATATTTGCCAAATTGATGGGGGTAAGATGAAATCTCAAAGTTTCAATTTACATTTTTTCTTATTATTAGTGACTTAGAGAAATATTTTAAATAAGTGGTGTTTGCTTTTCTCCTTTTGAAAACACCTGTTTGTATCTTTTGACTACATCTATTGGGGTATATTTCTTGAGCTTATATGATTATATCAATTCCCTATATTCTTAGATACCAGATCTTTAATAGAGATACTTGGCTGTGGAGGCTTTTGCCATCGACAATATACCTCATGCTAGACATAGTGATTTTGTCTGTGCAAAAGGTTTTTAATTTTATCATTAACTTGTCTACTTTATCTTCTATTCCTTCCTTGGTTAAAGTAACTTCCTCTAATCTGGTAACAAAAAGGTATAGCCTTTCTTTCTTTTCTAATTTTTAAAATTATGTGACTTTTATATTTGGGTCTATAGGAGCTTATTGTGGTACATGGTGTTAATGCACTACTATAAGCCCAACTTCTGTTTTCCCAGTAGTTCCTGTCAAAAAGAGAATCATTTCCCGTGATTTACATCGTGGTGCTGAAAAAGAGCTGGGCTACTGTATTTTGATTGTTTCTGCATCTTGCCTATTTAGTCCAATCAACTTATCTACTTCTTGTATTTTATCTAGTATAAAGTAGTTTTGATTATTGCTATTTTTCAATGTAATTTAAGATCTAGTACTGCTAGGTCTCCCTCTTCATTTCTAATTTTTTTTTCATTATTTCCCTTGAAATTCTAGACCACTTATTCCTCTAAATTATTTTCTTTTTATTTTGTTTAGTTATACAAAGTAACTCCTTGGCAGTTCAACTGACAGAGCACTACATCTGTAAATTTAGATTAGACTTAGACTTAGACACATCTTACATTGTCATGGCCTAACCAAGAACAATAAATGAATCTTTTTGGGGGGGGGGGGGGGAGGCAATTGGGGTTAAGTGACTTGCCCAAGGTCACACAGTTAAGTGTGAAGTGTCTCAGGCCACATTTGAACTCAGGTCCTCCTGACTCCAAGGCTGGAGCTCTATGCACTGCGCCACCTAGCTGCCCCTAAATGAATCTTTAATTGTTGAGTCTTGCCATGGAGCATATTTTCACTGCTAGCAAAAGCAAGAGCCATAAAAACAACCTACAAGCATTAGTCCAGGAAAAATATCTGCTCCAAATTAGCTTGAGTCAGATATGAGACAAATTCTATAGCAACAACATTCAATCCTTTCCAGTTTTGATTGTTACTAAAGTCACTGATCCAATACAACTGCTTGTCATCTCATTCTTCTGAGAAAATTTCATGGAGCTTTTGATCTGTCTTCCCTCTAATCCATCCTGTGCAACTTAAAATAGATATCTCTACGCTAAAACCATCAGGTCCTTGAAACCTGCCTCCACCTGACTTAGTCAACCTTACGTCCTGTACCTCCATCAAATAAAGACAAAACTTATTCCCACTTCTGCATCTCTGCTCATGCCGTTCCCCCAGCCAGAAATGCCTTCCTCCCTTTCTCCTTATAAAAATTCTTCAGGTCCCACCTATTTCATGAAGCTTCCTCCAAACTCCAACTCCAGGCCCATTTACTTCTTCCTTCTCTAAATTACTGCCATATTTTAATTATTACTACTCAAATAAGCACTTAATTATTCTCTAATTATTTTATATAGGTATGAACCTTGAATCTTTAAGTTCTTAGAGGCCCAAGGAAGTATCATGGTATAGTAGAATCAAGCCAAAAGTCTTTCCTGATTTTATGTTCAGTGCTCTATTAGGTCACACTGCCTTTCATAAGAATCTGGGTTTTTCTAAGAAAATCTACCCAAATTCTGCCTCACAATTATTTGTTTAATCTGTTAAAATTCCAATTTTAGATAGTATTAAAGGAGGAATAAATCTTCCTGCAACTGGGGATATATTTAGCTTCAGATCTTTAAAGGCAAAATACCATATCAAAATCAAGACACCATGTGCCAAACATTGGAATCGTTCACTGATTCATATCCACAGTGTAAGTTTTAAAGTCTTATGTCCAAGAAAACGAATCAAACCAGAACCAGACACCAAGATAACTTAAAATCATCTGAGCAATACCAAAAGCCTTCATTCTATTCTCAAGCTTTATTAAAAAACATCCTTTTTTTTTTTTAAAGTCTCTGGAAGAGAATAAGCAGGGAGGTAGAGCTTCCTTCATTTTGGAAATTAAATCCACCCTGGGTTTATTTAGGTCAGGATAAGAATAGATTCCTGAGAATTGAAGTGTGATTTGTAACTTCTCACCCAATATATATTTTCAGAAGTGACAATGCAGATTTACTAATGGCAACTCATGGACTAGTTTTGAACTTAGACTGTTTAAGTTTTATTTTCTTCTTAAATCACACTTTAAAGATCGCTAGACTATAAAATCCTTCAGAGTAAAACCTGTTATTTCTACCTAGCAGTACTGACAAATAATGCTAAGGATTAAATGAAAACATGTCTATTGAACGAAATAAGGACCCAATAATCACTAGTACACATAAATATGTCTAAAAATAAGTTTAACAACTTTCTCCAAAACTAGCTCTTCTCCTGATTTCACTATTTCTATAAATTACACAACTATTCATTCAGTCTCCATGTTTAAAACCTTGGTGTAATCTTTTGACTCTTCACTCTCCCTTACCTACCACATCCAATTGGTTACCAAATCCTGTTGAGTCTACCCTGTACAACATTTCTTACATTCATTCACTCCCACTCTACGTCCATCACCACAACCCTAGTATGGTATTTGGGTTCTCTTCAAGCATGAAGTACAACAACCAACCAAGTATGAGCCCTTACTAACGCCAACCTTGACTACTGAAATAGTCTATTAACAGATATCTAAATTCTACTCTCTCCCCATTTTAAACAGTCCTTCATATTGATGCCACCAGATATACTGCTTATGTAATAGGACTGTTTATGTCATTCGTCTACTCTAAATCTTTCAATGGCTCCCTACAGCCCACTGTGTAAAATTCAAAACTTGCCGGCCTGACATTTAAGACCCTCTACAATCTGACACCCCCCTTCTCCATCCTTACTATTACCCTCTCTATATTCTATATGCCAGCCAAACAAAACTACTCTTTATCCCTCATACCCACAACATATCATTCCACCTCTGTGCCTTCGTTCACTATTACTTGTGTGTAGAATGCTCTTACCCTCTCTTAATGAGTTCCTTTCTTGTTGAATTCCTATTTATCAAGGCAACTAAGTAGTGCAGAGCACAGAATGCTGGACTTGGAGTTAGGAAGACCTGAGTCCAAATTCTGCCTCAGATGCTTACTAGCTTCATGACCCTGGGCAAGTCACTTAGCCTGTTTGCCTCAATTTCCTCATCTGTAAAATGGGAATAACAATAGCACCTACCTCTCATAGGGGTTGTTGTGAGAGCCAAATGAGTTTAACATGTGTCAAGCACTTTGAAAACTTTAAAGTGCTATATAAATGCTAGGTATTATTATTATTGTTGCTGCTATTTTTGGTCCGATTGAAATATCAACTCAAATGTCACCTCCTCTGTGAAGCCTCCTCTTGCCCTACCCAAGTCAAAAGGACCTTCCCACTCTTAGACTTCACACAATTTGCTCATGCCTCTCTTACAATATTCAGTATATTATTTATGTTTGACAATCTCTTCACCCAATCTTATCCTTTTCAATGCTTACATTCACTAACTGTGATGCTACATAGCTACAGACCATAAAACATAATCTCAGAAGAATCAAAATGCCAAATGACCCAAAAGGCATCAGAAACACACATGGAGTATATGAATGAGTTCTAATGTACTGTGAATGCTGGCCTGGGCACTGATTGCATGAAAGAGCTCATCACAGTTATTGTGAAAAGGAGTTAGGAGGTCATGTGTCAAGGTGAAGAGATAACAAATGGACAGCCAATATGAGGCACTGATATCTATAAAATATTCAAAGGACTAGATGAAGGATTCCAGGATGCTAAACAGACTTGTGAAAATTTTATTAAAAAAATATACAGAAGAATCACACAGGACGAGAATATATGGACAGGCTCTATTCTACCACAATCATGGAGTTTTGAAGAATTTGGAGAATACAAAAGAAAAACAATACTTTTTAAAGCTTCCACAGTTTTAAAATTTGTTATACATTTACATTTTGATAGTACTTTCATTCCTCTGCAGCACAGAAACTAGTTAGGAAAAATAATTAGCTAAATGAATATGTGACTCGATAACTACTCTTTTTCTTCCACCTACATACCAGAAGAGTTCCTCCCCTAGCAACCTTACCAGCAATGACTTCAGTGTCCTGGGATCTCTTTTCTCAGGGTTGATTAAAAGTCACATTTAGTGCTAGTTGCCATAGGCACCAAAAGTGCTAATAATGATTCTGCAATCTACACTACTGAAGACAGTACCCACAATGGGGAGTTCATGGGTCCTTCAAAGCACAGACGAATTCATTTGTTTATATGCTACATTAGACATAAAGAAAGCAGGGACCATATCTTCCACACGCAGTAAGCACTTAAAAATATTTGTTGAATTTGTTACTGAATTGAATTTTAACGAGCTGGCTATTCCCACAGATAAAAGAGTTTACAGAACATGATAATGATTATAGTAATTCTATAGCACTTTAAGGTTCGGCAAAGTGCTTTACAAATATTCTCTCATTTGATCCTCAATAACAATCTTGTGACATAGATGCTATTATTATCCCCATCTTACAGATAAAGAAACTGAGGCAAACAGAGGTTAAGTGAATTGCCCCGGATCACAGCTAACAAGTGTACAAAGCTAAATATGAATTCAGGAATTGCTGATTCAAGGTCCAGTGCTCTATCCACTGCGCCACCTAGCTGCCTCTGGCATAAATACAACGGATCCTTACTTAAAAAGCTGGTCTTGGGATCAGTGTCACAGACCCATTGTTATAAATAGTGTTAAAATGAGATCCTTTTGGTACTCACTTCCTTGAATGAAAGCTGAAACAAACCACACTGACACAAAGAAGTCCACTTCAGTGGAATAAAAAGTTTTAGAATTTTTTTTAACTTTAGGTTTTCTACTTTTAGTTCAGCATAAAGTATCCTAGCATCAAGCACTTTTTCTCTGCAAGTTTGCAAGAGATTTTACTTAAGACTTCAAATACTTAGAAATGCTCCATCTGTGGACTAAAAACCATCATTAAAACTTCCTTCTGTAAAGTGAGGTTGTCTAAATGATCAGAATTCATTGTAGACTGTATGAAGAGAAATAACTAAATGTTTTCTCAATGGTGTTCTTATTTTAAGTATCACCTCCAACATAACTTTTCACATTCTTAGCCTTTTCTTTTCGTCCTCAAAGGTTAAATTTACAATGAAAAGTTCCTGACAAGGCATAAATTAGAATCCTAAGGATTTATACAACATCCTACTAAATGTAATCCAGAAGGAAAAAAAAAAGATGCAAAGACATTCCCCTTTTCTACAAATCACACAACAACTATAGGAGGAAATTAAAGAACTTATAAGTAAACAAAATCTGCTGACCAAATAACTTTAATCCGGATATTCCAGGAACTTCTCACAGCTTAGTTAACAGAGACATTTGGAAACCTAATTTAACTGTGACATTCATTAGAAAAGGCTCAAAACTCTGAAGCAGAAATCTTGGCCTCTAAGAACTACTGCATTCCCTAAAAAAATGTTTACCTTCAAGAAGCCTTGTCTTTGGGTCTCACAGGAAATTGGCAAGATGAGAGCACTAGGGCACAACAATTCTTCACAGGGACATTTCCTCAGTTACTTTGTAAGGGCAACTGTTTCATTTATTCCAAAGTAAATGGAGAAGACAGATGAGTTTGAGTTTTTAAAATCACTGACCGAAAGGTACTGATTTCTAACTATGTTATCAATGACCTTGAGCTAGATGCTTCACTTCTAATCTGCCTTAGTTCCTTAACTTGAAAACTCTACTGGCAGTCAACATTTACCATCAGAGAGACTGTTGAGAAATTTCAAATTAAAAATGCTGCTTTAGTTGATCTCCAACTTCCAAATGCAGTGACAGACCTCCTATTTTCCACATCCACATTTACATCAGCTCCCTATTACCATAAGAAATAAAACATTTTTATTCCACAACCTGAAATTTTGCTTGGCAGAAGAATGGCATGAGCCTATTAATATATGTGCAATATTAATATGGTTTTATTTTGGAGAAGTCCAAATCCATGCAGAGTTGGAAGCAAACCCTGAAGATCAAGTGATTACTGCATTATTAATATCTTTAAGAAGAAAGGAATTCTTTACCCTCAAGTGATTCTAAAGAAGACCCTCTTTTACATAAGAGTAGTGCAAAGAACACTTGTCTTGGAGTCAGAAAGCTAGTTTAAAACCTTGTATTTTCTACCTGTCTAACTCTAAGAAAATAATTTAGTTTCTCTGGACCTCACCTTCCAAATTTCAATAAATAGGAGTGGACTAGATGGCTGCTTAGGAACTGTCCAGCTCTAGAAAAACAGCAGTAATGGCCAACATTACACAATAATAGCTATAGCTTCCATGGCAAACCAAAACAGAAAAAAGCCCCAGATACTATATAACACCTTGCCAACACCGTAGTGGGAAAGGATAAGATTCTTCTCAATTAAAAGGAACCCCAGGAACTGCATTGGCTCCTTTCCCATCCAGCTTCCCCAGACCATTGCAAAGCTGACCTTCTAGACAGTGTTCTGAGCAGAGGATTTTCTGAGCACAAACTTTGGGGAGTTGGGCAATCCTAAGATATGCCTTACCTGAAGAGAATACAGATAAGGGCCACAACTATGGCCCCAAGCATCTTGTTATTTTCTAAATCACTACGAATCCCAGCAGGTAGACTGAATATTTTCCCCAGCACAATGGTCTACACACAGTTGGTTCTTAATAAATGTCTGTTGAACTGAACTGATGAGTAAAAAGACAAAGAAAAGAGCTGGCATGACAAAGGAACTCAGAATCTAGTGTTATAAATTACAGAAACTAGTATTTATATAGTGCTTCAAAAACTGCAAAGCACTTTACAATTATGATCTCATTTGATCTTCACAACAGCCAAGGAAAGTAGGTTATTATCCCCATTTTACAGATGAGGAAACTGAGACTGAGTGAAGTTTGGTGACTTGGCCGGAGTCACACAGCTTAGTGAGTGCCTGAGGCTGGATTAATACTTTACTCCTCCATGTGTTGCGAAAAGGAACTTCACAATAATGCAGTGAAATGCAGGGTTAGGAAACAGACTGTGATTAAACGAACTGGTTAGAAAAGGAATCTACCTGCCTTATCTGTAGCCCCATCCAAAAATTCCATCTGCATTAAAATCCCTCATAAAAACTCGTGGGATGCAGTAGAAAATGGGCTCCTTAGGATCACAATTTTATAATGAGCAAGGTAATAATGCAACACAGTCCTTTCTGACCCAGGCAAAAAGGAAATGGGAGCTAAAAGAAGGGTCTGGCCATACTACCTAGCCACAGGACCTATGAGAAAAAAATACATAAATTGGGTTAAAAGATATGATCTCAATTAGGTGCAAAATAAGAAGCAAATTTCTTCATTAAGGCAGTTCAGTTCAGGGCATAGAGTGCTGGAGCTGGAGTCAGGACAATCTGAGTTCAAATTGCACCTTAGATACTTACTAGCTATATGATCCTGGTCAAGTTACTTAACCTAAGCCTCAGTTTTTTCATCAGTAAAATGGGAATAATAATAGCATCTACCTCACAGGGTTGTAATAAGGATCAATTTAAACATGTAAAGCACTTTGAAAAAAAAAAAAAAAAAAAGGTGTTACATAAGTGCCAGCTATTACCACCACTCTCACCATCATCATTATTCATTCCATATGAAAATGCGTTCATGTGTGATGAGATACAACAAGCAATTATAAGGTGGCACAGCAGAATAAAAAAAAAACCCCACATTTTAAGAATGAGGAAAACAAGGACAGGTTAATCTAGAAAGATTCTCCTGATAATTCAAGTCTTGCATAATAAGAACTTCTTATTTCCCACTGAGCTAAAAGGCCAAACTGGATGCAGCAGAAAGTTTTCCTTAACACTTCTCTTTGAAGTTCAACTACCACCTGATGCTTTTCTAGTGGTACAAGTTCTCTGGCTAACAAATATTACAGCCACATTCCCACAAGATTCAAAGACATGCTGAACCAACTCCAGATCAGAGCTGCTGAACTCAACATCCAAGGATCAGCATGCTTATCTGCTGGCAGAAAACTCAGTCCTGTAGATGGATGTTGGATTCAAAGAAACACTTTTACTTCTCCTGGACGCCTTACTTTCCTAGGGTACTGAGTTTTCAATATTCCCTCTTTTCAGACCATTTCTTTTACCTTCCAAAATCTACCTTTGAAATGGGTAAAGAAAGGAAACAGAAGACCTGTCTAGGGTAGAATAGGGATCTGTACTAACCTCAGGAAGGACAACATGCCTTCCTTTTTTGTTGGAAAAGTGATTCTTTTGCTATGTAGCTGAGATTGTAGGGCTTTCTCATCACAAATCTTACGCAAGAGCAATTTAGGTCATACTAAAACCTCACATATTTGTAAATCCTACTTTGTCACTCTGACTATAGGTATTGATGTGTTCTTTTTAAGTGGTTTTAGCTTGAAGACTACGTATTATCTAATTTCCACCAACCTCATTAGAAGCTCCCAATGAACCTTTGATCCCAACAGGTTCCACCTACCAAGGCTTGGGAAATAGGGGGTTTTCCAGCTCTATTCACATAAGTTGACCTAATGCTCTGACTGAAACAACAAACACATACCTTGCTCAGGTTTCTGCCAAACAGCTGCTGGATTCTAATATTTTCACAAACATGCTAGCATACTCTGGCATTTTCAAAAACCCATTTCTCTCAACTTTGCTGACTACAAAGAGCCTGCTTCAAAAAACTCACTAAATTCTGCAGCCACATTGTGCCACATTGGAAAAAACAATGATGAAGTTAGCACTCATCTGGTATGTTGTGTTTCTCTCTTCAGTCAACAGATGCTACTTAAGAACCATGTGAGTTTGTCATCTAGTAAAGTTACCCTTGGCTAAAGAACTCCAATTCCCCTGAACCAGTTAATGCTGAGAATCTATTTCAGACATGAATTTCTTTCCTAGAGTTATCCTTTAGCCAGTCATTTCTAATATCCATTGAGCCACAACTAGAATACTGGCCAATGGTAATTTGGGGGCCTATACTGAACCTACAAGCTAAATGATGAAGTTAACTCAAAACAATTCCTCTTTGCCTCATCCATGTATTTCAAAAAGCAGTAGATTATGAGGCATTTTATTAACCAAGTTCAGTGGAAGGTTACAATACTGAAACAGATCAAAGTTCTATCACCATGCTTCTTGCTTCCTTCTCCACTCAGAAGCACATGTTTAATAAAACATAGAGTTCAAAACATACTATCTTCAGCCTTAATTCCTAATAACACAGTCAAGAAGGACAAGCCAAAGGTACTAGTCACTGCTACCAATGAAACAAGGAAGTACCCAAAAGCAGTAGCCCTCAAGGGTGGAGGAGAGATCTATGACTGTCTTAAATGGTGCTGGCCAACTGACTTCCTCCTATAGTAACCAGGTATGAAAATCTGAAAGCTCCCAACATGGAATCACAGCCAGAAAAACCTTTCTGGCTAATGTTTCTCTAGCAAGTCTGCACTTCCAGTACTTTCAAAATGAGGAAAGCAGCCACCAGTTTTGCTTTCTGAAGAATAAATGCGGTTGCTGAGAAAGATACTCAAACAATCCTGAGGTGAGCCCTGTGTGGAAAGCCTTACAACGGCAGGCATCACCCTCTGCATATTCACAACCCACAACACACTTGACAATGCCTAATGAAAAGCATTCCCTTCTGTCTGCTACAACTATGAAGACTGGTAGATGGAATATGAAAGAAAACTTCTTGCCCTTCAGTTAAGTACAAAACAGAATCTAAACTTTCTTAACTGGATGCATTGAAATCATACCTCCTCAAACTCAAACACATACACACACACATGCTCTATGTTCAGAGGCATACAGCAGATCCTGGTGATTCTGAATCTGGCAATCAATACTAAAAGAGAGTAGATTTCATCTAGAGAAGGAAATGGGGATAAGGGGAGAGTAAAGAGGCTGTAATTGATTATCTGTGTTAAGAAAACAGAGGGTCTCAGCTGAGTAATGAGGAGCAAAGGAAATCTATTGTGCTTTATCCTGAGAGCTCAGATGTTGGGGCAGTGGTCAGATAAGCTTACTCAAGAACATTCTTCTCCATCTTTACTTGCTCCCAGCCTTGGAAATAGGCTTCAGAGTGGAAGGAACTTTAAAGATCATTTAGTCCCTTCATTTTGCACAGAGGGAAACTGAAGCCCAGGCTAAGGGATTTGCCTAAGGTCACACAGCTAGGTTAGATCAGAGCTGAGATTCTAACCAAAGTCCCCCAATTCCAAGTTCATTGCCCTTTACACAACACTCACAAGCCTTCTCCACTAATTCTTGGATTTCTCTATGGCATTTCCATACAGTGATGTACAGTGGTTATCTCCAACACTATTTTTTAAAGAATGCCAATTTGGATTCATTCCAAGAGTAAAAATGAACTATCTCATAAGCATGATAGGAACCGTTTAACCCCTTTAAAGAGTTAATTTTCCCCCTACTGAGCTCCATCTCAAATGAAAGATTTCAGTGCCATTGTTAAGTTTTTCATTTCAGGAGAAATTATTTTTCACAATGTATGAAACATAAGGGAAGAAGGACTCATTCATGGGGCAATTTTAGCGTAAGTGCTAACAAAAAAAGCACTTAAGAAGTTAACAGCTAAGTTATCTAAAGAAAGGACACAATGGCATTTTCAAATACTGGAAAAGGGAATAATTAAATAAGGAGAAAATCCTTTAGGTTTGGAACAACAATGCATTGGCCACTGGTCCAATGCAAATAAAAATGAAGAAAGTGTATATAGCATTGGTATCACTAATAACTCCTTAACTGTAAGCTCTGATTAAGGAAACAGTTCAATGAATGTTGCATCTACTATTGTTCCAAGAATTTAAATAAAATCATACATGTATTTGAGAGAAAATCCTCCAGGGCTCATGAATCACATGAACTGCTATGTCTATTACAGATTATAAATTCTCAGAAGGTAGGAATTATGTCTATTTTACTTATTTACCTTGAGAGGCAACAGTAGTAACAAAAACAAAACAAAAGAAAACATGCCAGATTTGGAACCAGGAGGCCTGGGTTAAAAAACTTAGCTCCAACAATTACTAACTATATGACCATAGGCAATTCATTTAACTTCTCTGAATCTGTCTTCATCAATAAAATGGGCATAAAAGTTGCCCTACCTATGTCATAGGGCTGGTATGAGGAAAGCACTCTGGGAGTCTAAAAGTACTTAAATGTGTTTTCTTACAATTCCAGTTTGTTCAGAGGCCAGCATAAGGTCATGTGCAAGCAGACTATTCATAAAGACCACTGAATTATTAATTGGAATAATTTCTATGACAGAGGAAAAAAAATTCTAAAAACTGATTTTCTCTTTTCTGAGAGTGGGTCATACAAGGAGTCTAATATTTCAGATTTTTAACTCTTCTTGTAACAATAGACAAAAAACAAAGTTGGAACCAACTGCTTTGTCCATTAGGAACTCTAATAGAGTCTCAGAGAGGGGGTAATAGCCAGAACTAAAACAGATCTGTATCATAGGAAACTGTGATTACATTTGTTCTGTTAGCCCTAGAGGAGACAACTAAGACCAATGAGTGAAAGATTCTGAATAGCAACAAGGAAAGAAGTTTCCCATTGGAGCTGTCCAAATGGTGAAAACCTACAGACTAGATGAAACATGCTCTTGTACCAGCTACAGCTGTAGCCTTGGTGGTTACCACCATTATGAACAACTACGGTGTTCTTATTTACGCCTATTACTACTTACGTACTCAAAAGGTTTTTCTCAAACATTATCTAAGCCTCACTTCTGTTAGGTGACTGCAATGGTGTCACAGAAGGGAAAAGAAAAACAACAAACTATGTTAACTTGAACAAGCTTGGGGACTGAAAGAATTTGAATCACTCCTGAATGACAAGAGCGTGTAGATTTTACTACTCATAGAATAGTAGAATTTAAGCAAATTTTACTAATCTTCCTATATATTTTAAGAACCCAAAGAAGTTCTCTTTTGGGCTACTATTTTGTTCATTAGCACCATATGCATAATTGCTACGAAACTGTTATGTGTGAGAGGTATTTTTAATCTAATTACAGACAACTAAGTTGAATTATTTTTTCCATTTTACAAACAGGAGAATGTAGGCAGAAAAAGTAAACTGATTTTTCTCAAGATAAAGACAATTGGGATAAACAAATTGGGAATAAAATTCCCATCAGTTTCACTGGATACTACCTCTCCAATACAGAGGTCCAAAATATAGTTTCGCTAAAATGCTTAGTGAGTTTCTAGATGGCAAACTGGGGTCTTACAAATAAGACAGTTCAAACACAAAGAAAAGTTAAGTACAGATTCAGATTCACCAGGTCAAACAGCAGGCAGTGAAGCCCTCTTGTATGCAACTCCAATCGGCAGAGAACAATAATGAATGCAAGAGACATGGACACAAAAAATCCACTCCTCCCTCATCCCCAGATGAAATGGAAAGGGGTGCACACATGCAGGATCTGCATGCAATTAGAGCTACATACTAGTGGCCTTTACTATAGATCCAAGTGTGTGTGTATTACCTAAAATTCTTGAACATGGATATATCACAGAACAATCAAGGATTACTTCCCACTAGAAGTTTTCAACAGGACCCCATTGTAAGTGTATACCCCAGAGGGTATCTCTTACTCTAAACTGATAATTTTTTTTTTCCAGCCACTATCCTTGGAATCTAATCATATTGCTACTGGGCACTAGTTTAAAGAATGCACAACTCAGTACCCATTAGCCCTTAGAGAAAAGCCTTCCCAACCTCTCCAAATTCTTCTAAGGGCAGCATTTTAGCTGGCATGTAGTTTGCTCCAAGGACACAGATCTTCTTTTGCACCTTTCCAAAACAAAATCATTTGGATTTCCCTCCCTCCCCACAAAAAAAAAAAATCCTTCCAGCAGCATTCGACCGAAGTATAAAGCAACCTGGTTGGCTTCCATGCATCCGATGGCCTCTTCCAAGAGTGAAAACTCCACGCAGACATAGCCATAGTCGTAACCTGGGGACAGCATTTAAATACAGACGGGAGTCATGTTAGTGCCTTGCAAAAGACAAAAGACACAAATCCCCCATTTTCTGACCCCTTCAGTCAATAACCCTCCTAGTGTCCCTTCCTCTCCTCCCCAATACAGATTCCAATCCCACAATAGTAAATGGCATTAAAGAAAAATCTGGATGTTTCTCAATTCAAATTTCAATCCAGATTGGCCTTGCTATCTATTAAATATAAAGTTCCTTTGCCCTCCCCTTAAGAATGACAACCTGTTGAGAGTGCCTTAGAATGGGTAATCCCACAAAGATCAGTTCAGACAGGAAACAGCAACATTTAAGAACAGGTTGAGTGCCCTGGAAAAAAGAAAGTCAGCAGGAGGAAGGTATCTGGAAAAGACTGACTATCTGTGGAAAAGAGGGATCATCCCAAGGAAAACCTGACAGGGTCACACATGCTTCCCAAGGAAGATCACCTTTGCAGAGAACAAAAGTATAGAGATATAATAAGGCAGCTATGTTTTTTTCCTAATGCCTCAGGAAATTTCTGCTTGGCAGAAGCCACTTCAGCCCTCTTTTGTATGATTTTTCTAAGTCCAATGTCATTCGCATATACAAAGGCAAAAGAAGTGAGCTTGTGAGATCAGTTGGTGTGCTAGTTTTCAAAATGTGAAATCCATGTAAGAAGTACAGAATATATTTATAGCTATTCTTGCCCAGTCAAACAAGCAAGGTGTTATTTACAAGACAGAAGAAACTACCTATTCTCTCAAACTCCTTGATAAAGAATGGGGTTATATAATCTTAACTTGTTTTAGATTTTCCCTGCTACTGGCAAATTATTACAACAGCTGACATTTATAAGACATTTTTGAGATACAAAGCATTTCACATTTTACATTCATCATCTCATTTTATCTTTACAACAAACCCTGTGAGGAAAGTAATTCAAGTATTACCTCCATTTTACAGATAGAAAAACTGATGTTCAGAGTAGCGGGAAATGACCTGTGACTATATAAACTCTGAAGAAGCATATCATATTTGCACACTGGTTATGATTTCCATGCTTCCTGTACTACTACAAAGGAAAGGGACAATGTGAAGCTAGGTGCAATATTATACAAGTGGAACACAAGGTAGAGAGGAGGTAATTTAAAAGAGAATTAAGATTCAAGAAGAGAGACATGTTATGGGAACTCATGACAATTTGGGGACAAAATGTTAATGTAGTAAGAGTTTGACAAGACTGAGTGAAGACACCAGTGGCTAAAACAACTAGGGTAAATTAACTGAAAAAGAAAAAATAAGGTTGAAGCAGGGGACAGTGACAAAAGCAGAATAGCAGAATATAAGAGGAAAGAAGCTATGTCCTGATCACTAGTTCCTTCTCATCTCAAAAGCATGGCACCTGAGCAACTGAAATTAAGGCACAACCTTCAGTGAAGAGAGAGGGTGTATGTGTCTATGTTGTGTGCGTGTGTACAAAGTACATGTACTTTGTGAATGCATGCACACTCAATGTGTGCAGATGGTGCCTGAGGAGTAGGTCAGCAGTCTATTTGTCTGAAATGAATGCATTATCTTCCTATTAGAACTAGAAAATTCCTAAAAAAGCAATAGCCAGTTCTGGATTGGTCATGTTTGAGTCACCACATTAAAAGTCTTAACACTAGAATTTAGGAGTACTGCAGGTTCACTAAGAAATGTCGAAGGGACACAAACTAAAATGACTAGGGCACTTTTTTTATCTCTTAAGAATTAATAACTAAGATGAAGAAATAAAGGCTCCTAGAATTCTCAATATTACCCATAAAATAGGAAATGGATTTTGTGTCCCACAAAAGGAACTTTTTTTAGCCTTCAACTCCACTCAGACTCTGGATCATGGGATTTGGAGCTAGAAGGGTCCTTACAGGCCACCAAGTTCAACTTCTTAATTTAACAGATGAGGAAAATGAGGCCCAAAAAAGATTAAGAGATTTTTTTTGCCCAAAGTCACAAAGCTAGCTAAATAGCAGAGCCAATATTTGAAGTAAGGTCCTATGACACCAAATCCAGAAATCTTTCTGCCAATCCACTGGAGAAAGATAACATTTAGGGTGCACTCAGAATATTTTATACTTGTATATCAAAGATGGAACTACATCTGCCCTTCTAAATCAAACCCAGTGCACCAGTAAGTAAATACTTTTGGTAGTTTAATAATTAAAAAGGGTTTTAAATTCCTCTATAGAAAACCAGGTAGAGTGGTAAAAGTAACTTAGTTCTCTCCACCAGCAAATACCTACTACAAATATCCCAAATACATGTCAGCAACCACAAACAGCTAGCCATTTAATGGGGAGATGCAATCTCATTCAAGCTTTTGCTACATGCCTATACAGAATGTCCCAAAGACAAGTAAACACTAAGGAAGTTATACCAATCTAAGTCTACAACATGAAACTGGTGAGGAATTTATGAGTACAAGTTGTAAAAACCCAGAACTTAACAGATTCCAAGAAGGGAGGAGAGAGTTGAGGGCCTGAAAAAGGGATACTATATAAGGCTCTCAGAGGGCTACAAAATATTCACATTATACTAAGGGCCAACAATCACTGAGAAGCAAAAAACTGCAAGTTGTGTTCAATGCATCTGAGGACACTCTATGTTACCTCTAGGCATCTATTACAGCTCAAAGAAAAGAGCATCAACCCCATATTATACCTCATTCCAAACTATAGGTTCTAGCATGTCTGACGCCAAAAAAAATGTTTGCAGAAAAATAGGCATTTTGACAACAACCATTCTTCTACCCCATACCATCACAGGGCTATAGTTGATATGTGTGCAAATTAGTTAGCAGCAGTCTCTCTCTAGTGACAGAAATCACAGATCTCCATGTGTATACTTGGCTGCTAATCTGAATTATTTCAAAAAGTCTAGAACTAAAAAGATCTAGTAGTTATACAAATCAGGAAACACAGGTACAAAGTTATCATACCAACTATTCAGAGACCCAGAGATCATTCTAAAGAAGGAAAAACATGGCATAGATTGAGATTGAGACTTGTTAAGTACTCATTGATTTCCCTTAAAACTGAGATAACTAAATTCAAAACATCAAAAGGCCGATTTTAGAAAATAATTAATAAATACAAGTCCTTTCTCCCTTATTCTTTTTTTTTTTTTTTAACTCTGGGCTAGAAAAGAAGGCATAGCTGAATCAGACATGAAGGAAATTATCTGGTACTATCTATGTGGTACACAAAGACAGAAAGATGCATGTTAGGGCAACTCACTGTTATTTGGGATACTAAAATGTTTTGGCGGCTGGTACTCTTTGGTATTTATTTGTAAAGCTGAAATAATGGGTTCGGGATTCCAGTCACCTCACTTCAGTTGTGCTCACTGACATAGGAATGGCTTCATGCACTTCTTTAGGCTGCTCACAAGAAAAGGTGAAAACAGGGCAGAGGTAGAAAAACGTGTCAAAACAAATTAGAGTTCTAGCTCTTCCCTACCTCCACTTACCACCTGATCTCTTCTCAGGAGCAGTATTTGTGGTAAATGAGACAGGTGCTTTAAAGGTATATGTCAGGTAAAGAAACCTAAAAACACTTTACATACATCCAAAACACACAACCATTCAACTGCCACCATTGTGAAATCATCAGAAAAGCCATGGTAATACTTGTTGCTTATGACAACGACAGTAAGCCAATCTTTAGATTTTTCAAACAAGTGCTAGTTAATAATAAAGTTTTTCTTTTTTCATCTAGTCTGACCCCCTTCCAAATTCATGAATTCTCTTCAATATTGCCCACAAATTTTCCTATAGCATTGTTTATCTAATATAGACACACTGCATTAACTTCACACACTAATTTGTAAAACCCAGGTTCTAATACGGAATTCAGATATTGCATACTTGGCGAGTGGAGAAGCCTGTGGCCCTCTTAAAAGACAAGACAAAATGGCACAATGAGAGATGGAAAAGGGACATTCAAAACACAAAAAATACTGGAGTTTGACTGACTTCAGAAAATTTGGTTACTTGATCAGCACCAAATAAAGTACTCTACAAATAATTCAATTCCATTAAAAAAGCATTATATTAATCATCTATGGTTTGGATTTTAAGGGCTTCTGTATCACATAAGAAAAGAAGAGCAGACTCCTTTTTCTAACCACATAACTACTTTTTCAGGCAGAATAAACAAAAGGGTTTTTCAGGTGCTAAAATACTCTAAAGTGCTATGAGTATTTTTTAAAATAAAACAACTATTAATTGACTCAAAGGACTCTCAACTATTTAACTTTCATTTTGCTTATTCTCAACAGTGACTGTTACTTCTCAACTACAGAAATGTTTACTCATAAATTTTAGGAGTTAAAAAAAAGTAAAGTACTCCCTTTAAGTCAGGGATTTTAGACATAACCAAACCAGAATTCACCAGACCACCAGAATTCCCACCAAGGGGATCAAGGATGCCACAACAAACTTAGGAACGTTAGCAATTCCTTCTGATTTGCTAAATAATTTTACTGGTTGCAGCTATTATAGCCTTCAATGCAATACTCACCTGCAGAATGGGAGATTTTCCAATTTCAATAACAAACATGAAATCCAGCACTCTGACAACACCCTTAAAGCAAATCTGTGACATTTTACAAGCACTTTCAATTCTATTTCCTGTCAACTATATAAAAGGTTTACTGACTTAAAATAAAAACTGATGCAAAAGCATTAACAGGCTACTTATTACTATGTTTGAAAATTGCACATGGTGCTATGTATCTACTTCTTCAATAGCACAAACTGGTTATGAAATGAAGTGCAAAACATTACGTACTTCTACACAAAGACCATCCCCTGGGATCATTTCAACTTGTCAGTAGGTCTGCTTTACCAAAGTTGGCATTCATATGATTACTGTCAATAGTATTCAATATTTATCGTACAATCTATATGTAAAACAATGGGCTGGACTCTCTGAAAGACATAAAGATGAATAAAATCCTATCCCTGTTCTGAAGAAGCTCAATCTAGTAGGAGAGATGACAAGTACTCAAATAACTATGATATAAAATAGAATGTAATCAGTGCCAAATGAGTTAATACAAATTACAAAATACAAAAAAAAAATACTTTCTCTTTTTCATTTTCAGCTCAGAAGAGGGTGGAATCACTTCCAGCTGGGAGTAGGGAAAAAGAAAAGTTCACAGAGGCAATGGAACTGAGGTTGCTGTCTTCCATTAAGTCAGTAAGAAACTAGCACAAATAAGATGAAAAGCAATTACTGCATTTGGTCCATGACATTTGGCATCACAGTATCCTTAGCCACTAAGAGCATACAATCAAGGTTAATTTAGTTCAGGATGGACAAAATAGTCCTTTGCCATTTGTGCCAAAATGATAGCACTAACATCATAACACTGGTCTGTTTACCTCCAATCTGGCTCACTAGGCAAAATCATTGTCCAACACTGACTCATATCTTTGTCAATTCTTCCTTCTAACACATGCTAAATTATCACTTCATTTACTCGTTTTTAGTATATTGCTGTTTCTCCTCTCACATACATCCTGCAATGAGTTATAGTAAATTTGCCATCAAATAACCCATGAAGTTTATCACATACAAGATAACAAATCTATCCCTGCTTAACCTTCCAATCAAAAAGCCCAGTAGGGGCAACAGCATCAATGCGCAGAGGAAATGTCTGTCTGTAATTCTAAATATAACATTTGCTGTTCCAATGAGCCAAATATGAAATTTCAATGGCTCAGCAGTAGAAAAAATGAGAAACGGGTATTTTAAAAAGAGGCACTTCAACACTTTGGGAGACCCTGTAATCTTTTCGTTCAGGTTACTCCTTCCATTGGTACAGATTATAACCCACACATGCTTTCTAATCCCATGCAATTCTTACTCATATTCTTCCATAGTTCTTCCTCAGGTGAGCCACTCAATGTACCAGAGACCTTCCCAAAGGTTTTGTTACTTTTTATGGGTACCAATGAAACAGTTTATTTGGCCAACTCTCATTCCCTGTTCTCACTACGTAACCAACCCACCTCCTTTTCTGAAGCTGTTTTTCCTTATACTATTTAGGCCATCAGTGACACATGCTAAAGTCTATTTATGCCCATCTTTTCCCTGCCTTTTGGCTCACCCACAACTTTGATTCCTTGAGGAAAATGGTATTCACAAGATACAGAATTATACAGTTTCAGTGGAGATAAATCTGTGTTTTAAAAGATGGCATGTGTATAAGTGAACATCTCAAGATTGTTTAAAAAAAAAACACTGCAATTTACCAGATGAAATCTAGCCTACTCTATTACTCCAATTCTGGGCACAATTCATCATTCCTCTACACTAACTGTACAATAATACATATTCAATGAACTGGACATCCAACTGTGTGCCTTGATAGTAGGCATTTTTCACCCATTTAGTTTTCCTATAGGGATTACTAAACCAACTTCCTGACTTTTATGGATATCAATGAAGAGACCCTACAATGTTCTGGGATGGGATGCAATCAGCATATCCTCCTAATAAATATATATATATATATGGAAATATATAACTAGATAGATACACACATATACAGACATGTTAGTAAATCAGCACTTTACTTCTTTTAACAGAATATAGGTAACAACTTGAAATGCCAACAACAGTCCTTCAACACAAGATTCTTAACAAGATCAGAAAAATAAAAATCTATATACCAGATATCACTTTTTACTGGGATCATTTTCAGAAACTGCATTAATTAATCCAGTATACATTTTCCTTTACAATTTCCCTTAATGACCAGAATGTTTGTTAGTTTTGTATGAATACATAAACTTTGGAAATTGTCTACCATTTTCCACACAAAACAACTAAAACAAACAAGGTAACAGAACATATTTACAACCAAGCAACACACTGCTGCATGGGAGCAAGCTAGAGTGAGGTCTCAACTAGATATAGGGATTGCATTAGAAGATCTACTCCAGACTTAGAAGCACAAAAAAAAAATTTTTTAATTCAAATTTCAACTGCTATATTACCATGAAAATCTAAACCCAAGCTTATGAACCATATTAATAATATTTCTTCATCCCAATCACCAATTCTTGGCCATTTGATACATTAAAAGTATACTACCTCCGTCTCTCAATAAGCCATTTTTTGTGGTTTAGAAGTACAATCCCATAATTCATCACTAGCCTTCAGTCCAAGTCAGATTTATAAAACCTTAGAACTGGAAGGGGAATTATTAAACCTTCTACTAATACCCCTAGACATATCTTTAGCACTAATATTAAACCTATCACTGATTTTTGCTAGACTCAAATTCATCATAGGCACTAAAATTACACAGAGTACTAACAGAGGTATCATTTGCTTTCTCACCATTTTATGAAACTACAAAATATATTGGTGAAAAAAAAATCAACCAATCTTTTCTTTGTTTTCCAGAATGTATGCTCCCCAGTGTGAAAACAGTGTCAGGCATCATACTATAAGCAGGGGGGGAAGGACAATCTCAGGAGAAACCAATAATGGACAGTAAAGAACTTTTAAGTTCTCCAAATGGAGAGATACTAGGCTACTTCTCATATCTGGCTGTTAACACACTGAGTCAGTTTCAAAAGGAGTTTAAATTGCTCAATACTTTTTGTTTAAAGAACAATTTCTTTCCGAGGAATCCAAAATATTCCAAAGTTGTTTCATTAATTATTTTAATATTCTATGAAGACAACCATACCTCCAGGGGTGGTGAACCTGCGGCCTCAATGCCACATGTGGCCTTCTAGGTCCTTAGGTTCAGTCTTTTGACCGAGTCTAAGTTTTACAGAATAAATCCTTTTATTAAGGGGATTTGTTCTGTGAAATTTGGATTCAATCAAAGGGCTGCACTTGAGGACCTAGAGGGCCACATGTGATCTCAAGGCTGCAGGTTCTCCACCCCTGGATTAAAGACAGTACTACCACATATAGAGGAGAAACTTGCCTAAGAGAGAGAGAGATAGGAACTAAATGTCCTAAATCATTGTTCTGGTCTTAATTAAAAAAGTAGACCTTTAAGCGGAGTCGGACAATCCTCTTGCTACCTATATTTTCGAGACTGGAATTATTTCATTCTTTTAAGCATGCCTAGAGAGTTAGACAAATGAGCATTCTTTCATATGACCCTAAGAGGTGACTGCATTATTCTTTATTCCTTTATTATGCCTTCCAGTAGCAAACTTATTCTTTCAGTTTCTACGTCACTCAGGCTCATGTATTTGCATGTGAAATAACTATTTGTTAATCTTTCTTCTTCCAGAAGGCTACTGCCTTTCAGGCCAGACTTGTTTAGGCTTTTAACATTGTTTGTATCTTTGAAAAGTTCATTCCTGTTGTTGGCTGGTAATTTAAGGATTACCATTGGCTGTGTATTTTGCTATCTACAGTTACTTTAAAATTATGTTTCCGTGGTAGTCTATTTATGTTTTTAGTCATACAAAGGTAATTTGTTTATTCAATAAAATTTATTAAACATCTATTTTGTGCTGCACACTGAGGGAGATAACTTAGATAAGAATAACTTTTGATGTAGCTCAAAATCTAACGGGGGGGGAAGAGATAAGACAAAAGCTCAGGTAATTAATAAACATTACACACTAAGTATATTAAAGAACTACAAAACAAATTGTTACTAAAGTCCTGAGGGGCCTTGGAAGGGGTGGGAAGAGACAGGGACCAGGCAAGACTTCCTGGAGAAGATACCATTTTGAGCTGGGCTTTAAAATTTAAAAGGGAATTCAAAAGGTAAAAACAGGGAAGATAAGTATTAATTTTTTTTGTGTGTATGAGAGAGATCATTCAATGTCACTTCCCACTAATGAATTCCACAAAACATTTGCCTATAGCAAAGAGACTTTCATGAAATCATTAGCAAATATCTAAATCATTCATTTCTTATGAAAATAACAGAACCTAAGTTCCTGTTAAGACTGGAGGTGTTGTTTATTACACCAAAAATAAGGACACAAAAGAATAAATCACAAGTTTACAAGATTCCAAGTTGCAACTTTATTAAAGACAAAATACTACAATAACATTATATCTACATAACATCTGGACTGAATTAAGCCTAAGAACTATCAATAAAATGACTCTACCACAAAGGCATTGGTGCAGATCACAACGTCATTTACACTCCTACTGACAGAGAGTGAATATCCATAGCCCTTTATGAATAGAAAGGCTAAGTAATACATCTTTACAGGAAGTGATTTATTAAGAGCCTTACATTCAGTCATTTAGAAAAGTCAATTACATACAAAAGAAATACAAATACTTTGTTTTATATTCTGAATGTGAGGGGGTGGGAAAATGCTGGGGAAAAGAGTGAGCACAGCTCTTGGGTACAGTTGCAGAAGGCAGGAAAGAGCCTGTGATAATAACAACTACAACAACAACAACAAACCCCACAAAACCCTGTAAACATCTTTTAGGAATGGTCTCTTCCTGGTCTCCTTTGAAAACGTACATAAATATTATTCCTCCTCTTAGATTAAAGCAGCTAAGCAAATGGTCCCAAAATCTGGAGCCAAGATACAGGTTTAATAATGGAAGCCCTACCTTCTCAATATCCACCCCACACAAAGGAATACAGCACAAAATGAGTCCCTCTAATCCCAAAGAGGCATTAGAATCTCCACTACAGTCTTATTAAAGCCTTGTCCAAAAGCAAATGACTTGTCCAGCAGGAGGGATGGGAAAGAACTAGAGATAAAGCTACAAAGCAAAGATTAATTCCACCTAAAGAAGGGAGAGGAACTCAACAAAGCAGCAGAAGTGGGTTATAAGCAAGCTTCAATTGCTTCCCGCAGATTGGCATTAAAAATGCCTTCCCCAATTGCAGATAGATGAACTCCATCTTGGCTAAATAGCTCTGGGGAAGAATACACAATCTGATCATGTCTCAACACCGAAATTCCAGACAGGCTACAAAACTTAGAAAGTTCTTTAATCAGTGCTTTCCTGGCTTTATCAACTGCCCCAGGTTTCTGGGCCCCTGGCCATATTCTCCTGGGGAGTAAAGTTGACCATATAATCTTTGCTTTAGGAAAGGTTTTGCATAATGTTATCAAATCATTTTTCATGGTGATTATTAGGCCTAGCTTAGTCTGCTGGACTAAGTCATTTTCCCCTAAGTGAATTATTATCACATTCGGCAAAATGCCCTGCCATACCACTGACTGGATGAGGGGCAATAACTGGTCCCATAGCATCTCTCTTGTACCAAGCCAGGAGACCCGAGCTCTGCTGGAGGCTATCCCTAATTGTGTTCCATATGGCCGGCACCATACTCTTTTCTCAGGCAAAACTACGGTGTGGCCACATACCCAAACTTCAGGGGGATGAACCTGTAGGTATTGAATCTCTCCTGAAATAAAAAACAAAAAAATTAATTTAATATGCTGGTATCCATCAAAAATTCCCACCACCCACTCAAAAGAGCTTAAAAGATGACCTTTTGTAAGGTCATGCAAAAACATTAACTCCCAAAATATCAGAGGACTCTGGGAGCAGCCAAGAGATGACAGAAACAGCATCTACAGGCATCATGAATTCAAACCCCTAATGGGCAAATAAAGTAGAGAAACATGAAAGTTTCTAAACATATTAGAAAGCTCTTCAGAGCAAGTACAACATCTTCTATTGCCTTTAGGGATGTGATGGTGAATAGAGGTTAAAAAGGGGAAAGAGAAGATAGCCCCTTTTCTAAAACCCCATACACACCCAAATGTACTCAAATGAAATGCATGGGCCCTCTCATCCTCCCGCACAAAATTAAACATCCCTGCCACCTCTGATTTACTACTAACTTTGGTCAGAATGTAAATCACTTCACTAGCTTTGGAAGGGAAAAAATATATAGGTAAACACTGAAAAATAATACTGATTTTAGACTCTACTCATTTTAAGATGAAAAACAGTGTGACCTATATTCCAACAAATACAGTATTTTTTAAATGAATTTCCCTTTATAGAGGGGTATATTAATTTTATTTTTTTACCTCAGCCTTAAAGAATATAATTGGTGATGTTAACATTTACTATGTTGTATTCCCTAAAATATCTAGCCTACCTACTGCTCTGATATGTGGTAGGAATGCTACTAAGGTCACTCTCCTTGAACAAAATCCTTGAGTAACCTACTAATCAGAACTTACCAAGATGGCAGTTCTCCTGAAACCAAAAATAAAAAAAATTCCTGATGCTGTGATAGACATTGTTACTTTGTTCAAATTATTACATAGGTCCTTAGGGCCCTGAAACAATATATTTTGTAGCTAATGTTTAGCGTCAAAATGGGATTCTACTTTCAAAGCCTGGGGAGCTCAAACCCAGATCAAGCATGCTGGGGGTATCCAAGATTAGTCAATGATGTTACTACTACTACCACCACCACCATAATCCTTGCTGACTGATATACAAAAATGTAAGGTGACCTCCAAGGCAACAAAGATGTTTTAAATCAACAGGAAGGGATTTAGCAAATTAAAGAACCTATCAGCTCCCAAGATAAAAGAAGTAGGGTTCACCCTATGTAAGGTTTATTACCCAAATGAACGCACACTGTTCGAAAAATGTTAAAACCAAAATCCTGAATTTCAGGCTTCTAAAGAAATTATTTTGGCCCTTTTTTAAAAAAACTTAGCAACAAAACCTAGCCTTATTGGCAAACAACTGACCCATGTAGGCAAGTACTCTCTACTATTCTACCCTTTCCTCACTATCTAACAAGACCTGATCCTTTAGTGCACCAGGTGCACTAAACCCTCATGTCCCACTATGGCTTTAAGTCTGAAGTAATCTCAAATGAATACTATCAAATGCCCGTTTGTCTTTTTCTTTACATTCTAACAAACAGCCAATCTGTTCTAAAGAAGCTCTAAAAATGTCATGACTGTCAGTCTAAACTTGACATAAGCTAAGTGAGAGGTTTTTCTTCAAAGCCTACCCTTCATCAAGCTTTCTTCTCTTCCTAGTATTTACACAAAACTCATCTCTCGAATTACAGCGCCCATTTGCAAGGAGGGTCAGTACCCCAACTATGTTCTCAATAGCTCCCCCTCCATTCAGTCTTCCTATAGTGAAACACTTGAAAAATAATAACAAAAACAAAAACAAAAAAAATCCAATGATCCCATGTGTGCTTAAAGGGAGTTTGCAGAAAACCAAAGCTCTCCTTTTGCTACCACTGTCTCCAGCCCAGGCTCACCTGGTCCCTCCAGCTCCGCTTCATGGGATTCCTCTCTGGGCGCGCCGCTCTCCACTCAGCCACAGCATCCATCCTCTGCCTCCGCGAGGGTCGCCCAGCCATGGAAGAGCGCCTCGTGGCTTCCCAAATATACCTGCGGTTTAAGCTGCCACAACCTCTACCAGCCACCTCTCCTCGGAGCTCATTTCTGAATAGCTTACCCCACCGTAAGTATGAAACCCAGCATGACTCTGGGTTGAAAATAGCTTTCTCCAGTTTCAAAGAAGCAGCAAGTAAACATGATTTTTTTTCCAATTAGGCTATACTTGGTTCTCCTATATAACTCTGAAAATGTTTACCTATGTGAATTTGCAAATATCAAGAGTAAGAAATTTGCATTTAGTTTTCCATAAAGATCAATGTATTCTCCAATTATGTTCCTATCCACAGCATAAACCATCCCAGTTTTCTTAATATCTCACATCAGTTCTCCAGGTTCACAACATATCTACCACTAGATAAAAAGGTAAATAATTCTGACAGAACTAAAGGAATGGACTGCTATGTATTTTTCAGGTACACATTAGTGTATGATCAAAATAAATTTAGCCAAGCTACTTGGAAGCATGAAAGTTGGATCAGCAGGAAATCTGGCATCCAAAAAAGTGAGGCCTAAGTCATCTGACTTCACATTACGTTTAATGTAGTCTAGTTGACTGAATAAAACAACCATGCTGCCTATTACATGTGAATGTTCAAAGTCCTAGGGAGGGTTTTCATTCCTAGGCCCAATGGGCAGATAGCCTAAAAGTCTGACCAGATTTAATATGTTGTTCACCAGTATTACCTGAGGTCAGGTAGAACACTTCATCATCATCAAAAGGAAAAGATTTAAGTTACTTTTCCTACCCACAGGAATTTTCCATGGACCCATCTTAGTAGCCCTAAAATTTGGTAAAACTAATTCACGAAATAAGACTAAAATTATTCTGTGGGGCATGCATATGGACATTTCAGTTTCACATGTCTTATTAGCAAAAGCAATCCAGAAGTCCTCAATATCTTCACTTTGACCTCTTTAAACAAAGGAAACAACTCTTATACAACTCAGAACGTTTATATGCTCACTTTGTTTCAAATCATCACCAAAAAAGCTACAATGATACTGTTTGCATTCACAAATTTAAAGAAACTTGTGAAATTTGGGATCTCCAGTAACATTTAGCTCATAAAAATGTCTTGAATGAGATAATGTTTGTGACCAATTCTGAGTTGTCTGGAGAAAAGCATGAGAGACATGATGTAAAATGCTATCCACATCCAAAGAAAGAACTATGGAAGCCAAATTGTTATTTTTTTTTCTCTACTGTTGAGTTTTGTTTCCTCTTTCTGATGGTTCCTCCTATTGGTTTTAATTTCTACTTACAACATCACTAATGGGAAAATATGTTTAAAATGAATGTAAATGTATAGCCTATATCAGATTGCGCGCCGTCTTGGGGAGGGTGGTGGGGAGGAAGGGGGAGAAAAATTTTAAACTCAAAAGCATATGGAAGTGATTATTGATAAATCAAAATAAATTAATAAAAAATTTAAAAAAAAGAAAAGCATGAGAGAAACTTAAGATATCATCATTTAGTGTCTAAAGCAACCTTAACTTTATCATCGTTCATTGAATTCCTTTCCAAATGAGTACATAACAAAACTGCAAATTTAGACTGGAGTGTGGTTCTGGGCTTCTTAACTTGTATAACAGCTACTTTCTACCAGTAAGACAGGGTCTCTGCTACTTCTGAGGTTACTGAACATCATTTTCAAGCTAGGAAAAAGAATTTCATAACAAAGATAATATGGACCAAAAATCTAAAGGATCTAAATTTGTGGTCCCTAATGATTTACCTATAAGTAACTCTTATTTGTGTATATCAAAATTACTACTTTCATAGTTTTAGAAACCAGACTTCTTTAACTAGAACATTTGGAGCTCTTATCATAATGTATTTTTAAACTCAAAATTATAATTTTCAGCTAAATTTGCATCATCTTTCTTACATCCTGGGTCTCTTACTATGGCCAGCTTGCCTATTATAAGCAATGTTGTATAAGTAGCTAGCATAAATATATCAATTCTTCTAAGTGTGTTGTGTATATGTATACTTCCCAAGCAAGGAATTTTAAATATATCCTATTGCACATTCAAGCATTTCAACAAATTTATATCTATGATTCATAGCACCAATAATAACTGGTATCTAACAACATAAAAATTCCAGAGAAATTGCAAAGATAAAGATGACTATCTGATTCCCTCTATTCCCTGTTTTAAGACTGTTTGAAGAGATAAACAACAAGGTCTATTTTCCAACCTACACAGCAGGTTCATGGTGTAAAAAAAAAAAAAATTCCCTGCCATAAAAGGCAATGTAATATATACCATTAGACATAGTTGATATATAGCTTGGTTTTGCTAAACTGCTTTTTTCCCTATTTCTTTAAATTTTTTTTTTTTTTACAAGGGATGGCTTGCTAAGTTGGGAAAGGGAAGGAAATATCTGGAAATAATATGATGTAACAACAAAAGGCATTAATTAAATTTTTAAAAAAGAAATAAAGCAGTATAACAAGAAAAATGTACAAGGGATACGAAAATAATTCCACTTATTTTATAAAAATTTTAGGGAGGCTACATTGTACCCCGGCAAGAACAGACATAGTAGGGCTGCCTGTGGTTGTCACTAAACACCCTTCTTTTCTGGACTCAGTTTTTCCATTCATAAAATAAGTGAGTTGAACTAGATGACCTCTAAGATCCCTTCCAATTCTTACAGCCTATGATGTTACATTATCAGAAATAATTCACACCACTACAACTAAAGAATTTCACTCTCAGATCAATTTAACTTTGCTACCTTGGCATTTCATTGAGAAGAATCGTGGGGAACATAAGAATCATCACCCAAAGTCCAAGGCCCATTTCTATTGTGGTACAGCATGGATCTCCTTCACCACAATGTCAATTTTTAAAAAAAGTGAGAGTACCCTCCCCAAATTCTAGTTTTCTTTAACCTGCTGTGGCTCTAGTAATCACAAATGTAACTAAAGTTTTTCTTAATCTATAGTTTCAATCTGTTTAATCTCTTGAGAGACAATAAAGTACAATGAAAAGTGCTTTGGTCTTTGAATTGAAAAGACTCAAGTTCAAATCTCAGTTTACTGTGTATGATCTGAGGCTATATCCTCATCTGTAAAATAGAGATAATGTCTACAAGACCTATTCTCACAAAGATATTGAAAAAAGTGCTTTGTGAACCTAAAAATGATATATAAATGTGTTATTTTTGTTATTGAGGTAGCTAAGTCTGTACACTAGGAAATTAAAATCAGAGACCTGAAGAAATGATCACGTTAAGTATTTCACCTAAATTCTCAGTCGTAGAACAGATGGATGTCTGAAGTAATTTTTAAGTTCCCAGGAAAGCATCTGTATAACCACTATGTAAATATTTGGAAGAGGCAAATTACATGTCCACCTCACATAAGCAAAATGAATAAACACATTGTTGAAGCACAGGTAATATTAGCAGTAAACACGCTTTGTTTTTAAAATCATCAGATAAATCATACCCCTAGCTTCAAGGGAAATATCTGACACAGCAGTGCTGTAACCCACACTTTATTTACAACTGAAATGTGCCCTATCAATCACAAACATTAAGCTTCCAAAAGAAAACTCAAGTTATATCATATGTAATTAAAAGGATTCAGCGCAAATGTGAAAAGCACAGGCATAACAAGTTTCAAAATCTTTTGCCTTCTTTTTCTTCCTAGGCAGTGATTCCTTGCTGGATATTAAATGTTATCTTTTAGAGGAAAAGGCTCATGATATAAGAAATCAACTTACCTGAGGTCACTTGCAACAGGTTTCCCAGTCTGTACCCCACTGCCTGAACATGAGGGAGGCATGTCAAGATTCTGAACTCTGAAGATGTAGCTGTCTCCCAAACATACCCCTGATGGTCAACGACTGACTAAAAAGAGCTGGTCCCCTTCAGTTCTTTTTCAATTAGGTAACACAATAAGGAATGAGCATAAACTGCCAAATCCAATCAAACAGCAAACAGATGGATTGTGATCTGTTACATTTCTATATTTTCAGAAAAACAGAATTACACTGGTAATTTCTCTCTGCCATATACACACACACATACACACACACATACACACACAGAGAAGATATATGCAAATCAATCATCATCTATTAAGCACCTACCAAGTGCAAAGTGTTAGTGATACAAAGAAGTATTCTGCTGGGGGCACACAACTGTACAAAGCTACTAAAAACTAGTAGGATCACAGAATAGTTTCTTGTAGAAGGTAATATCTGAGTTTATCTTGAAAGGAGGCTTAGGATGCTGAGGTGGAAGTGAAGACAAGTACATTCTAAGCACAAGGAAGAGCCTGTGCAAAAGCAAAAAAAAAAAGGGGGGGGGGGCAGCCTGCCTGAATTCAGGACCCTGCAAGTAGGCCAGCTCACTAGAAGGCAGAGTATACGATTGGGAGAAATGGGAGATAAATGAGAAAAGTGGGCTGAAGCAAGATCACTAAGGTTGGTAAATGTTAATCCTAGGGGCAACAGGGAACCATTGGAAATTCTCAAGTAGAGAAATGACATGGTCAGACCTGTACTTCAGTCAAATTATTTTGGCAAAACCACAGAACAGTTTATCTAAGACTATATAAACAACATTGAAAAACATAAGGATTCTGATTAATGCAATGACCAATCACAATTCCAGAGGACTGATAATGCAACCAGCTGCCCACCTCCTGACAGAGAGATGATGGACTCATGATGCAAAAGAAGAAACTTATTTTTGATCATGGGCTATGTGAGAATGTGTTTTGCTTGATCAGGCATATTTGTTACATTGGTTTTGTTTTTCTTTTTCCTCAAAGACAAAAACAGAGGTAGGAGGGAGAGAAAATGAATTTTTGTTAATTGAAAAAAATTTCGTAATATGCTTTGGCAGCCATATGGATAATGGATTAAAGAGAGCAGAAACTAGAAGCTAGGAGATAAATGAAGAGTAATTACAATATTCTAGGGGAGAATATAAAGGCCTGAACTAAAGTGGTGACCACATGAGTGAAGAAAGGGGAACAAATGTGAAGGATGTTGTGGAACTAGAATCAACTAGGTTTGAAAAGTGGTTGACTATGACAAAGGTAACAGAGAAGTCAGGGTTACTCTGACGTAACCAACCCGAGAAACTGGATAGATGGTGGTGTCATCAACAGAAATAAGTCTAGGAGAAGGATTACACTTACAGAAGGAAGATAATGTACAAATGTTATTGGAAAAACCTTAAAAGTTTCAAAAATGTCAAGAAAATAACTGATATAACCAAAGTCAACCAATCAGCAATATAAGGTGAATAAATGCATTCCTCTGATGTAAACCAGGAAAAACTGGGTCTTATGGTAAAATAACTAAAAACACAAGGAATCTCTTCAGAGATATATCAACTACAGAAACATTTTCAAAAAAGAATGAAGGAAAGAGAATCAAGGGAACAAATTTGACTAATCTGAATACAGGAAGGGAATCAGACCACTGGGAATCTAAAGCCAGAACACAACACCAAAAACCTAACCCTCAGGTTGCACTATAATGATGAATACCATAGGAAGGATTTGCTTACAGGGATTAAGAATATGTACTGCTTTGGTAGCAATATGAAAATACCAACCACCACAGATGGGGAGCCAACTCAGTGTACTTTGCTTGCCTCTATCTCATTAAAAGTCAGCCCACAGAATGAGAAAGGTATTAGCCTCATCTAAGAAATCTAAAAAGCTAACTAACAAGCTATTTAAGGAGAAGATAAGGTTCCACATGATCCTCATAAAGACAAAGATTTTTTTTTTTGTCAAAATAGAACAAAAAAAAATCAAAGCTTGAATTCTAGAATTAGAAATGGGCAGAAAATAAGTTAACTGAGACTAGAATTCTTTTACTTCCAGAATACTGATGAAGAAGTATTCTGCTTAAGAAACTTCAGCTCCCAAATAAAAAATTATTTAGGATTCTCTTCATTTAAATTTAAACAAGAAGTTGCATATATTTCATGAGATAACCAAATATACTTTTTCAAAGTACAAGAAATTAATTCAGGGGCAGCTAGGTGGCGCAGTGGATAGAGCACCAGCCCTGAAGTCAGGAGGACCTGAGTTCAAATCTGATCTCAGACCAAACACTTGACACTTACTAGCTGTGTGACCCTGGGCAAGTCACTTAACCCCAACTGCCTAAAGAAAAAAGAAAAAAACAAACAAAAAAAAGAAATTAATTCAATCTTAATGTCCCTTATCGCCTGTCTCATTTTTATCTGGAGACATTTTTATCATGTTTCCCTTAAGCAAGCAGAAGTTGAGACATCAAGGCTGTTCCAACTTTATCCCACCCAGGAACTATACCAAAAGAAGCAAATCAAAATACAAAAACAACCGCATTTTTATGCATTACTTAGACCAAGTAAGTGTCTGAAGCATGTTTTTGGATGGTTACTATAGCCAATTAGCTATGGCAAATTTTTTTGCCTAACAACTAGTTGCCATCTACTGACTCAAGTGTTTAAAAATGTCAAGCAACCAAAGAATAGTACAATAAATTTAGAGTTTAACAAACAAAACTTGATTTTTCTAAGATCAACCTAAAAGGACTACCACAGGACATATACTCAGGTCTCCCTAAAAATGAAGAGTACATGCTGTATTACTTGTCTTTCCTCTTATGTGGAAAGAACAATCTTCTCACTCCAAGTCCCCTGTTCTTTCCACTACAGTATTCTCCATTCAATCTAAATGCTAGTTTTCACCATGTTAGTGACCAGAACGAGGATAGTCTACTTCTAATCATACTTTCTTTTCTGTGGCAGCCCTGAGAACTTTGCTGCATAAGTAAGGGATGTATCGCCAGTGAGTCAGTGGCAACATTAAATACACAGGACTCAAATGATTTACACCAAATAGAGCAGAAAATCAATATATGGCAGCATTACTTTTAACAAAGGGCCTAACAAAACAAGGCATAATTCATTCAAAACATTACTGAGTACCTACTTTGTGCTTAATATTTGGGCAACATATAATGAAATATAATACATGATCCGAGCCTTCAAAGAACCTACAATCTGGTAAGGGAGATAAGAACGTAAGATATGGTATAGTATAGGAAAAAAACAGGAACAGGTTTGGGGATTAGGCAAGGAGATAGTTTGCCCACAACCAAACAGGGTCATGATGGAAATACTGATCATTCCTCTAGCGTGGACCAGAATGGGAATCCAGTGTGAATGGGAAGTTTAACAAAGAATCACTGAGCTGTCAAGCTGCTACTATTTTAATAATATCCTTCACGATCCTAAGCTATGAAAGCCGAGAAAAAACTCAGAAATTATGTTTTCCACCTTGCCATTTGCTAACAACTCACAAAGCAAGGTCTGGAATAATTTTCTAACTTTTAAGAAATACCTATTATGTATCTCTATAAACAGCACAAAAAACAGTACTATGATTACTTTAATTAAATACAATAAAATTCTCCGAAAGTCCCCCTTTTTCAAAGTAGTTTCATTAAAGGAACTTCAATGACTCGAAGAAAATATTATTTAAACCTTTCTAATTCACAGATATTTTTATTCAATATGCTAACTGTACTCAAGTGTACTGAGATTAAAGTAACATGACTATAAAGAGAGTAAACTTCCACTAGCTTTTTATCAGTAGTAAACACAAGAATATCACTCAACACATTTGGGATTGTTCTGTTTTTCAAATTTTTGTGAAGGAGGTAGTTAACACTGAGTGAGTAGCTATGTGTTTCCTTTTTTCTACACTCTTTGCCATTCCAATAGTGGCTAAAAAGTCAAAGGGGAAAAAGCTTTGTAAAAGTTATTATCCCTTGAAAGCAGGTGCCACACAAATACAAAAGGTAACAATCAAATATACAAAGAATACATTTACACAATTGTGTGATAAAAATGAAGTTAATACAGAAATTATTACTGTAATTTGGAACTAATCATTGTAATACTGGGCAGAGGGAAGAGAAGGGAAACTGAGGGAATGATAAGAAAAGACTTAAACTAATGCCACATCTCTGCACTTCAGGATCCAGTCTCCTACTTCTCAAAAGGTCTGAAACCTCAGATCAGCTTAACCAGAAGTGGTCAAACCCTGGGAAAAGTTCATTCCAATACATCTCAGAAAGCAACCAAATCTGATTTACAAATGGAAAACCTCTTTCTAGTAGCCTACTTGAGAAACCAAATTAATGCCAAATAGTGAATATATAGGTTAAGAACTAAGAAGGGGAAGGGACTACTACCTTACCCTAGCAAAACGAATATTTCTATAAGCTGGTCTGGAGTCTCCTTTCACAAACAGAACAGAAAAGATGCCACCTCTCCGATGGCCAAAGTGAGGGGTAAGTAATGCCCTATTTTTTCCTATTCTAACTTCCTCTATTTAATGAGCTTCATTAATTTCATGACTAGATATCCTTAATTATTTCAGGAGCAGGCTTGTAACCATTTTGCGCAAGGACTCCTTAAGCATTCTGATAAAACCTATGGATCCCTTCTCAGAATGTTTTTTTAAATAAGAAACTAATTATATTGAAATAGTTAACAAAATATTTAAAAGTCAAGTTCATGGACTTCATGTTAAGAATCTCCTGCTTTACTGCGTGAACCTATAGTAAGCAAAAATCTCACTTTTACAGCTTATGGACTTTCATTCCCATTGCTTCAATCAAGCAATAATTTTAACCCTCTCTTAGGAAACATCAATTCTGAGTTAGTGACAGTTGGTCTCTTTTTTGCCATCTAAGCTTCTGTGCCTGAAGAAAACTGAAAGATGTTTTCATTGTGGACACTGTTATTTTCCCAAAGAAAAACAGATGCAAGCATAATCTTACAATCATAAATTTTAAACAATAAATTTCTCAGAACACTTGTCTAGTTCAAGACAGAGAGGAGCTAGCCAGTCTTTGCAATGACTCTGGATAAGACTCAACTTTCTGAGGCTTGGCATTCATTTTTAAGATTTAGTTTGTTAGTACCAACAACCAACCACTCCTGACAATATAATGATTTTCCTCACAAACACTGCTAACTCAAGAGAGAATGAGATGAATATGTAAAGTTAAAAAAAATCAACACTATATCTTGAACTTTCAACACTGAAAGTAACAAAACTAAAGTCAAGGTGATAGAGAACAAAGCACGGGGAATGAAGTACAAATTTAACTAATTGTTATGTCTGCCAGAACAAACACTCCTGAGTCTCTTCTGTTAGGTCTATACTTTAAGAGTCAAAGTATACATTTAAAACCAAGACACAGCTGCTCAAGAAATGCCCATGCAGTTGTGTTGTTTTTATAAAAATAATGGAAAATGTATTTCCTTAGTTATCCCAAAGATCAAGAATTTTTAAAGCATGGAAAGTTCTTATACATGAGAAACTACAGTTTTGGGGGGAGATAACTTCAGTGTAAAAGTCTTTTCAACATTCAATGGAAGGTAGAAGGGACAATTTTTTTTCATTCAGAGTAAATTCTAAGATTTCCAAACTTAATCAGAGAAATATTTCTTTGCTGGCAACCTGTCTGAAATCCAAACTAGATGCATAAAATCATTCAACATCTTTACAACCCCAATGTAATTTCTTCCATCTAATACAACTTCACCTACAGATACAGGTATTCCTTGGGTAAAGAGTAGATATATTCCAGAAAATCAAGCTGCAAGGTGAGTTTCTGTAAACCAAATCCATTTTTCCCATTGATTTATATAACAAAATTAAATTTAAGTTGCTAAATATAAAATCTAATAAACTGAACTGAAAACATTTTACAAGAAAAAAAACTGGTGGTCAGGACAAGGATATGTTGGGTGTTTTAGTACTAACAGTGCCTTTCTGTAGCATTTTCCCCATTTTTACTCTGCCTTTTAAACACAGATCCTTTTTCAAATTTCTCCCATGCATAGGGATCACCAGACACCAGACAACATGTGCCAAAACTAGCTTCCTTTCACTCTCTGCCTAGATATTCACAATGTCTAATAATGTTAGGTTACAATATCAAATGTTCCCAATATATGGTGAAAATTCCTAAATTATAAGCTGTGGGTTATGTAAATTGAATTAATGCTTTATTTTTAACAGTTATGCAAATTCCAAGGTCTGCCAAGTGATTACCAAGACACCTGTAAAGTCAGGTTTAAAAAAAAAAACCTGTCTACTATAGAGTCCTATAATATTAGTCATCAAGTCAACAGAAGTGTAGATTGATTAAATTAAGGTCTGTTTAACGAAGCCCACTTGGCATCTGACATTTTTATATCTTCTTTCTAAAAAAAGGTGTTATCTAATTTTAACCATTTTTGATACACTAAAGATTATCAAGATATACTTTAAGTTCAATTTATAGCCATCTGACATCTTGAAAGAAAAGAAAAGGTTTATATATAAATATATATCTATATTCATATATAAAAGTCAGTAAGTTATATGTGTATATATATGTGTGTGTGTGTATATATATATGTGTGTGTGTGTATATATATGTGTGTGTGTGTGTGTGTGTGTGTATATATATATATGTATATAAAGTGATTACAGAGATGTGGGATAGTACAAAGGTCTACAATTTATAAAATGAACCACTAGTTTTTAAAAATCTCTCTGGAAAGCTAGAACCTCACCCTGATGTAGTTTAATGGAAATTTTTATATGGCAAATTACTCTATAATCTTTTGAGAAACAGGGAATAAGTATATTATACTTTAAAATTGACTAATAAAAATAATTAGGTGTTTATAAGTTTAATGAACTATGTGATTCCTACACACACTTTTTTAAAAAGTCAAACCTACTCCAAAGTTATAATATCACATCCTAAGGTTTAGATAACAACTTAGACTACATTAAATGTTGTCAGAGAAAAATATTTGCAATACTAAATTTATATTTTACTTTCACAGAATCTCATCAGACATGGATGATGCATAAATAATTCAAGGATGGACAGTTCTTTTGGGAGTAAAGAAGCCCAACTACAACTAAACCAGACTGATATTTGAGGGAATACACCATACGAACCAACAGAGGTTCCTGGCCATAGTATTTGTGATTTCTTGAAAGGGATTAATAAGTTAGGATACTGAGTAGCAGTATAGTCAAGGATTTTCATATGCCGAAGCACAAGTGCACGTAGAAAAAACCCTCACCTGAGCTATAATCTTTTAGCTGCAAGTCTTTCACAGGAATCCCATCAGAAGTCCGAAAAGCATTAAGAATCTGCAAAAAGAAATCATGGGTATGAATAAAATCATGATGATGATTTATCCAACAAATGCTCAAAGGATATGAACAAAGTTCTGAAAAGAAGAACTGCGAACTATTAACAACTACATGTAAGATTTTTCTAAATCACTGACAACAGAGTCCTAGAATCTTTAGAGATGGACAGGACCTTGGAGTCCAGTTCCCTCATTTGGTATGAGAATTGAGGTTCAGAGGAGTTACATGATCTGTTCCACCTCATAGAGACAGACAGTGTCTGAGGTAGGTCCTTCAGGTTCCAAGACCAGCCCTCCCCTCACTAGACTAGGAAGGCTGTGAAAATCAAAACAACTCTTCACATTTCACCTTGCACCCAGAAAATTAGCAAAAGTGACAAAAGATGGAAATAATAATTACTGGGCACAGCAGAAGACAGATACAATAATATACTCTTTGTGAGGCTATGAATTAGTTCTGCCATTCTTGAAAACAATTAAGAATTATACTAAGAAAGTGATTAAAATGTCCATACCCTTTTTAACCCTGAGACATTCCTGCCAGGCAAATATATACCCAAATGGACCAAAGACAGAAAGGTACCAAATAAACCAAAATATTCATAGCAGGACTTTTTGTGATAGCACAGATGTGGAAACAAAATAGATGCCCAATCAGCTGAGGAATGCTATACAATTTATGGTATAGAAATATAATGCAATATTACTGCACCATAAAAAACAATGAATAAGAAGAATTCAGAGGAATAGGAAGATTTACACCAAGAGTGAATTAAACAAAACCAGCAATAAAATAAAAACATGGACCACAACAATGCAAATAAAAACAATAAAACAAAACTGACTTGTTTAATTATAATGACTAAACCTGGGTGTGTAGAAGAGTTGAGAAAATGAACCTCCCGACTTCTGGCCAAGATGGCAGACCATCTAGTTCCTACACATTTACCATAGCAAAACCCTAAAGTTTATACCCAACTAAATTCTAATCAAGAAAAACTACAGAAAGGGTCTTCTTCCACCCCAGAAGTGCAAGTCAGCCCATAGGTAATAGAAAAAGGGTCCAACTGACACAAATGTAGAGTAGCCTATGAATATGACCACAGATAGGCCAATGAAACATGTATACAGCCTGCCTGACTCTATGTCTGGAGGAAGCAAAAGCAGAGGGCTCCTCTGAGAAAGACCCAGGACAGTTCAGAAAGCAGCAGGGTAGGGACCATGACAGTATCAGATATTGAAAGTGAACAGTGCTCAGAGAAAGACCCAGGTCAAAGAACTATGAGGTCCTTAACACTCTATCCTGAGAATCCAGAGAGGTCTCTGAAGCTCCAACACTGTGAAACACAAAGATCTAAAGAGAGGACTAACCCCAGAAGCTGGAGATCAGCACAGGAACTCTCAGGAGGCCTAGGGGGAGGACTAAGTAAAGTCAAATACTTCACTCAAAAACATAGCATGGGGGGAAAGAGGTGCCCTGGCACAAATCCCCAACTAAGAAACTAAAGCTTGAGAGATGAAAAAATTAAAGAAAACACTGAACAGCATCAAAAGTTATTGCAAATCTAAAAATGCCCAAAAAGGAGAAAAATTTCATGACTACAAGCAGAAGCACAAAGAAAAAAATGCATTTTCTATAAAGTTTATATGAATACCCAGAAGAAATGAAGCAAGAGATAAAAAATGAAATGAAAAGTTCTGGAAGAAAGAATTGGAAGAATAAATAGTTTAAAGGAGGATATGGTAAACCTTACCCTAGAAATGGAATTGCTAAAAACTAAAATAGGCCAAATAAATCAATGACACTCTGACACAAGAAGAAACAAAATCAAAAGACTGAAAAAAAAAAAAAAAAGAAGAAAATATAAGATATCTGACATGAAAAACAACTGGCCTGGAAAACATGTCAAGTAGATAATTTTTAAAACATTGAGCTCCATGAAAACCACAATTAAAAACTAAAATTTTTTTTAAAACTGAACACCATGTTTCAAGAAATCATAAAACCAAACAGCCCAGATATATTGGAACAAGAGAGCAAAGTGAAAGCAGAAGGGATACACCAATCATCTCCTGAAAGAAACCCCAGGGAAAAGTCCCAGAAATGTCACAGTCAAATCCAAAACTCTCATATGCCCCTCCCCCCAAAAAATTTACTGCAAACAACAAGAAAGAAGCCGTTCAAGTACCAAGAAGTACCAGTCAGGATCATATATATGATCTGACAGCTTCTACTATAAACAAGAGGACATCTTGGAATATAATGTTCCAAAAGGCAGAGACAAGCTTACAATTAAGAGTAACTTGGGAAAGCTGAATATAATCCAACAAGGAAAAAATTAACCTTTAATAGAACAGAAATCTTTCAAGCATTTCTGATGAAAAAATTAAAACTGAATAGAAAATCTGAAATACAAAAAGAGTCTAGAAAAACACAGAAAGGTAAATTTATTAGAGTAACTAGTAGATAAATTATTTAAAAGAATGTTTTAAAAAATTATATCTAAACAGTTTTCATGTATAAGACATAACATTTTCCCTCTTCTTTTCTACCTTCCAAAACTAAAAGCAAATACTGCTTTCTTATGAATTAAAAAAAAAAAAAACACTGCCTCTTTTGAAACTATTTTTAAAATATACTTGATGTTTAACACCATTTATAATTTTCTCCCCCAAAAGATAAATGGTATAAATAGACAGTTCTCAAAGGAAGAAATCCAAGCTATCAACACACAAATGAAAAAATGCTCCAAATCACAAATAGAGAAAAAGAAATTAAAACAACTCTGAAGTTGTTCTGAAGTTTTACTTCACACCCACTAGACTGGCAAAAGTGGAAAATGACACATGGAGATGCTAAGGTAAAACAGGCACAAGAATACATTTTGGTGGAATTGTAAATTGTTCTAGTCATACTCAAAGCAATTTGAAACTATACCCAAAAAGTTATTAAATTGTGCACACTCTTTGACTCAGCAATACCACTATTACGTCTATACCCACAAGAGATCAAAGAAAGAGATAAATGACCTTTTGCACAAAAGCAATGTATAGTGGCAATTTTTATAATGGCAAAGAACTGGAGACCAAGGGAGTGCCCATCAACTGGGGGAAAACTAAACATATTATGGTATAATGATGTTATGAAATACTATGAACCCTAAGAAATGACAAAAGGGATGGTGTTTCAAAGAACCTGGAAAGATCTGTGTGAATTGATACCGAGTGAAGTGAACAGAAACTAGAGAACAATTTATATAACAACATTGTAAAGAAACACAATGAAGAAAGAGTTAAGAATTCTGATCAATGCAATGACCAACTACCATTCAAGACGACTAGAGATGAAACATGCTACCCACCTGACAGTGAGGTGATGAACTCAAGGTACAGAATGAGACTTATTTTCCAACATGGTCAATGTAGGGATTTGTTTTGACTGCTGATGCATATTTAATACAAGAGTTTTGCTTTCATTTCTTTCAGTTAGAAGGGGAGGGAGAGAAGACCTTGCTATAAGGTTACCAAAATTAAAGGGGGGAAAAGTCACTGAAGCATTTAAAAAGTGTAGAGAAAATAAAAGGAAGGTCAGCAGGAAAGGCAGGACAGGACAGCTTTGATAACATGTTGAATTTGTTGGATAAATGGAGAAGCAAGCTGTATGTAACTCAGATCCATAGCTGCATAAGCAATCCTTTTTTCTATACTGCTTCATGTATGGAATTGTGTCTTACTTGGTGTTGAAGTTTAGAACAAAAAAATTTAAGTACTAAAAAATTAAAATTTCTTAAGCATATTTTACCAGAATTTTATGGCAACCTGCCAAAGTTTCCTCAGCCCCGCTCTCAACAATAAGAATCTTATCTTTGCCTACTGAAGATAAGAGCTCCAACTCTTATCACAAGGGAACACTAAGAAAGAATTCAACAGAAGTCAACTAATCATCCCCACACTACACACAATATATAAAGTAGCCTATGAATATGCAATCTTGCCTACTATCTCCACAAGCATTTAATGGTTGTGAGATATCTGGATTTCGATATCTGCATCCCTCTATAACAGCAGAGGCACCATCTTCACGAAAATTATAACCAAGGGCACAGAGCAAGCCAGTTAAAAAAAATGGAGCATAGAAGCACAAAAAATTATCTTTCTTGCTGGAAGTCATCAAATATATCTACTACACTAAGAAAAGCAGGAAGAAAGGGAAAGCTAAAGGAAATAATTTCTCTTCTTTAATTAAAAGTCATGTCACAAAGGTCAAAAGTTACAAACTAAAAGTTCAGCTGATGTAACCATTCCAGAGAGCAATTTGGAACTATGCTCAAAGGGCAATCAAACTGTGCATACCCTTTGATCCAGCAATATCACTACTAGGTCTATATCTCAAAGAGATTAAAAAAAGAGAGAGAAAGAGAAGGACCTATATGTACAAAAATATTTATAGCAGTTCTTTTGCGGTGGCAAAGAATTGGAAATTGAGGGAATGCCCATCAACTGGAGAATGGTTGAACAAGTTGGGGTATGAGAACGTAATAGAACACTATTGTGCTGTAAGATATGACAAGTAGGGGCAGCTAGGTGGCACAGTGGATAGAGCACCGGCCCCAAAGGCAGGAGGACCCAAGTTCAAATCCGGCCTCAGATCAAACACTTGACACTTACTAGCTGTGTGACCCTGGGCAAGTCATTTAACCCCAACTGCCCAAAAAATAAATAAATAAATGAATGAATGAATGAAAATAATAATAAAAAAAAAGAAATGACAAGCAGACAGATTTTAGAAAAACCTGGAAAGACTTGCATGAATTGATGCAAAGTGAAGTGAGCAGAACCAGAGAACATTGTACACAGTAACAGCAATACTGTATGATGATCACCTATAAATGACTTAGCTACTCCCAGCAATACAATGATCCAAGACAATTCCAAAGGACTCATAAGGAAAAATGTTATTCCCACCCAAAGAACTGATAAAATCTGAACACAGATTAAAGTATATTATTTTCACTTTTTTTTTGTGTTTTTTTTTCTTTTGGTCTGTTTCTTCTTTCACAACATGACTAAGAGAGAGAGAAAGAGAAGGACCTATATGTACAAAAATATTTATAGCAGCTCTTTTGCGGTGGCAAAGAATTGGAAATTGAGAGAATGCCCATCAACTGGAGAATGGTTGAACAAGTTGGGGTATGAGAACGTAATAGAACACTATTGTGCTGTAAGATATGACAAGTAGGGGCAGCTAGGTGGCACAGTGGATAGAGCACCGGCCCCAAAGTCAGGAGGACCCAAGTTCAAATCCGGCCTCAGATCAAACACTTGAAATATGTTTTACATGATTGCACATATATGACCTATATCAAACCGCCCAACTTAGCAGGGGCAGAGGTAAAGGAGGGAGGAAGAAAATTTGAAACTCAAATTTTTAAATCAATGTTAAAATTTGTCTTTACATGTAATCAGAAAAAATAAAATACTACTTAAAAAAGAACTAAGTTCATATAACTAAAGTTATAAACCAACTCACTAATAAAAAATGCAAATTAAAAAAAAAAACCTTTAAAAGGCTTCATCTCACACCAAGAAAACTGGAAAAGATGAGAAAAGTCAGTGTTGGATGGGTTGTGAAATACAGGCACAACAAGTTGCTTTGGGTAGAGCTATAAAGTAGTACAACGACTCCAGAAAGGAATTTGGAATTAAGCAAAATGAATACTAAAATTTCCATATCCAATGACCCAGGGATTCCACTGCTAAGTATATACTCAAAGGAGCATATACTTGTGTGTATGTGCGCTTGCGTGTGCTTGCATGTGTATATGTGTGTGTGTGTGTGTATACACATGTACTCCTTGAGTATATACTCAAAGGAGGTCACTTACAAAAAGAAGAACTCCATATATGACAAATATTTATAGCAGCATTTTTTATGGTAGTACCAAAAAACCAAAAGCAAAGCAGATGTCTATTGATTTGGGAATGGGTAGTGTTACACCAACATAAAGGACTATTACTATACTATAAGAAGTAATGATCATGACGATGAAATGATGATGAACATGATGAAAATACAAAGCACAAAAAGACTTATATGAATTGATGCAAAGTAAACAGAGAACGGAAAACAATCTACACGATGACTACAATAGCACAAATGGAAAGAACCACCATGAAACAAAATAAAATGAATGTTGCAAAATTATAAAAAAAAAAGTTTGGCTCCAAAGAAGAGCTATCAGAAGACAATTCTTCCTACTCCTCTGCACAAAGGAGGGGAATGGCCCCAGGTGTGAAACACTGCATATAATGTCAGATTTTTTCCAATGGATTGATGGGTTTTGATGAATCTTTTCTCTTCCTCCTCTTTTTCTTTCTTTTTTTTTAAAGTCTCTTATACAAGGAATGATTGGCTAGGACAGGGGAAGGGGGAAAAAAGCAGAAAAATCTCAGTAACATAAGAACAAAAGATATCCATAAAAAATATTAATAAATAAAACTGTCATGTCACACCACAACCTGTTTTGATACCATATATCGTAATACTCTACAGACAATACCAACATTTTACAGTTATTTTTTCAATGTGAATGTTGAATACAGATATAGATATGGATATAAATATATACTTAAACACATGGCACATAATGAGACAAACAGAAATGGCTAACTGCCTCCCATTTCCCATTTCCAAGTGGAAAGAACATTAATTTTAGAGTCCGAGGGTCTAGATTCAAAGCCCACCCCTCTAACTGGATGTCTCTCACACCTTAAACTCAACATGTCCAAAACTGAATTCATCATCTTTTCTCCAAAACCCTCCTCTCTTCCAAATTTCCCTGTTTCTGTGGAAGATACTATCCTCTTCTCAGGCACCCAGGCTCACAACCTGTTGTCATCTTCAACTCCTCACTCTGTATCACTCCACATATCCAATCAGTTGCTAAGTCCTAAAGAGTCTACTTTCATAAACTCATTCATATATGCCCCTTCTCTACCCTCTGACATTGCTACCACCCTGGCACAAACCATCATCACTTCATACCTAGTCTATTCCAATACCCTGCCGGTTGATCTCCTACCTCAAGTCTCTCCCTACTCCCAATCTATCCTCCATTCAGCTGTCAAATTGATCTTCCTAAACACACTTCTGACCACGACACCCCCCTAATTCAATAAATTCTAGTGGTTCTCTATTACCCTGAAGATCAAATATAAAATTTTCTACCTTTTAAAGTCCTTCATAACCTGGCTCCTTTCTACTTTCCAGTCTTCTTATACCTTATTCCCCTCCATGAACTCTACCATCCAATGACACTAACTTAGTAGTTATTTTTTAAGAATTAAAATATACTCACATCTTCTTTTGTCGCATTTTCAGGCACCCCTCCTAGTCGAATAAGCCTGCTTGGCTTCTCCTCAGTTGGGCCAGTCCTATAATCCTGGTCCTTGAATAGAATGAAAATTATTTCAATTACAAAAAAATATGGCTAAAAGACATAAAATAAGACAGTCATGGAGTGTCATAACAGATATTCAGAAGATTAAAGACAAAAGGCCTCATTACACAAAATGGGTTGTTCTATATCAGAACATGAGGGGCAACTATGATGTTCCCAAAGAAATTGGATTTCAAATTATTAGATTACATAAATGATAGAACAAGTGTCTAACAAACTCACTCCCTGAGAAAGTCCAGTTAAGATGGGAATTTTATGAATAAATGTCCTAAATAACCATTCCTACAATGAAAAGAATATTTGTGGCTGAACTGTTTTCTTTTCCTGAATGGTCAACTTTGGAAAACATAACAAATATACAGATGTTAATAACCTCACTAGATTTCTAACATGAAATTTAAAAGGATACCATATTATCAAATCTGAACCATATAGATTAGCTTACAACTACAGCTGAATGAATTTAGAGTTTGTGGAACTCGAATCTTTCTCTAGAGATTTATATTACATAAATGTTTCTAATGGTTCAATCTTCAGCAGGATAACAATAATGAAGGAAAAAACAAAGTACTTTGCTCCTCCTAATTGTATTCCATTCACATACCTGAAGGTCCTGCTGGGAATCTTTGACAATTTTTCCCTCTGGAAAAGATTTGTTATGACTATAGTCAAACATCTGGTTCCCTGGAACCCGGTGATCCACATCACGGTACTCCATGTTTCTATAATCAGTATCTTGGCGGCCAAGGAAATCCAGACCCTCTTCTTCTTTAAATGCAAGACCAGAATCTGATCTTTGTTGTTCACCTCCAGAAAGTGGCTGTTTGTTGGTAAAGATTTGAGGCGTTTTATCTTGGTCCTGAAGAGGGCGCTGGTTGTTCCGAAAGTCTAAAGGAGACTCATTTTCAAGGCCCAAACCATGAGAGTCTCCTTCTCTTGCTCTTGTCTCTGAATGCTGAAACTCCCCCTTCTGGATGCCAAAAGGAGGTCTTTCTGTTCCTGCAAGGTCATGGGCAGAATCTTCTCTCTTGTTCACATTTATGCCAGATCGTTCTCTATCTTGTGTAGAGGGCTGAATGAAATCCAAAATATTTGGATCCATGGGGGGCATCTCCCTATCTGTAAATTCCACATGGGAAGCCATCTCTCTGCCCCTAAAATCCTGATCGGTTCTAGATCGATGTCTACCTCTGAAATCTGAAGGTGGTGTATCCCTGTCCCTAAAGTCTAGATCAGCAGTGCCTGAGCCCCTGCCCCTAAAGTCCATTTGCGATCCATCTTTCCCCCTAAAGTCTATATCTGGTATATCCCTATTTCTGAAATCTGAATGGGACTGATCCCTGCCCCTGAAATCCAAATCTGATATATCTCTGCCCCGAAAATCTGAGTGGGACCCATCCCGGCCTCTGAAATCTAAATCATAGGTACCCCGGCCCCTAAAATCAGGAGGAGGCCCATCTCTACCCCTAAAGTCAACAGCATGTGCTTCCCTATCTCGATAGTTCATATGGGATGCCTCTCTACCTCGATAATCCATAGAAGTACCATCCCCACCTCTATAGTCCATAGGTGGTCCTTCCCTATCTCGAAAATCTCCTGGGTGCATCTCTCTACCCCTGAAATCCAACTGTGGAGAATCTCTGTTCTGGAAATCAGAAGGGAAATCCCCCCCCATGAAATCACGTCCGGGCCCCTCCCCAACTCGATAGTCAGCATGTGGTCCATCTCTAGCTCCATAGCTGAAAGAATGATCCTCTACATTTGCAAAGGGAGGATTGGGAGGCCCCGTATGCCCCTGGAAATCAAAGGGAAGTGAATCTCTGCCAGGAAAGTTGCCAGAGTGTCTTTCTTGAGCATGACTCTTAAGGGGAGGAGGATAATCCCTGTTCCACCCGGGAGCAAACCTTTCTTCTTGGCTCCCACTGTAGAAACAAAGACAGTGTTATTCATATTGTCCAGAGTTTGCAATCTACACACCAGCATATTCTTCTCTAATCACAGCACATTCTTCCGTAAACCAAAAAAAAAAAATATTTTTTTTTTGCAGAGTTCTGTAACAATGTCCTAGATTTGCAGAAAACAGCAATGTTTTGATATTTTAAGACGAAGTGGTGGAGTAAACTTTTATGCTCCCATTTCAGGATACGAGGGAAGTCAACACAACGTTTTCAACATGACTGCTGCAGAAAAAGCTTTCACCCAGGCCTGCAACAGGGAAAATCCGCAATACCAGATAAGCTAGCAATGGTGACATGCTATATAATTTTCCATTTCCTACAGCCAGGGAAGCTAGAATTCCAAGGCCAACATGATCACTCATATATATATTAGAAGTTTTTTATTTAAGGTAGGTTCTGTCAGTGGTCTACTTCTCAGCTACATGTCAATTCCAAGTGTGCCCTGAACAATCCTTGCCTGAGTTTATTTATTGCCTGAATTATCAATAGGTATTACAGAAGAGTCAACACCACCATAAAGCTCCAAGTTAAATTCATGGTACTCCAAGTTAAATTCCTTTATATCAAATTCCATTTCTACATTTGTTGTAATGAAATTTGTTAAAAATGAGTATATTGCTAAAAATCATTCCCAGTTAGCAGGACTTGAGATGAAACTCAGCTGAACTTAGCTTTTCAAACCTACCCTACTCCTTTATCCCCTACCCTATGATCCGAATGTAGAGTTAGGTTTTAGCAAATGCAAAAATTAGGAAAGTCAAAAGGTAATCGCTATATGGCAGAACAGAAGCCTTAAGTGCTCAAGTACAACTCAGCTCTCCTCATCCCACCTACAATGCAAACAGCCAATAAGTTCTTTAAATCATCTGGTACAAAAGAAAACACTTATTAAAAAACTTTTCAAAGCAACAATGTTTCTAAGCTATTCATTAAAACAGAAACAGTTGAGTCATAAAGAACTCTCCACCATGATGGCGCTGTTATGGGACTTTCACTTGCTTTAACCTGAAAATTAGAACAGCAGCCCAAATGCAACAATTGTTGAGGAAAATGCACTGGCTACTCACAGCTTCTACTAATAGTTATACTTAAGTTACATCAGATCTTTATGGTTTACCTTAATAAGAGCCACTTTAAATTTGGAGGGATTGGAACTGGAATTTCATGGGTAGTGACAGCATAAGAGAACCTGCTCTGCAACTTACTGTCTTATAGAGTTGCCTAGGGGACTGAAAAATTAAGTGACTTGCCCTGGGTCAGAGAGCCATTAAGCGTCAGAGACAGGACCTGGAGCCGGGTCTTCCTAACAATTCTGAGGCCAGTTTTCTATCCACTACCTCACACTTACTCTCACTTGAAGAGAGTTGTCATACTTACTGAGTGATATAGTAATTACACTGTAGCAAATGAAAAACACCGCTCATTTCCTGAAATATACTAGGTATTCTTTTTGACAAAATTAATCCAATAATAGGAATTCAGTATAGACCTAACATTTTATCTTCATTCTAGTCCAGCTCCAATACTTACTAGCAGTGTGACTGTGGGCAAGTCATTTAAACCTATATGAGCCTCAGTTTCCTCATCTGTTAAATTAAAATTTAAGTCAGTTAATATGAAGTAAAAGAATAAAAAACTAGGCTATGTTTACAAATACAGGGAATAAGCTGAATGATGCAGCATAAACATATTCAACAGCTCTGAGTAATAACTAATCCACAATGACCTTAATTAGGCAATTTATTTGGAAATAATCCAACTTGCAAAACAATAATCTATAAGTATAAATACGTCAAAATATAAGACTCCTATTACAAAGTTAAAGCAACATGTCCCTTTGATCTAAAACTGGCTTAACTGAAAGAAAATGGGGAAAAAAAACTTACACCACCTTCATCTTAAAGGTCACTGGAAAGAAGGCAAAGCTTCATGTGAGATCCATACAACTCAATCTAGTACCTAACATTTACTGAACTCATTAAGTACTGGGCAGAAGATAAGGGTTATATGGTTTCTGTTCAGTCTACTCAGGCACTGAAGGAACTTTAATAAATATTTCTGATATAACTGCAATTAACTCTCATTTGAAAGTTAGGGAAGATCTTTTCCACCATACTTTATTAAATGATAAACATATATTACTATTCCTAAAAAAGATCACAGGTACTTTAATTATCTTGAACATTACTGAACCACTGTATGAATTTTTTAAAAATATCATCCCAATGGAATGTCTAAGTAGTAATACTGTCTCCAATAATATTATATTGATAAAGAAAAAAAAGATTTTTGAATATCCTATGAGCTACTGGGGGGGGGGAATCAACTAATTGCCATGATATCCTCTTTCATTCAATGTGAGGACCACATTTTGAATCAGAAGTCCCAATATTTAACAAGTATATGTCTATAAACAATTCACTTAAATCTATATAAGCCTCAGTTTCCTTATTAAATGGGAATTACAAGTATACTAGCCACCTTACAGTGCTATTTGTTTGTGAGTTATTATTTTGTGTCCTATTATTTATTGATCCCTAAAACTAGGATATAATAGGAATATAGTAAGAAAATTTCACCAATAAGTTTTCTCCTCAGAATTTTTTTTTAATTTGCAAAGTAAAAGGGCATAAAAGTACTTTTTTCAAAGGACTTTAAGAGAGCACGTAAAAAAAAACCATTTGATGTAATAGAGATATTTTCTTCCTGAAAAGGCACATAGTAAATAAAGTCCCAAAAATATACAACATATCAGGAGGAAAAAAATTATAGTTTTTTTTTTACAGCTGTATAATAATTTTATTTATTTATTTTTGCTTTTTGCTAGGCAATGGGGTTAAATGACTAGGCCAGGGTCACAAAGCTAGTAAGTGTGAAGTGTCTGACGTCATATTTGAAGTCAGGTCCTCCTGACTCTAAGGCCAGAGTTCTATCCACTGCGCCACCTAGCTGCCCCCTATATAATCATTTTAGTAGCAACTAGAAATATAAAGTGTATTTCCAGCTAAATACAATAGTCTGAGAGTAGAAAATGACACTTATATTCATCTCCAAAGAAAATATCTAACTAAATTTGTAAGAAGTCAAAATTTGGCACTATACTGGTATGTTGAGAAACCTGGCATTGCAAGAATGGACATAAACGTCTAAATAATTCTCTCATTAATCCTACAACCTGATGAGAGTATAACACCAGATGTAGAAGAGTTACGTCTAACAGTAAATTTGGCAATGAGAGCTCAAAGACACAGTAAGCTTGTTACTGTATGTTTTTCATATGGCAACCAAAAATATACACATTAAGACTAGATTCTTTATTATAAAATTTAAATTACATACCGGAAAGGGCCTGTCCTATTAGCAGGTCGAGGGTCCCCCCACATTTCTTCCTCTGTTGGGAGGGCCCCAATAAATGGATTTTTAAAACCAAATGCTGGTAATAGTACCTACGCCCAAAAAAAAAAAAAAAAAAAAAAAATCAGGATAATTAGCATACTGAAACTTGAAACCCCCATTTCATTTATTTAAGACCACTTTCAGAAGAGCCAATATGTGAAACCCAACTTTACATATTACTTTATACCATAAAAACTATCTTATTTTTAAAAGTTCACCCAATGATTCAAGTACTCTAATTCCTAATATTTAATAAGAATTTACTTTGAACTTTTCTTAATATTAAAATATTAAGCACTTACACACCAAGCAGAATTCCGAAGTAAGCCGTCTAAGGAAGTAATTCAAAAACTTTGTAAATGCTACACAAATGTCAACTATCATTATTCCCATTTTTAAGGTGATCAAACTGGGTCACATCCAGGAGAAATAACTAGACTGGGGCAATTTATTGTTCCTTGTAGTACCTGCACCAGTTAGGGATTTTATAACAGTTTTCTACACCAATTTCACTTATCTATTGATCAATTCAGTAAATACATTTAGACAAAATAAGAAGTACTAGAAATTACCATATCTATAATTTCCAAACAATAGATTGAAATAAGGTAAAGACATGAGAGCCACCTTCCCTTCCTTTACCTGGATGAAAGGAAAGGGTACTAAAGGAACAGGGAGAGGCGAAAGAAACAATCCCATTTTTTTTTTATCACTTATAAGGCAGCACAGGATTAGAGAAAGGACTTTCTTCTCACCTAAAAGTAAACAAAAAATAAGCAAGCAGCCAAACTTTGAAGTACTAGGAAAGTTAAAAGAACCTGGTCACTGAGAAGTGCTATGTCAGTACATAGGAGCCTGTAGGGTTACTATCAAAAAACCAAGTAAACTTTTAGGTTTTCCTACTTCCTTAATCTTGCCTTTCCCAACCACCTTTAATTCCTGATGTAGTTATAATATGAAAGTGTTCAGCGTACTATTTGATCAGGTCTCTTGCACTACATCTAGTTTTCCAACAAAAGAAAGCATGCTTCTTTCTGAGTTTCTTCAACTACCGAGAGAAACAAAGCATACCTTAGTACCCAATGGCAGCAAACACTGGCAGAGGACCTAACATGAGTTTTTCATTCTGACATAAATGTTTTAGAAAAGGTTCAAAACTTGTGTCAAAACTGTCCCAGTCAAACCTCTTACTGGCATAACCAGTCCATCATTTTTTCCTGACCAAAAAGATAGACCTTTGTTTCAAGAAGCCTGGAATCATTAAAAGGACTATGAAATTTCCCAGAGACAAACCAGACTGCTCTTCATCATAAATCTGAACAAAAGCTATTCCTCATCCTCTTGGCTACATGAATGGAGTTCTTTTGAGTGACTATTCCTCTCATTAGGAGACTTCAAAATGTTCTTGGCCTTTGTTGCAATCAAGACACTATCTCTGCCAACAGGAACACCTGTAGAACCTCACCATCTACAGGGAATCCCCCTTCCATTTGAACTCTGCTAGAACATTGTAAGTACACATGTCCTTGTTTTATGCCTTGCTTGATATTAATAATCAGGGTTGTCAAAGTTACATTCACTACATCTTTTAAGGACTCCTATATGATTCTGGCCCACACATGGGAGATACTTTATTGGAGAAGAGCTTTTTTAAGGCAGCATTTTGCCCTACCAAATTGAAAGATATTTTACAAAGACAAGTACAATGAGATTTTGTTATTCTCTATGCTTTTCTTTCAATATTTTGTCAATAAAAGGAATTACTTTTTTCCCTATACAGGCAGTTGCAAACTAAGGGTTGTCATAAATGCTACTATGACCACTGCTACCATGAGCCCCATCAACTAAAGGCTTCCTATGCCTACTTTTCCCAATGGCATCCCATCCCCCCCTCCAACGGAATACTTCGCCCTTTTCCTCCCTCAGCTGTAGCATCTGATTAATCAACAAGATACACTGGAAGACTCCTGCAGCAATGGGTTGGCTAGGCTCTGAAACTCTGGTGACCACCATTTTTATAGGAACAGGGTAGTGCCTATTTATTCCCGGGGCTGAGGGAATTCTAAACTGAAATTTAGAATACACCTTCCCATATAAACAATGGTGAAAACAGTGGAGAGTTCCTAGAGCAAGGGTTGTTCTGTGAAGTTTGGATTCAGTCAAAGGGCTACACTTTAGGATCTAGAGGACCACATGTGGCCTTGGGGACACAGATTCCCCACCTCTGTCCTAGAGTACTATTAGGACAGAAACATGGTTCAGCTATATTAGGGGTCAAATAAATTGTTATGCACTGGTTAAGAAAGTTGACCACCATAATAAGGTTATTTTTATAAGAAAATGTACCCCGAGTTCCAAATCCACAAATGAATTTTTAGAATATGACCAACTGTTAAGTTGGAGAGCTTGTATCTCACCTGTGACAGGGACTGAGATATTCACAGAATATTTAAAAATCATAGGATAACTTCACAGGTTTAGAACTGGAAGGAACCTTAGCTGCCATCAAGTCTAACTCTCTCATTTTACAGATGAGGAAACTGAGGCTGAAAGGTTAAGTGACTTGCCCAGGATTACACAGCTAGTATCTGAGCTGGGATCTGAACTCAGATGTTCCTGATTCCAAGTTCAGTACTTGTGCAATTCCTACAAAAACAAATTAGACTGAGCAAAGCATACAACGCTTGAAGATAAAACACTCTAATGTTAAAAATACCACAAATGAAAAAGATAAAGTTTTCTCTAAAAACAAAGAAAGTATAGGTTTATGGGCTAATTTCAAGTGATCAAATAGAAAACTTCTAAAGAAGTAGTCCACCGTGACAATTAAAGTTGAACCAAAAGTTGTTTAAAGACCGTGCTCTCTTTTATAAAGGAATTCTTTAAATTCATTATAAAGGTTATCCCACTAAATATTTCATTATTTTTCTATGAGTCAAATATTCCTTGATTATTCTTCACTGATTGTATGCTTTTTAAAAGCATAAATATATTTTAACTTTCAACACATATTTTCATAAACAATCCTTTATGTCTTTAAAATCTAAAATTAATTTTCAGCAGAAGCTTTAATTAACAAAGAAAACTAAAATATGTTTGTAGGTAACCAAAATGCTATTTTCACCTGGCTCATCTTCCAAAAAGTCTAAACAGCTATTACCAGAGAGTTGGGATGATTTCATTAAATATATGAATGATAATGAAGGGGAAACTTCTTTTGTTCAGATTAAAAATGGCTTGGAAAACATCTCTCTCAGGACCATACCATAGTCACCCATTTGTACCACACAAAGTCACACAGAATCCCAGCACCTTACAGTCAATGTGGAATCCCTGAGAAGAAGCACGGCAGAGTAGATATGATACTATAGTCTGGAAAACCTAGGTTCAAATCCCACCACTGATACTTAATCTTTGTGTAACCCTGGACAAGCCACTTCATCTCCTTTTCTTTATCTGTGCAATGAAGGGGTTGACCTTGGCCTCTAAGATCCCCTCTAGCTCCAAGCCTTTGATCCTCTAAACAATAATACTAGCTGTCTGTCTCTGGCTGGTCATTTAACCTCTCTCCAACTTAGTTTCCTCCTCTGTAAAATGGCATCAATAAACCTCTAAAACACAACTAATAAGGTCACTGTAAGAATGGAATGACACTTTGCACAACTTAAAGAACATCCTAACTGGGGGTGCTCCCAAGGTTCTGTCACAGGCTCTCTTCCTCTTCACTCTCACATTGGCTTAAATGTTATCTCTATGAAGATGACTCCTAGATCTACATGTTCAGTCGCAGATCACCAACTGATTGCCCATTGGATGTCTCCAACAGGACGTCCCACAGATATCTCAAGCTCAACATGTCCAAAACCGACTTCATCTTTCCTCCCCTCTTCCGAACTTCCCTTTTTCTGCTGAAGCCTTCACAATCCTTATAGTCTCCCAGGTTCCATCAGCAGCAAGTCACCGTCCCTCATCCCACAAATACAATCTTGACATTTCTCTGCCTCTACAACATCTCTCACATCTGACTTCTTCTCTCCACTCACAGAGTTACCATTTAAGTTTAAGCACTCATCACCTCGTGCCTAACAGCAGCCCTGTAATTGGTCTCCCTGCCTCAAACCCCTCACTCCAGTCCATTCTACACATTGGTACAAAAGTGACTCATTTTGAATGCAGATCTAACTATATTACGCTCCTACTCAAACTCCAATGGTTACCTATTGCCACAAGGTTCAAATATAATTTTCATTTAGTTTTTAAAGTCCTTTACAACTTGGTTTCAATCTATATGTCCAGCTTCATTGAATATTAATCTCCTTCACACTCTGACTTTCACTCTGTTCCTTATAAAACACTCTCATCTCCCCTCTCCAAGTCTTTGCTGTTTGTACACCATGCCTACTAGAAGGCACTCTTTCTCACCCCAGTCTCACAAAATGCCTCTCTTTCCTCAAGATGCACCCTACACATAACCTTTCTTGATCCCTCCCAACTGCTAGTACCTTTTTTTCCAAGCTAGCTTGCATTTAAATATCAGATATAATGTATTTATTCTTTGTGTATTTGTGTATATGGATATATCTAGATACATACATGTATAAAGATAGATATGTCTATTTATATACATACACACATACATACATACCCCTATATTGTTGTTTGTCTTTTACTTTTAAAGAAGATCAATGATATCAAGCAATGACGTCTTGATTTTCATGTGACTTGGACTTAAGTGAGGCAGAACTGTGCAGCTGTCAGTCTCACTCTCTCTTCCAAAGTCATCAAAGTCCAGTGGCAGGACAAAAGTCAAGATGACTGGTGATGTATACACTCTTATATATGTACTTCTTGTCTCTCACATTAGAAATGTAAGCTCCTTTTAAGTAGGGATTGTTTCATTCTTTGCATTTGCATTCCAAGTCTAGCATAGAGCCTGGTATACAGCAGGTACTTAATAAATGCTTGGTTGATTGAGTTATTACTATTAAACAGTTTAAGACAAATATTTATTGCATATCAGCTTGTGTTTTTTTGATATTAAAAGACAAGCACAGGAACTGAAATCTAATATGAAGCATAAAATCACCACACAACTTATATTTCCATGACAAACACTGTAAAATATTCAGTACATTCTGCCTAAAATGAACTTATCTATGGTTTTTATATTTTCACAGGTTTTTAAATGAATTTTTCTCCATTTACAAACTAAGAAACTAAGAGCTGAAAAAACCTTTCTGGGACAGTTTTCTCATCTATAATATAAGGTAATTGGACTAAAATGACCTCAAGCCCCTTCCAGTTCTAAACTCTATTAATTCTAAGTTTATTCAACAAAGTAGGGGCAGTTCAGAACTAAGGCTCACTGAGAGCAAGGCCTAACTCTCTTCCATTCTACTTGTCTCCTTAGCAAAGGAACTCCATCCTTCTGATCCCACTTGTCCCTTGACATATTCCTCTTTAACTTCTAAATCCTCCATCTGCTCAACAATTGCAATACACCATCCTAAGATCCCACAGATAGGAGAAAAGACTGAGAGAAGCTAACAATCAGAACTACACCAATTACTACATATTTTCATTCTGTGTGTTAAACATCCACCTGAGGCTGAATCCATTTGACAACAACCTTATACCCAATGTCATCTAATATCAGTCCTCTACTTGAACCAATAAGCCACAATACCTAACCCTTCAGTTCTAATCACTGTATTTTGATGGCTATAGACTCAAATATTCCAAATTAGCATTACTTCACAAGAAGTAAAAAAAAAATAATAAATGCAAGCACACCAAAGTTCAAAAGTGAACTCATGGTACCATGCACTTTAGAAAAAGTCTTCTGCTCTTATTATGTGGGCCCTGTAACAGTAAACCTGGTAAGTTCTCTATGATATTCAATATAATCTACAAAGAGTACAAGAAGGGGTAGCTAGGTGGTGCAGTGGATAGAGCACCGGCCTTGGAGTCAGGAGGAGGTGAGTTCAAATGTGACCTCAGACACATTACACTCACTAGCTGTGTGACCTTGGGCAAGTCACTTAACTCCAATTGCCTCGCACATCCCCCCCCAAAAAAGAGTACAAGAGTTGCGTACTTTCAGTTTAGAATAGAAACCGCAGCCACTCCCTGGGTATCAGTTTATAGTTTTCCCATCTGTAAAATGGGAGGTTTGGCATAGATGATCACTAAAGTTCCTTCTAGTCTAACTTATGGGCTTACTGAGCCATAAGCCTCTGCCTTTCTTTTTCTGGAAAGAAGCACTTACAGAAAAAGGAACTAAAATACAAAATTAACTGAAGAGATGCTGATACCTCTAACTATGAATATTACAAAATTCCATTAAAACTCTTCCCAAAATGGTAAAGAGCTATAAAGAAGAAAAAAAAAAAAAGGAACTGCCAAAATCATCACTAAGGTCCGGTAGAGCTCTAACACTCCGTGGGGGCGGGGGAAATAAGCCTTCTCATTTTTAGCCAAAAACCAGGCAGAGAGAACAACCGAAGACTTATCTCCCCTTCCTAACTCACAGAAAGAAAACCCTGGAGTGTGCAGGCTGGAAGGCAGGCAGTTTACCACTCAGTGAGCAATGCTAACTGAAGGAAATTATCGCAGGAGCGCTAAAATCTTTCCTGCACCCTAAGAAAGCTAAGGACTGGGGCAGCGAGGTGGTGCAGTAGATAGAGCACCGGCCCTGGAGTCAGGAGTAACTGAGTTCAAATCCGGCCTCAGACACATAACATTCACTAGCTGTGTGACTCTGGGCAAGTCACTTAACCCCAATTGCCTCACCAAAAAAATAAAAAGAAAGAAAGCTAAGGATTGAGAGATGTGTCTAAGCCAGGAAGACCCTTAACTCCCCGGGGGGGGAGGGGGACCCTCAGTAACCAGGAGGATTCTCCATCCTAAGTCTTTAGGTGAGTTTGAAATTCGCCACCAACCACCCAAAAAACCCACCAAACCCTGCGGGTCGCCCTAATGGGGCCGCGCCCCAGGCGGGAGGAGTCGGTCGTCGGGGCCCCCCGACCCGCCCGCCCTGGATTCTCTGGCCCGAGTGGCCGGAGGCCATGTCGACGCCACTCTCCGCAGGCTCGGACTCGGCTTCCCCCACAGCAGGGGCTGGCCGCGGCCCGCGCCTGGGGTCGGGGCCAAGCTAGGCCAGTAATCTCGTCTGCTCGAGCGGCTGGATCCTCCGAGGCCCGCTGCGGCGACGCCTGCGCCGCCGCCACCGCCCCCCCACCACCAGGCCAGCGGCAGCCCCCGAGAGGGGCGGGCCGGCGGCCTCGTCCGACTCCGGCTCCCGAGCGAGCCGAGGCTGCCAGTGCGCGCGGGCCTCTCCAGGCCCGCCGACGCGGCCGTCGAGGAGGGGTCGGTGGCCCAGACGTTCCCCACCAACACGACCTTTGGAGGCCGGGTACTGAGGCAGGCCGACACCAGGCGTTCCATCACCAACCCCAGTTCCGCTCGCCAGGTGCTCTTACCTGGCGACAGCTACACCGTCGCCGTCTCCTCAGTCGTCGCCGTCACCGACCCAGCGCTAAGGAGACCGGAACTTCCTCCCAACCCCCTCCGCGGCCGCTCCGCCAGGCCTCCACAAAGGCACCCCCTCCGACGCCAAAGCCCACTGGGAACTGTAGTCGACCTCGGAGCTCCACGGACTACGACTCCCAGCGTGCACCGCGCAAGGAAGTGGTCCTCGGCCGGGCGCGGGGTGAGGGAGGTGAGGGAAGACGCCGAGTGCACAGGAACTCAGAGATAACCAATGAGAATAATGCTGCGACTGCACCTCCCAAGATGGCGCTCGGTCCCCGACCGCTGTTGTCGCGAGGCTTTCTGGGACTAGTAGTTTGGCACTTGCTGCCCAGAGGGCCTACCTCAATTTAAAAATCTTTTTCCCCTACCCAGAGGAGAGCCCAAGAAAGCTGTCTAGCCGTAGATATTCCCTCGCACCAAAATAGGATCTCATAGGATTTAGCATCGGTTCCCCTTTTGCTGGCCTCAGTTTATCTCCTGGGGCTTTTTATACGTTTAAAGGCGTATCTACTGATAGAAGTTCGCCCCAATTCTGCGTAATCCAACAAACGTTTATTAAGCACCTCCTTAGCAAATACTGGACAAGCATTCACACTTGACGTGCCCTATGCTAAATGCTGAAGAAACAAAGAAAACTTGAAAGCAAGTCCTGCCCTTAAGGAGTTTACATTCTAACACTGTCCACTGAGCATCCTCTCTGCTCTCCCAACTCTCCAACTCTGGCAATTGGTGGGAGTGGGATGGAGGGGCTAATGACCCTAAAGTCTGGATTAACCCTGTTGGAGGCTATTGATTTCTAACACTATCCCTTATGAGCTACCATCGGTGGTCTCTCACACCAACAAGATGTAATTAGTCAATTAGCTTTTAGCAAAGTTACTTAGTAAGATAGCATATATTAAGAATAATTGGTACAGCCATTCTCCCCAAAATCCTGGGGTGTCTTCTCCCTCAAATACACAAAAAGTCATGGGACAACTGGTCTCAAATTTGAGGGTAACCCACAAATCCTGGTGTTTCATGGCCTGGAAACCTTTTCTTCCATCAATAACTGGCATTCTTCTCTGGTGCCAGGGGTTGAAAATGCCAGCCTTCTAAGGTCTACAGTCCTTCTACCTCCATTTGTCCTGCAGGCACCACGCTACTTGGCAACTCCAAAGCCTGTACTTTGACTTCACCAAGACCTCCAGACTCTCCATTCTTCAGATCTGAGCCTTCAATCTCCCTATTTTCCCTGGGAGAAGGTTTCCTTGGGTCCATTGGTCTATTCTAATGCTGAACTGTGGATAGCTCAGGCTAAATAATGCTATTTCCAGCCCACAAGTCAGATCTATTTTTCTTACTGGGGAAGAAAATTAGAACTTTTCTGCCACTTTTGCTTCCCTACGGAAGCAGCTTGAGTTGGTCAGACTTTGTACAAGCCCCCCAGGAACAGTTCTAACAATTATACACATGCTCTGTGACCTGAAAACAGTAGAACTCACTATTCTGCACTAGAGAATTCCCTTGGGTCAGACATACAAAGTCATCATGGAGGGTTTTCATCACCATAGATGAGTAGACTTTGAGCAGAACTAATTCTCATCATTCTTGGTGTTTGTAGCAGGTATCTAACATCTGCCCTTCCTCAACAGTAGTGTGCCTGCAGGTGAGCTAGGCTTGATTGCCAAAGGGTCACACCCCTGTCTCTTGGCTATTACTACTACTCACCCAGAGAACCTCCTGATACTGAGCCAGCTGTCAGGCATCCATGGTCAATCTAAATAGGAAGAATTGATGGGAGATTTTGCAAAGAGAGAAGCCATTCACAACATCAGTAGGAGTACATGTGGATCAAAAGTATAATTTTCATGATCAGAGGATGAGTAATAGGTCATCCAGGACCAGGGAGAATGAAGGAGGGCAATAATAGGCTGGGTCATGGGGGGATGGGATGGGCAACAGCACTCATATCACATTTTTGGTGGTTTTTATTTTGTTTCACTCTTCCAACTTTTAGCAGGACCTACTATCTCTTGCTCTTTTTCTACCACTTTGCATTCTCCTCTCCTTATCTCTGCTTTACCCCTAAAGGTGATGGTTGGCAGAAGTTCTTCCAAACCCTGAGTTCATCTGTGGCTGACAGGAAAATTCAGTGGTACTGCATGCCCTTCTCCTCCCTGCCTCTTCTTTTCTTTCCTTTCCTTTCCACTTACTTTTCTGCTGGGACTTGATTGGTAACCTTCCAGAGTTTACGCTGAATTTCCCAATGTAGCTTATGTAAAACTCATGTCTAGATTTCTACAGATGTGGGTAATGGAACAGCAGCAAATGGCACCGAGTATAGGACATCTTTCATTTCATTCCACAAAACATGAAGATGCAAAGGACCTTGAGGAATCCATAAACAAATATAGGAAACAAAGGCCTACCATTAATAGCTCATTTGACTTTAAAAAAAAGTCTCAGGGGCAGCTAGGTGGCACAGTGGATAGAGCACCAGCCCTGAAATCAGGAGGACCTGAGTTCAAATCTGGCCTCAGACCAAAACACTTGACACTACTAGCTGTGTGACCCTGGGCAAGTCACTTAAACTCAATTACCTAAAAAAAAAAAAAGTCTCCTTTAAGTACTAAAATGTGAACTGAGACATTTGGGAACACTGACTTTTGCTGGGGAATCAAGGTTTTCTACAACTGCAGTGAGTAAAAGAAGATAATACTGTTTCAAACATCTAGGGGAACTGAAAGCTGAGGTGAGGCATGGTGGCAAAGTCCAGAGAATAAGGGATTCTGGGGTGAGCTGGGCTGGGCCCTTCCCCCAAACTGAGGTTTAGAAAAGAATTTACCAATTGGAGAACGGGGCCACAGGGAGGGATGAAGGAAGAAAGCAACTGAAACATGGTAGCAAAGTCAGGTAGCAAAGTCATTATAGCAAAATGAAGGCTGGCTAGTCTGGACCCATCCCCAAAATGGAGGTTCAGGAGAAACTCATCAATGGCAGAAGGGGGCTGCAGTGGTGCAAACAGAAGGCAGCTGGGGAATAGTGGTGAAGTGTAGAGAATGATTAATGATTAGTTTATGCCCTTCCTCAAAACAAAGGTTTTAATAAAAGTGTGTAAGATGAAGAGTATTCAAACATGGTAAAACACGTGGGGGAAACACCATCTTATGAACCTCACCAAAAAAAAGGCTCAATATGGTTATATACTGACACAGATACACACACACACACACACACACACACACACACACACACACCCCCAAAGATGGCAGCATAAACAAACTCAAAAGGGAAATAGGTGGGGAGAGGGACAGTAGGGAAGGATAATTAAGAGAATAGTCATAGGTAAAACAAACTCATAACAAGAACAAAGTCATAGGCCAAAAAAAAGTTGGGGAGTCAAAAGTGAAGGGTGAGTTAAAATGAAAGGAAAAATGTGTGACTCTGGGGAAGAGAGTGAGGCTGACAACTTTGTGCAGTTTGTTAATTTTGTATAATCAAAACTATCCATTTTATTTCTTGTGATCCTCTCTAACCCATTTTTGATTAAGGATTCTTCATATATATAGATATATAGATATATAGATATAGATATATAGATAGATATGTAAAAGGCATTTCCTGCCATATTTGTAAATGGTACAGTGGATAGAGGGCTGAGCCTAGGGTCAGGGAAACCTCACTTCTTACTTACTACCTGTGTGATGCTAAGTAAATCGCTTAACGGCTGTCTGCCTCAGTTTCCTCAACTGTAAAATGAGCCTCATAATAGCACCTACTTCACACAGTTGTTGTGAGGATCAAATGAAGTATTTGTAAAGCACTCAACAGTGCCTAGCACACAGTAAGCACTTAATAAATGCTTGTTCCCTTCCCTTCCCCACCATGCTCTAATTGATTTATGATATGACCTTTTATATCAAGGTTATGTAGCCATTTGGAACTTACTGTGGAATTATTGAAAGTTATGCTGATTCAGTGACCCACTGTTCCCAGTTCTGCTTATAAATCAGTATCGGGGGAGGCTCTATTCAGAGAGGTTCTACTGGGGAAGGCGTCCCCCATCTGCTGAGTTGAGATGCAATGGCCTATCCCTTTTTTGCTGATGTGGACCTATCTAAATTGTCTTTATCTCATTATGAATGTTATCAATACAAACTGGTGCCATCTTGAATCCCTTGTTGATGTCCAGTGATCAGTCCATCAATGTGTTGTTACCTTAATGTATTTTTAATAAACTTTTTAATTCTCCTTTTCCTGAGTTTTGCTTCATTAATCAGAGTGAAACCCCAAACTCTGGAATTTTTTTTAACAGTATATAAAGCAAGACATAATTCTTGCCAGACTACTTTCTCTCATGATGATTTCTCAGGTTCCTTCCTATGGCTCTATAAATTCATGAGCTTCCCGCACGTGGTGCCGTCCTCGGAAGGGAATGACATTTCCAGTCTTCCCATAAGTAAGCCTTCTTAGCCCTGGTGTCAGGAGAGGGGGGTACCTACCCTTGTCCTTCCCAGTCCCAGAAACCTTATCTATTTTTCCCAGAAGTGACAGTATGTTGGATTTTCGCAGACCAGCTTAGCCTCCAAGCCCTGTAAGAGGAGTACCTCAAAGCCCAGATAAATGTGAGAACCCCCTGTGAAACAGCAAAACAACAAAATTAAATTACCAGGACCAAGATCCTGCCTGATTTTACTCCAAGTGGAAAAGGTTCAAAATCCAGACCCAGAAATCTAGCCATAGGCTCCACAGCCAGAAGGAACCTCAGAAATCATCTAATCCAATATTGTCAATAACAACAACAAGTACTACTACTACTATTTATATAGTGTTTACTATGTGCCAAGCACTGTGCTAAGTGCTTTACAAATATTTTCTCATTTGATCCCTACAACAACCCTGGGAGGTAAACGCTATTATTGTCCCCATTTCACAGCTGAGGAAATTGAGGCCTAACAGGGAAGTGACTTATTCAAGGACCCAAAGGTAAAAAGTGGCAGGGCCAAGATTCCCTCTACCCACAGATCTCATGCCCAACCTCCTATTCCAACGTTGGCCGCAGAACAATAACAGATGCCTTAGGTGTACTTAGCCTATACAGCAAGAGTTCTCCTGTCATTCCTGGAGCTTCAGCTGAGGCAGAGAATGAACATGACTTACATAAAGTCATAGTGTAGCCAGAATTAACCTCAGCTGAGTCATCAACCAGGAAGGAAAAACATTCCCTGCTTTGGCCCGGTCGGGAAGATCACATTTTCCTCACACATCCAATTTGTCAGTCCACCTTGGGGAATATCTGTGGTCCAAAAATACTTCAGCCATAGGGTATTTTCTCCTGACCATTCATAAGGTGGTCAGACCGCCTTCTCATTTTAGAGATAAAAGGAAACTTTTTTTTGCTGCTGCTGTTCAGTCATTTCAGTCCTGTCTGACTCCTTGTGACCCCTTTTCGGGAGGTTTTCTTGGCAAAGATACTGGAGTGATTTGCCATTTCCTTCTCTGGCTCATTTCATAGAGGAGGAAACTGAGGCAAACAGGGTTAAGTGACTTGCCCAGGGTCATATAGCTAATAAGTGTCTGAGGTCAGATTTGAACTCATGAAGATGAGTCTTCCTGAAAGAAACTTGGAGATCACTTATCAGGTGAAGAAACTGAGGCCCGTGCAAAGGAGGGGGAATTTTCCCCAAGTCACACAGCTAAGAAAGTAGCAAGGTAAGAATTCAAACCTAGGCCTCCTGATTCCAAATCCAGAGCTCTTTCCGCTACCCTGATGCACTAGGAAGATAACTTGTTTTCAGTCCATGATAAAGAAAAAAAGCACATTACAGGAAAACCACAGACCACTAAAAAAGCAGTCATAAGAGTGAAAAAATGATTCCCTCTGGATTCAGTGATCCCACTGATAGGACAATACTTTTCAAAATATTACTAAGGGTCTATATGATGTAGGTCATAGGTCTGAGAGCCAGGAAAGCTGGTTCTTCCAATTCTCAGATACTGTCAGTCTAGGACTTAAGTTTGAATCTCAGTTCTGATGTGTGACCCTGGACAAGTCACTTAACCTCTTTGAGATTTGTACTATCTATTTGCTGGGTTGGTTATCTAAGAGTTACAAATTTAATGGAAATGAGGATTCTTATTAAAAGGAAGAAAAACCTATCTGTACAAAATTATTCACAGAATCTTTCTTTGAAAAACAAAGACAAAAGGTCCAACAGTTGGGCAATGACTGAATAAATGATGTTGTAACAACATGATGGAATATAATACATGTGCTGAGACACTAATCCCAACTCCCTGATGAGTTAGGTCCCTGCAGCTCAGCTAGAACATTCCTCTCAGGACTCTAGGTGGAGTCCTGAGGACTTGGGAGGGGAAGGAGTGTCTTTCTAGTGCTACAGCTTATGAGCCCCCACCAGTGTGCTTTCTACCATGATTATCAATTCAGCATCATTTGTTTAGTCAGGCAGACTTAAGTATTTAATAGAATAGAAGAGGGACTTGGGAAGGATGATTTAATTTCTGAGATCATGTTGCACCACCTAAGGGCTGGGTTTGTTTTCTTATCCATCAGAGAAATAACATGAGCTGCAAAGCAAACTGAGCATGTGGTATGCAAGTACCCCACAATGAACATGGACTATCTTGCCAGGGTGAAAAGTTAGAAGAGAAACTCTTTTAGAAACGTAACTCCTGGGGCAGCTAGGTGGTGCAGTGGATAGAGCACGGCCCTGAAGTCAGGAGAACCTGAGTTCAAATCTGGCCTCAGACCAAACACTTGATACTTACTAGCTGTGTGACCCTGGGCAAATCACTTAACCCCAATAGCCTTAAAAAAGAAAAAAAAGAAAGAAAGAAAGAAAGAAACATAACTCCACCACTCAAAAGTCTTTAGTAAAGTTCACAATCTTTTGCCTGGAACTCCAGATTCCTTTCCAGTCTCATATCATATTACTTATCCCCAGTAACTCAGACAAACTCAGACAAACTGTGCCTGTATTTTCCCATCTCCATGCTTTTGTTTTTCACCTTGTTCCTTAAGCTTGGAATAGTTTATCTTCTAAAGGCCAATTCAAATGTCACCTCCTCCAGAAAGACTTTCCTGATTTACTCTGTCAGTAATGACCTGCTCTTTCACACTTCATGTGGCACTTTGTTTTGTTTTTCTCTGATACGTATAAAAATATCACAGGCTCTGGAATCACTCTCCCAACCCCACACTCAGATGAGTTCCCAGAATGAGGCTAAATCTTCTCCTCTTAAGATTCTAGGGGATAGCCCTACAACAGAGGGCTGAGGTTTCTAATGCTTTCACTGGAGAGGCCCCATCCAATGTATTTCCTCAATATCAACCAATCTTCAGTTAAAATTCATCCAATGTCATATGACCCATTAATGTCAATTAGCTTGCACTAAAGAATATTTACTGAGAAGGTATAGCAAAGACTAAAGCACAACCTCTCAAATCAGGGGCACGGCCCCCTCTACCGCCTTGGTCCCTGAGCAGTTGAGTTCCAACTTAAAGAGGTAGCTATAAAACTTTCCTTTGCTCCTCCCTCTTCCTCACTAAGTTCACTTTTGGATGTGATGTCACGGATGAGTTGAGACCTGGCTTGCAGGACAAGATACCTCTACTGCCCAGTCAATTCACTTCTGGGCTCAACCAAGCAGGTCGTTCATCTGGGCTGACTCCTCATCCAACTTGGCTGCTGTTGCTACAGACAGACTCTGTTTCAACTCCAGTGGGGGGGGACCACAGAAGGCACTTTCAACCCCTCAAATTTACAAGGTTGTAACCTGGTCCATTCACCTAAAATCAGGAAAGAATAACACAGAGAAACAAAAGAAATAGAGGCACTATAGACGCGTGGTTGGGTGATGGGATAAGGCATCTATGCTTACGGGCCTCTGCCCCTCTACCTCTACTCTCACCCAGAAGACAACAGCCTTTCTTCTTTGTCCTCCTTTGAAAGCCACCAGGAAAGAGGAAGACAGAACGTGTCTATTCAAGCCTTTTGTAGGCACACTTGATTCTCAGGCTCAGAAGTCAATTAAAAGGCATTTCACCATCATATCGATAAGCCAACAGGAAACAGAGAATACCTGGGCATTCTCTGAAGCAGGGAAGGAACATTCAGGCTCACCAACCCTTCACATTGCTACGTAGCTGACAGAGCTTATAAAAATGCATGAACATATAGCATGCTATGTGGTATATAGCATGAGCATAGAGTTCTTGGAGCATGCTCCAAAGACTGGGCCCTCTTTGGTCAGTCCTCTACTATATACTACTGTGTATTATAGCTCTCTGAATTGATTTTTTATTCTCCATTAGACTAAGTTCCACAAGGGCAGGAACCTGGCATTAACCCCATACTTAACACAATGCTCTCTAAACATAGTAGGTACATTAACAAATGTTTGCAGAATTGAATTTAACAGATTTAAAATGTATAAGTTTGTTTTTTTAACAATACCTATGCTGAGAAACCCTAAGTGTCTCATTTGTTCTCTCATAACATCATATATAACATCATAGTGGTGGGATGGGGGGAGGAGAGGAAAGATTATTACCCTTGCTTGACAGGTGAGGAAACTGAGGCACAGAAATGTTAATGAATTTGTAGGAGCTCACCCAAGCCAGATAGCGATAGAGCCATGACTAGAATTCAGTTCTTTCAAAAAAGCACTGGGTTCTAATCCTGGCTCTGACAAATATGTTTAACCCACAGCCAGTCACTTCACCTTTCTGTTTCCTCATCTATAAAATAGGGATAATGATATCTGTCCTGCCTACCTAAGAGGACACTTATAAGAAAGTGATCTGTAAACCTTAGTCCCATGGAAATATCAAGTTTTAAAATATTATTATACCTCGGTCTTCTTTTTAGACTGATTCCAATTACCTTTCACTGGCCAAGAATAGAGCATAGGAAACAGGCTGCAGACTTCTCATTTTAAGATCTATCTTTTCAAAGAAACCAAGGAAAATAAACTCCAGGGAAAAAGGAGGCTTTGCATTGCACTTGCTGCATCTCTGTATAACACACTACCCCCAAGCCATTGTTCAGGACAGAAAGTGGAGGCATTGAAAAACTCTGCCCCAGATAAACCTGAACACAGAGGGTCTGAATGCTGCACATCAGGAGGGGAACAATGCCCTCACTCATGGAGACCCAGGACAGGCTGCCATTTACTGAGGCATCTCTTCATTCTAAGAAGCATTTATGCAGGAAGGGAATAAGTCAAAGAATCAATGAATGTTGGCACTGGAGGGAACCTTAGTTCAAACCCTTGGTTTTACAAACAGGGAGATGAAGGCCCTGGGAGAGGAAGAGGCTTGCCCCAGGTTACACAGCTAATTGAGCCGCAGCCTCACCAAGACTGGAGCCTGGATTGTGTGACTACCAATCCAGAGCTCTTTCTGACGTACCACAGCTGCTTCATCCCTCAGTGCCTCATGAGTCAAAGACTGTGTTTGCAGCTACATGGTGGTTACGTTGGATTGGAGATGGGAGGAGCTGGAAACAATGAGGCCATCTAGGAGTTTATTAAAATAGTGGGTGCAAGACGTGAAGAGGGCCAGCTGAGCTGGTGTGATGGCCGTGTGAGTAAAGGGGACAGTGGGGAGAGAGGTAGAATCAGAAGGAGTCAGCAGAACATGATGACTGATTTGGATGCTGGTTAAGAAAGGGAGAGTCAAAAATGTCTGAAGTATGACTCTTCACTATGCCTCTCCCCACCCCTCACAGAGACAGTGATAACAAGGTGGGGGGGGGGGCCCTGTGGCCCTACTTCAGGTGATACATCAAGGTTAGCCACCAGGTGGTACTCTAAATTCAAGCTGTACCAGCAACCATCTACTACGTCTAAATGAACAGGACCCCCACCTCCCACCACCAGCTCTGAGGTCCTGGCTTGTCCAGTATCTGAATGGCTTCTGGCTTTTCTGACAGCTAAGATAGTGATGGGATTCATTTTGGCCTAAGAAGGAAAAAACCCAAATCCCATTTTAGTTCTGCAAAATCACCAAATTCTTTTTCAGTTTTATTCAGCCCCCAGATAGTACTTTTGGGAACTAGGGTTTGAACCCTGATTTCTATGTACAAGTACCTGAACACCTGGGGCAGCTAGGTGGTGCAGTGGATAGAGTGCTAGCCCTGGGGTTAGGAGGATCTGATTGCAAATCCAGACTCAAACACTTACTAGCTGTGTAGCCCTGTTTGCCTCAGTTTCCTCATCTGTTGGTGGTTGATTGTTGTCCTTCATTCTCAAAGAGGACTAAAATGACATTATTATGTTGCAGTCACGGTACAATGTGTCTGACTGTGGCTGTTCAGACCAGTACAAGCTCAGAAGGCTCTACCACAGGTCGGGCACAAGTAGTCCATGTGAATATTTGGAGTGGAGATGTCTCTAAATTTGAGCATCTCATGTTTCTTTTGAGCTACTGCAATTCTGCTTCACTCACAGAGCACAGCACTTTCTTTATTGCAGGCATGCCACACTGGGTGGTCCTTTGCCTGTGTCTTCTATGTGATAACATTGATTGCAAAGTTCATCAGAGAGACCTTGAGTGTCCTTGTATCGCTTCTTCTGACCACCGTGTGAGCACCTGCTTTATGTGGGTTCTCCATAAAATAGCCTTTTAGGCAAGCATACATTTGGCATTCGAACAATATGGCCAGCTCATTGGAGTTGTGCTCTCTGCAGTAGAGTTTGAATGCTTGAGAAAGGACCTCAAAGTCCAGCACCTTATCTTGCCAGGTGATCCTCAGAATCTTCCGCAGACAATTCAAATGGAAGCCATTCGGTTTCCTGGCACAGCGCCGGTAGACTGTCCAGGTTTCACAGGCATACATCAATGAGGTCAACACAAGGGCTCTGCAGACCTTCAGCTTGGTAGGCAGTCTAATACCTCTTCTCTCCCACAGTTTCCTTTGGAACCTCCCAAACACTGAGCTAGCTCTGGCAATGTGTGTATCAACCTCATCATCCACGTGTACATCTCTGGAGAGTATATTGCCAAGGCGTGTGAACTTATCCAGGGTATTCAACATTTCTCCATTTGCTGTGACTGATGGTTCCACGTATGGATGGTGTGCTGTCAGGTGGAGAACCTGTGTTTTCTTGGTGTTAATTGTTAGGCCCAAATTAGCACCAGCAGCAGAGAATCCATCCATACTTTGTTGCATCTCAGCTTCAGAAGCTGCATTGAATGCATAATCATCTGCAAACAAAAAATCAGGCACCATCTCTGCCTTCACTCTAGTCTTGCTTGGCTTGCAGCCTTTTCAAGTTAAATCTATAAAATGAGCAGGAGAAGGAAATGACAAACCACGCTGGTATCTTTGCCAAGAAAACACCAAATGGGGTCACGAAAAGTAAGACACAACTGAACAATACGTGAACACTATTCCTCCCAGCAGTACTTTCTGCGTTTGCAAATAAGGCAACACCTAGATCAGTAGCAGTTTGATAGATAGGATTTATCTGGATACAAAAGAAATTCAAATTATTTATAGAGAAATTAGAAAAGCAACTTTAGAGACCTGAATAAGTTTTGAAATCAGCCACTGCTCTACTTGGGCAGAGAAGAGAGGCAAGAAAGAAGAGACTGTAGTTCCCTGTTCAGTTTTTATTCTCCCAAATGGAAAGCCAGGCACCACTGTCCCATTCTGGCAGCTTTGGGAGAGAACTGCAGCACAGACGTTTCAGCAGGGGCCGGCCCATTAGCTGCTGCGCGTCAGTACTCAGCATCCTTGCCTCTCCTCTCACAATCCAGCTGCCCTCCTGTCTCCTTCCTCAATTGAATGCTGTCGTAATTGCTGCTACCACAACCTTGTCGATGTCACAGAGCTCAGCTCAAAAAATCAATCCCACTTCTCACACACCCACGCTGCTCACTATTTGCAAGTTTCCTTTACAAAGAGGCAGGTAGAAAAAAATGCTGTCTGTCCAGGACTATTTCCCCGATAAACTCCTTCAGCTAAGCTTGGAAGGGGCCGCTAGGTGGCACCATAGTGCACAGAGTGCCTGTCCTGGAGTCAGGATGACTCATCTTCCTGAGTTCAAACGTGACCTCTGACACTTACTAGGTGTATGACCTTGGGCAAGTCACTTAACTCTGTTTGCCTCAGTTTCCTCGTGTGTAAAATGAATTGGACAAGGAAATAGCAAACCACTCCAGCATCTTTACCAAGAAAATGCCAAACGGGGTCAAGAAGAGCTGGACAGGACTGAAAACAACTGAACAATAATAACAAAAGCTCTGCAGTCTTCTCCCCACCTGCAACTCCAAAGCTAGACATGTAGACAGCACTAGCCATTATGGCTTTCTAGTTTCCTCCATTCCAGGTTAAAATCTAAGGGTAATCTTCATCTAATTTCTAGATTTTTAATTCTTAATTTTTCTAATTTCTAATTTCATTCCTAATTTCCATGATAATCCATAGTTCTCTTGGCTCATTTTTGTGCCCATTCCATAGGATTCTTATGTCTAGTTTTCTTTTCTTAGAATGACCCAATCACATATAGATTAATGTGCAGACTTTTTAGTCACTCTGAGGTAATAGAAATAGCCCCAGCTGAAATTCCCTACCCTATTGTCTGCTTTCTGTCTGCAGGCACATATTAAAAACCTTCTTTTCAGTTTTTCTAGAAATATCATGAAATAATATTTTTCTACTATAAAAATTCTTTTCAGACTTGGTTCCTTTAGAAGGTGGATTAGGTTGAAGGCAAAAGGACTTTCTTACTTGCCTCCTCAATGGATGGGAAAGGTGCTAGAGGAAGGTAGAGAATATGTAACTGAAAAATTTTAAAATGAATGATAAATAAATAAAAAAAATTTTAAAGGACTTTATTACAGAAAGGCTAAGCATGAGTGTCCCACAGAGCTCTGTCCAGGGACCTTTTCTCTTCTGTCTGTGCTATTTCACTTGCTGATCTCATCAGCTCCATGGACTCTATCTATCATCTCTATTCTGATGATTCTCAAATCTTTCAAACCTAACCTCTCTGCTGACCTTCAGTCTTACATCTCCAACTCTCTATTAGACATCTCGAATTGGACGTCCTGTGGACGTCTTAAACTCACCATGTCCAAAACTGAACTCGTTATCTTTCTCCCTAAACCCCCTCCCCTTCCAGACTTCCCTGTTATTATAGAAGGTACCACCATCTTCCCAGTCCCTCAGGCTCCATTCTCGACTCTTCGCCATGCCTCACTCTCCATATCCAATCTGTTGCCAAGGCCTGTTGTCAATTTTACCTTTGCGATATCTCTTTCATATGCCCCCTTCTCTCCTCTGATATGGCCCCCTTATGGTACAGGCCCTTATCTCCTCATGCTTAGACTGCTGCAATAGCTGCTGGTGGGTCTGCCTGTCTCAAATCTCTCCCCTCCCCAGTCCACCCTCCATTCCTTTACTAATGTGATTTTCCTAAAGCCCAGGTCTAACCATGTCACTCCCCTACTCAGTGAAGTCACCTCCAGGATCAAATATAAAATCCTGTTTGGCATTCAGAGTCCTTCACAAACTAGCCTTACCCTACCTTTCCAGTCTTCTCACACCTTACTTCCTGCCATATATTCTTCAATCCAGTGACACTGGCCTCTTTGCTGGTCTTCAAACAAGACATTTCTTGGCATTTCCATTGGTTTTCAAGTCACAGCTAAAATCTCATCTTCTACAGGCAGCCCTTCCCAATCCGTCTTAATTCTAGTGCAGGGGAGGGGAATCTGGGCTGCACTTGAAGACGTGTTGTGGTCTGAGAGATTCAGAGACCCCTCAAAGACCAGAGTACAGGACAGGGTCTGGAACGAATTCTCAGATTCAAGCATTCTTTAAGTCAAGGTGGCAAAGATTTTTTGTTACGCTATACAGAGGGCAAGGATTTTCAAGGAACCTGCCATGGTGGACAGAGCTCCTTAGGGACCTTGCAACCCAACAGAAATGATGCTAAAGCTTATACAGGAAAAGTAGTGGATTATGTGCGAAGTATCCTAATTTGGTGATAATATACAACCCTGGTCACAGGTGTCATTCACTACTGGAAACCTTGGAGGGGGGGGGTTTCCTAAGGAGTGTGTTTTTGGTCTGTTATGTCTGAAACAAGATAGCTTTGGGAGTTGATGTCTATAGTTTGACCTCTGGATTGTATATGGTTAACTGTAGGCATCAGTACTTGATAGTTTTGCTGGTACAACATAGTCCTGTTCATACAAGGGAAGTTTACAGAGGTCAGTTTGTTCTTGTAACAGGGAGAGATAGTTTGCCTCATTGGGCCCACTCATGAGTTATTGCCAGAGGTAGGGTCCTTGGGCTGGGGGGAAACTGTCAGGGATAGTGTTTCTGAGGCCAGGGAGAAATACGATCTTGGAAGTGGGGTCTGAGTACAAGCATCCACGCACCCCATCAAACCTAGAGGGCCATATGTGGCCTTGGGGCAACAGGTTCCCCACCCCGTCCTTGTGCTTTCCCCTGTTGATTGTTTCCTATTTATCCTCTATGTAGCTTGTTTGTACATAGCCCATGTTGTCTTCTCTATTAGACTGTGACCTCCTGGAGGGTGGGGCTGTTTTTTGCCTTTCTTTGTGGAGCCCCAGTCCCAAAGGCCATTGGCTTGGGATTCTCTCCTCACTGGTGGAGATGAATGCCCTGTTCTCCATGAGGGACATGGTGGTGTTGGCCAGAATGAGAGTGTCTCCAGGCTCCTTCAGGACTCTACAAGCACCAAGTTGCTTCAGGTGTTTCTGGCTTCTAGTTGTTTTTTTTTTTTTTTCTAGATAAGATAAGTAGGTTTATTATGAGTGAAAGGAGAGGAAATGAGAGTTAAAGGTGAAGTGTAAGGATAGGAAGTCATATTTAAACTGTGAGATTTAAAAGTTCCAATTTTTGTCAATAACCTGTGTTTCTTGTGCTTCAACTCCATTTCTGCATATCTGATTCATCCACAGAATCTTTGTTACTGACAGTTTTGATTTCTTGGTTCCTTCCATTTCTCCATTTTAATCAATTATAATGGACATTGGCTCTGTCTGACTCTGCCATCTGCCTCAAGTCTTTATTTGGTTGTTTTAAGCATTCAGGCTTTGCCAGAATCTTGGAGAGTTCTCTGCTAGAGTGATCAGAATGATCATCGTCCCATACCAAATGTCCACCTATGGAAAAACAACAAAGTCCCCCAAGCAAAGAGAATGAGCATAATCCAACACCAGGAGCCAGTCCATGGCCTCATTTTCAGGTTCTCAACTCTTTCCCTTTACATCTAGAACTCAAAGAGCTGCAGACAACATGGTGACTTGGACACTAGCACAAAGGTGGGTTGGTTGCCCTTTCTTTTTTTTTTTATTTCAGCACATGATGCTTCAAACAAATTAGTATTAGTTGGGAGTCCTGGGGCAATTTCTTTCAGAAGTTCTTCTGGTGTTGTGAGTAGGAAGCTTTCCATTTCGAGTCCTTGGATTTTACATTCTCAGCAGGTCATAGTCTCTGCTACTTTCAGAATAAACTCTACAAAAGTACAGACTGGTGAGGCAGGGGACATTGAGATTTAGGGATGCTGGGACCCTGAAATATCGACAGCAAGAGACACGGATCCTGCCTGAATGAATTTGACCCAAGCCTTCTTTCAGCCAAAGACAAGGTTTATTAGAATATCCATTGTGGGTAGGTGAGATTTTAAGAACCCGCCATATTGGCCAGACTCCTAAGGAATCTAGCATTTGTATCACTAATGCAAGTGGGCCAGATTTTAAGAATCTGAGCCTGGCTTCTAGTTTCAAGAGGGAAGATGGAAGAAGTCAATCTTTTTTCAGGTTGCTAAAGAAAAGACTTTAGCAAAGACATGAGAGGAGATTGCAGTCTCCATCACGTCCCTATCCCCAGCTTGTTACACTACAGACTTTGGGCAACTTCCCCTTGGGTGAGATCTGGGACTCTCTCTTGTGAGAGTTCCTCTCTCTATTACCTGGCTTCCAATGGGAGAGCTCCTTTATTCTGTATTGTCTGGTATATATTCTTCTATGTATACTTTGTCTTATTTCTGTTTTGCTATCCAATTTGGATAAATGTGTTTTCTTAGCTAAGTGCTAAGTATACTCATTGTGGAACTGATGTTTTGTGGGAAAGGGATCAAACTTTGGATATAAAGCTCAGGGTACTACCTCCCACCCAGATACAGTAATCATTAGTTGTATTGAACCTGATCACATATCCCTTAGACTGAAAATATGTAAGAGAGCAGATAGATGTAATTCGAGCCTGGTACTCTCTCTTTCTGAGGGAAGCAGAGTGCCCTCTGGCCACATTTAGATAGGGTTTAGATATGGATTAGGGGGAAGAGGACCTTTTGATCTCCCAGAGAACACTTAAGGAGAATAGTCAGGGAAGGAATTGAATAATGACTAGTATTCTTTAATGTTAACTCCAAATTGTATTTTAACACATAACCTCTTTGTTATTTTTGTTGTTGTTCAGTCGTGCCCTACTGTTCATGACCCCATTTTGGGTTTTCTTTTTTTTTTATTTAATTTATTTTGAATTATCAACAATCACTTCTGTAAGCTTTTGAGTTTTAAATTTTTCTCCCCCTTCCTCCCCACCTCCCTCTCCAAGATGGCATGCAATCTGATATAGGCCATACATATACATTCCTATTAAACATATTTTCACATTAGTGATGTTGTGAGTAAGAGGAGGAACCACCAGAAAGAGGAAACAAAACACAACAGAAGAAAAAAAAATAGCAAATAGTATGCTTCGATCTGCATTCAAACTCCATAGCTCTTTCTCTGGATGTGGATAGCATTTTCCATCATGAGGCCTTCGGAGATGTCTTAGATCCTTGTATTGCTGAGAAGGGTTAAGTCTATCAATATTAGTCATTGCACATTGTGGTTGTTACTGTGTACAACATTCTCCTAGTTCTGCTCACTTCATTCAGCATCAGACCATACAAGTCTTTCCAGGTTTTTCTGAGGTCAGCCTGTTCGTCATTTCTTATTACACAATAGTATTCCATTACATTCATATACTACAACTTGTTCAGCCATTCCTCAATTGATGGGCATCCTCTCAATTTCCAATTCTTTGCCACCACAAAAAGAGCTGCTATAGATAATTTTGTACATGTGGGTCCTTTTCCCATTTGTATGATCTCTATGGTATATAGCCCTAGGAGCATTTTGGGTTTTCTTCACAAAAATACTGGAGTGGTTTGCCATTTCCTTTTCTAGCTCATTTTACAGAGGAGGAAACTGAGTCAAATAGCTAGTACATGTCTGAGGCCAGATTTGAACTCAGAAAGATGAGTCTTCCTGACTCTAGGCCCAGCACTCTCTCCACTAACTGACCCACACTAGATAAATGCTTGCAATTAAGTGTGAAATGATGAGGAGAGTTGGTCTACCTGACCGCAAAGTTCCCTTCTGGTTCTAGATTCTCTGACATTCTAAATTCCTGTCTCTGCTTTCCTTCTGAAAAATGGAAGGGAGGTTAAAGGGGAGAAGGGAGGCTTGATCATTGTATTATAGATGTGCTTTTGTTTAAAGAAAAATGCAATACTATCTTTTGGTTTTACATCACCTTTACATCACAGTAGCTGTGTGACCCTGGGCAAGTTACTTAACCCTGTCTGCCTCAGTTTCCTCATTGGTAAAATGAGCTGGAGAAGGAAATGGCAAACCACTCCAGTATCTTTGCCAAAAAAAAAACCTCAAATGGGGTCACCAAGAGCCAGACAGGAAGGGGCAGCTAGATGGCACAGGGAATAGAGGCCTGGTCCTGATTTATCTTCCTGAGTCCAAATCTGGCCTCAGACACTTACTAGCTGTGTGACCCTGGGCAAGTCATTAACTCTGTTTGCCTCAGTTTCCTCATCTGTAAAATGAGCTGGAGAAGGAAAAGGCAAACCACTGTAGTATCTTTGCCAAGAAAACCCTAAATGGGGTCACAAAGAGCCAAACATGACTGAAAGGACCGAGCCAACAACAACGTTGGGTGGGTGCGTAAAGGACAGTGCCCCAAGCCACAACTCTAGCAAATAGCAGAACTAGGATTCAAACTCGGGTCCTCAAACTCCAGAGCCAGACCAAATCACAGGGCCCTGACCAACCGCCACAGGGCCAGGCCTTGGCACAGCCTGGAGCGGGAGCCGGGCCTCTGGTGCTCACGAAGGGCTGTTTCCAGGAGCCTGGCCTTGCCACTCTTAGAGGGCTGAGACAGGAGAGCCGCCAGCCAGGTGGGAGCCTTCCTCCCCTAGGCCACGCCCCTGAGCACCGAGCGAGGCTGCTGGGGATTGCCGGGCCTCGAGCAGCTCTTGGACTACAATTCCCACAATGCAATCCGAGGGAAGGTTGGGCCGAGTCGCTGGAAACTGACCTTTGGGAGGAGAAGTGGTTTTGCACTGTTTTCCTGGCTGGGCTGGAGATGAACAGGATGGTCCAAGCTGCGGCAGTTCCAGAGGTGGCCAGAGGTCAGCAGTTAGGCAGCCACCATGGTCAGGGGCTGGGGGAGTGAGCTCTGCTGGGGCCTGGCATCCCTCGATCAATAGGTGGGCCCTGTCCGGGCCCCTCCGGCTTCCGGGGAATCTGGCTAAGGGCAGTGCTTTACCTGCCCGCCCCCTTCTTGGAGCAGAAGCCAGGTGGGTGTGCCCGCCCCTGTTTGTGGGCTCTGGGAGGGAGGAGGGACGGGCAGGGGCTGCAGCTGGACTCGCCCTCCACTGACTCCATGGGCCTGTAGGGCACTTCTGGGCGGGGGAGGGGATGAGGCGCACACCTGCCTTGCCAGGTGGGGGCTTCCGGGCCCTCCCCAAGGTGAACAGCTCACCCAAACTGAGGCTCCCAAGATCAGTCTTTGGCCCGGCTTAGCACTGGGGCATTCTGGCTTCTCACAAAGGTGAGAATCATAGGATCTGGAACTGAAAGGGACTTGAGAGGTCATTTCCAGACCAACCCCCTCATTTTATAGATGCGGAAATTAAGGTTTATAAGAGGAAATGACTTGCTCAAGGTCACACACGTAACAAGTAGGAGAGTGAACGTCTGAGCCCAGGTAATTCAAACTATATGCTGTTTTCTTTGTGGAGAAGGAAAGGGCAAACCACTCCAGTATCTCTGCCAAGAAAACCTCATATCCAGTGCAGTTTCCACCAGTGCCAGGCATGGCATTCCCCCTCCCCCTCCTCCCAACCACAGCCCCCTTAAAAGAATAGGGGAGAAGCTGGAGCAGGGCAAGAGGGGGGAAGCTCCTGGGAGCCCTGGGCCGTAGGGGCTACGCTGACTCCCTCAGGAATACCAGAGTGACCTCGAATCCATTCAGAAAAGCCAGCTCCCTTTGTCAATGAAGGGAGTGGTCTGTCCTCCCAGAGGAGGCAGGGCTGAGCAGGCATGCTGGTAACAGATTTCCTGCATCCCAGCCCAAGGCCTCACCTGAGCCCCTGGAGGCCACCCTGCCCTGCTCCACCTTTCTTGTACATATTTACCCTCCAGCTGCGCCCCAGCCAAGCCACCTTTCTTGTTAGTCTGGGATTGGCCTCTTCTCCCATTCCTCAGGAAGGATTACTTTCCTCTTGTACAGAATGAGGTAGCTGGACTAGATTACTTCTGGGTTTGCTTCTAATTCTGAAAGTCGATGTTTCATAGGAGAAGGCCTTATGGGAAGCCAGCACTGAGGCCCCATATTATCTTTTGTGTGAGTTCCTACACTGTAACACCCTTTTTAACCAAAAAAGATGTATTTTGGAAACTTTGTTGCCAGAGGTAGAAAGAACATAGGGAAGGGTACATGCTGAACTGTGAGGATACTCCTTTGTGCCCTGGCAGGAAACTGCTTCCCTCTCTTTCAAGAATGGGTTTGATTAAATGACATTCAAGGTCCCTCCTAAATCAGGGATTTGGGGAGTCTTGGAGTTGAGCCCCAAAGCCAGAAGGGGTACGTGTGTAGGGGTGTGGAAGAGCTGGGGAGAGAGTGTCTCTATACCATTTTAACCAGGCTAGAAACATTTCCCTAAAGCGACTAGAGAAAAATCAACCTATTTTGAAGAGACCAGCCAAGTAACCTATTGATTAGCATGCGGGGTGGGGAAGGAAGGAGAAAATGGGGGGAAGGGGTGGTACAAGAAAGCACTGAGCTCTCCCAGAAGAGAATTAGCTTTGAAGCCATCTGCCCACCCCCTGAGCCATCTGGCTGGGCCTAGTGAGAACTCCAACCCTTGACCCTCAGAAGGGCTTTACCCTTAGGGAATTTATTTCTTTGTTGTGGCTGGGACTGGATCTCTCTCTCTCTCTCTCTCTCTCTCTCTCTCTCTCTCTCTCTCTCTCACACACTGTTTATCTATGTAGAAGTGTATTTATTCTAGGAAAGAGCCTGTTCCTGGCCTCTCTGCTTAGAAGAGAGCTTGGTCAACAATTCACTTCCACTCAACAAATAAATGTACAGTGGAAATGGTCCCTATCCTCAACGGGCTTGCTTTCTACTGCCGCTTCAGAGAATCAATGACTGTGGCTGGATCATAGAGTGTGTTGGAAGTAGTACAAGATGGATGGCAGTACATTGCAAAGGGAGAAGGCTTCTTGGAGGAGATAGCATTTGAACTAGGTCTTTTTTTTAAGTTTATCTTATTATATATATGTCTTTTGATTTTACATCTCATTTATTTTTCAATTATATCCTTCCTTACGATGCAAGAATAGGATGGGGAAGAAGATTTGGTGGCTTTTTACCATGCTCAGTGTGCCATCTCTTGTAATAAATATTTTTTAAAATTAATTTATTTTGATTTATCAACAATCACTTCCATATGCTTTTGAGTTTAAAATTTTTCTCCCCCTCCCTCCCCACCACCCTCCCCAAGACAGTGCAAAATCTGATACAGGCTATACATATACATTCCTATTAAACATATTTTCACATTAGTGATGTTGTAAATAAGAATTAGAACCAATTGGAGGAACCACCAGAAAGGGGAAACAAAACTCAACAGAAGGGAAAAAAGTAGCAAAAATTATGCTTTGATCTGCATTCAAACTCCATAGATCTTTCTCTGGATGTGGATGTCATTTTCCATCATGAGGCCTTTGGAGATGTCTTAGATCCTTATATTGCTGGGAAGGGTTAAGTTTATCAGTATCAGTCATCGCACAACATGGCTGTTATTGTATACAACTTTCTTCTGGTTCTGCTCACTTCACTCAGCATCAGACCATACAAGTCTTTCCAGGTTTTTCTGAAGTCAGCCTGTTTATCATTTCTTATAGCACAATAGTATTCCATGTAATGAATATTTTTAAAGAATTAAGGAGATAACCCCCAATATGTTGAGTATGATTGATAGCCTGTGTAATATTCCAGGCCCATGGTCACCATGCCTTCGATGAAGAGAAAATAGTTTGAAGCGGATCTTGAAGGACCAGTAGTTTCAACAAACAGAGATAGAGTGAGGATGTACATTCCAAGAACAACGAAAGAGAAGGAAGCATCTGATGGGCTGTGTTGGTAGGATTTTCTAGGCAAGTCATCACCAGTAGCCCTGTAAGGGGGAAAGATTTGCTCTTAGGCTCCCTGATGCACCAGGTATCCTCCTAGCCTATGGCATTCTAGAAAGGAGATGGGCAGCTCCTTCATGCAATCAGGTTTTTACAAGTGGGTTAGTAACAAGTAGATTTAGTACTGGGTATCATTTCCTCTACATTGTCAAATAAGACTTTTCATATTAATTCCTCCCTTTCTTGAACAATAAACAATGAACAATCTAGAAAAGGCAAAACACTCTAGTGTCTTTGCCAAGAAAACCACACACAGGCGGTCACAAAGAGTTGGATGTGGCTGAAAAACCACTAAACAACAACTCTTGAACAAAGCTCATTGTGCACGAGTATTTTATTTTATCAATGATTAGCTGTAGATTATCTGCTCTAGTGGAGGGAAATAGAGGCATGGAGTAGACAGATGTACATTTGGGGGGTGAAAATCTATGTATGTAAGCTGAGAGGGCCGTTAGAACACAGAATATCAAAGCTAGAAGGCCTTTAGAACCTAAATTATCAGAGTTTAAGAGGGTCCTTAGAACCCAAATTATCAGAGCTTAAGAAGGCCCTTAGAACATAGCACATAGAACGTCAGAACTGGAAGGGACCTTAGAGTATAGAATCTCAGGGCTAGAGTTTGCCTTACAACATAAAATGTCAGAGCTTGGAGGAACTTTAGAACATAGAAGGTCAGAGATGGGACAGTCCTTGGAGATCAGATCCAGTCACCTCGTTTTATCAATGAGGACACTGAGACCCTGAGAAGGGATGGATCATACAGTGAGTAGGTGGATGGAAGGGCTTAGGCTGGAGCCCAGATCTCCTGACTTTAAGTCCAGGCCTCATTCAACCACGCAACAGAATATCATCTCAACAGCTCCAAATAAACTGTGTCCCAGCACAGTCCTCTGATGGTTCTTTCTCTCGTTGGTTCCTGGGAACAGGTTAACAGGGATATGGCTGCCGATGTACATAAGAAGAAAAGCTGGGAAACCACCAATGGTACCTTGGTCCCCTCCGATGGGCAGAGCTCAGAGCGGTCAGAGAGCCCAACTCCAGGACTGGCCCAGGGAACAGAACCAGGTAAAGCAGTTGCAGGGGTGGCCTGTAGGCAGATGGCGACGGCACCCTGGGACATCCTAATTCAAACCAGTTCCTCCTATGACTTTTCAGCTCTGTGCAGGGGATAGAGCCTTGAAATAATCATAGCTTTTTATAATATTAGCTAATGTTTATATTGTACATTTTAAAAAAAAGTTTTCCCTCCTTTGGTCTTTATAACTGCTCAGCGAGGGAGGTAATGTGAGTATGATTATCTCCACCCTGTAGGTGAAGAAACAGAGGTTCAAAGATGTGAATCATTTGGCCAGCGTCCCCCAGCTAGTAAGGGACAGATCTGGGATCCAAACTCAGGTCTTCTGCCCCCAAGGTCCATGGCCATTTGCATTGAATTATGATGTTTCTCATCCTGAGTGGAAAGGAAGGACTCAGAGGCAGACCTCATCAGCTTCATTCTCCCAGCTCTTCCTTTGCTATCATCACAGCACAGAAGCAGCCTCAGGGTCACCAGGTAACCTCTAGACTTGCCTAGATGGAGCAGGCATTCTGTGTCAGACTTTGGACCTGAAGAAACCCAGGGTTCCAACCCTGGGGCATGCAAATGGTTAATGCCAGCAGCAGGATGGCTTCTCTTCCTGTGGGGGAAGATTTCCTGTAGACCTTAGGGGACCCAGGCATGCCCTACCTCCTCCACTGAGATAACAGACTGATCAGGCATGCAGACGGGGACTTCCCCAGACAGGACTTTGCGGGGGAAGGGGCATCATGACAATGGAATGGAATAGACTATCCTCTTCTTCATCTCCTCCTTTGAGAGAGCAAAAAGAACCAGGCACAGTGGTTTGGGGCAGGTGTCTTGAGTTCATAAAGGGACAGAGAATAGCCATTCCTCTTTTTTTGTGTGTGTGAGGCAATCAGGGTTAAGTGACTTGTCCAGGGTCACACAGCTATTAAGTGTCAAGTGTCTGAGGCCAGATTTGAGCTCAGGTCCTCCTGACTCCAAGGCTGGAGCTTTATCTACTACGCCACCTAGCTGCCCTTCACTCCTCTCTTGACATAAGGAAAATCACCTGAATTTTTAAAAATTTCACTGCACAAGTACAGGATAGGGGAGGCAGAGCTAAACAAAGTTTCACATGAAAAAGATCTGATGGTTTTAGTGGACTGCAAGCTCAGTATAAGTCAGCAGCTGACAAGATAGCCAAAAAACGAATGCAGCCTTAAGCAGCATTAATAATAATAATAATAATAATAATAATAATAATAGCTAGCATTTAGATAGGCCCTTCTATATGCCAAGCGCTTTACAAATATTTCATTTGACTCTCGAAACAACCCTGTTGTTGTGATATTTATTATTCCCATTTTACAGGTGAGGATACTGAGGCAAACAGAGGTTCAGTGACTTGCCTACCATCACTCAGTTAGCAAATATCTGGGGTCGGATTTGAACTCAAGGTCTTCTTGACTCCAGACCCAGTGTTCTATTCCCAGTCCCACCTTGCTGCCTCAACATAGAACATTAACCTAGAGGCAGAGGGTCTAAAACAGGGAAGTTTTAGGGTGTACCCATCCTCTGCCTTGGTTAGAGCACATCAGTTCAGTTTTAGGAAGGATGCTGACAAAGTAAGGGAATTCCAGGATGACGAGGCAACTGAAAATGAAATTGTACGTGACTTGGCTGAAGAACCTGCAGGAACCCTTAGCCTAGACTAGAGGAAATGATCCAGGGGAGGCTATGCCAGCTGTCTTAGATTATCTGAAGGGCTGTCATCTACAAGCTGCTTCCCCCCCCCCCCCCCCCCCCCGCCCCGTGAGGCAATCAGGATTAAGTGACTGGCCCAAGGTCACACAGCTAGTGAGTGTAATGTGTCGGAGGCCAGATTTGAACTTAGTTCCTCCTGATTCCAAGGCTGGAGCTCTATGCATAGTGCCACCTAGTTGCCCCTACAAGCTGCTTTTGTGTCCTCCCTGAGAAGCAATGGGTAGAAGTTGTAGACAAACCAATTCGACTTGGTCTGTGGAAAACTTCCTCACCATGAGAGCTATTTCAAAGAGGAATTCACCGTGTTGGGAGGCAGTAAGCACCTCGGCTCACCCCCTCAGGTTTTCACATAAAAGCTGGATGGCCACTTTTGGAGGCAATTGTGGAGGGATTCTTACTCATTCACTAAACTAGATGTCCTCCAAAGTCCCTTCTAGATTTGAGATTCTGTGACCAGGTGAAGTCCTTTTCCATCCTTCCTCGTATCACAGTCTCACCACACGTGCACTGGGGGTGGCAGTATATTTTTAGGATGAGGAAGTGAGTTCTGGACCCCACTAATGCATCAGCTGCCAGAGAAAACATAGATAAGATAAATTCAGCCCCAAGTCCTATGTCTTAAGGCCAGCCGTCTCCCTTGCCATCCCCTGAGGCCTGTCAGAAATCATCCTTAATTCTACCTACCCCTTGAGGATGGGGACAGGGGCCTGACAGAGAATAAACAGTGAATGTTGAGAAGAAATGTGTGAAGTGCTGGTCAGAGTCACCTCTCAGTCAGAGACTCTCAGTGTCTCCGTCTCCACACTGATGGAGAATAGCTACACAGCTGATGTCAAAGCGTGGGTAATCAGAGTTATACCCCAGAGTCATGGGATGATAAACTTAGAGCTGGAGGGTCCCTTAGAGATTATTTGGTTCAGCCCTCTCATTTTACAGCTGAGAAAACTGAGGCGTGTTCAAGGGCACACAGCTAGTAAATAGCAGAGTTGAAACTCAAACCTAGGTCTTGGGGCTCTTTCCACTATATCGTGGTACCTCTGCAAAAGGAATTTCTGACTGGCTTAGGAAAGCACCATAGATAGGACTGAATGTTGGTTTGGTTGTGGGTTTGTTTGGCAGGGGAAGCACAAAATATCTCCTTTCCTGTTCTCTTTTTTGGCCATCATCCCCTGAGATTCCCTATGCATAGGCTGATTAATGAGGGGGTGAAAAGCTGCACAGAAGCAACTGTCTGATGAGGGCATCAGTCCCGTGATTGTGGTTAAGCCACAATGTAGATAATGAAGAGTTGGCTGAATGAGGATATGTCCCTCTCCTGAGAGTCTGGCTTTTTGGTTGGCAGGGGCCGGCCAGGAAGGTGCCATGTTTGTCCATGCCCGTTCTTATGAGGACCTGACAGAGTCTGAGGATGGGGAGGCCACAGGGGGCAGTCCTGAGGAAGGAACCAGTGCCCAGCCTCGGGCCACAGCAACGGACATGCGGCAGATCAGCAAAGACTTCAGTGAGCTGAGCACTCAGCTGACGGGTGTGGCCCGGGACTTGGAAGAGGAGATGCGACCAGAGCCTGAGGACTCTTCCGAGTCCTCAGGATCTGGGGAATGGAAGGCCTCAGAACCCCTGAGGGAGGGAGAGGCCGGGGACGGGGATGAGGAGGATGCAGCCGAGACGTGGCGGCTGCACCAGAAGCATATCTTTGTGCTAAGTGAGGCAGGGAAGCCTGTTTACTCCCGTTATGGCTCAGAGGAGGCGCTGTCCAGCACGATGGGGGTCATGGTGGCTCTGGTGTCCTTCCTGGAGGCTGACAAGAATGCCATTCGCTCCATCCATGCAGGTAAGGCCTGCCTAGGGAAGGGCATGAGACTCTCAGTGGCTTGGGGAGAGCCCTATGGAAGAGGGAGTAGCAGAGGTGGCCTCTCGCAGTCCCGTTGGAGATCCCTGGCCAACCCCCTGGAGGCTGTAATGGGAAGCTTCTTCCTTGCATTTCTCCCTGGTTCCCCTCTGGACACGTTCAGTTTATATCATTCATCAGATTAGCCCTGTGCTCACAGGTCTGGGAAGGGGGCTGTTCTTGTGGACCCCATCTGACGGGGAATATGTAACCTTGTCTTCAGGAATCCCTCAAATTAATGGATAGACACAACCCACCCTCTACAGGTTTCCCTAGTCTGCCAGGAAAGAGATGACCCCTTCTCCTGACACATTCTTTATCTAAAGGGTAGACATGGTCCCTGCCTTCAGGGAGTCCCCGGTCTGAGTGGGAAACACAGGACCTAGCCTTAGGAAGTCCCTAATCTGAGGTGAGACATATGATCCTGGTCCCCAGTCAGTAGCTGGTCTTAGGGGGAGACAACCTCTGCCCTCAGGGTGCCTCATTTTGGGAAGAGACATAGATCCTACCCTCAGGGAGCTCCCAGGTCACGTACACACAAATGCTTTGAGACCCATAAATAAACTGAGCAAATAATGAAGAGACACAGAGTTGAGGAGTGAGGTGAGGGGGTGGGGGTGGGACAGTGGGGATTAATCAGGGAATGCTTCTTAGAAAAGATGAGGGACCATGGACTGCAAAGAGCAGTGGGAAGGCATTTAAGGTAGGGGGAAAGTCCCGGGCAGTCACCAGTGCAGGCACTAGTGACCCCATGGCACGTGGTAGGAAGAAGATAAGCCTCACTGAAGCTAGAGGCTAGCCCCTGGGAAGTCAGGGATCTCTGAGAGCCTTGAAGGTTAGATTGAGAAGCCTTTTACACCAATACAACCAACATTTATTAAATATCACCTGAATGCTGAGTTCTGTGCTCAGGGCTTGGGTGGATACAAAATGAAATCAGATGTTGTCTTTGCCCTCAAGGAGCTCACAGTCCAGTAGAAAGGTAAGAAAGAAACAGATTAATTTTCATAAACAATCGCACGTGGCAAGCATATCAGTGGGCAAGCATATCAAAAAGACCAGTGACCAAGAGGGGGATCAGGAATGACTTCCTGGAGGAGGTGGTTTTTGAATTGGGCTTTAACAGGTGGGTAGAAATTCAACAGGCAAAGATGAGAAGAGGGGATTTTTCCATCTGGGGGCTACAATGGACCCTTGAGCAGAAGAGTGACCTCCCTCTCATCTGGCTGTTTTTTCTCCTCCTTGTCCCTCTGCCAGATGGCTATAAGGTGGTGTTTGTCCGCCGGAGCCCCCTGGTGCTGGTGGCTGTGGCCCGCACACGCCAGTCAGAGCAGGAAATAGCTCAGGAGCTGTTATACATCTATTACCAGATCCTCAGTCTGCTCACCTGGACCCAACTCAATCACATCTTCCAGCAAAAGCAAAATTATGACCTGCGTCGCCTGCTCTCGGGTTCTGAGCGCATCACTGACAACCTCCTGCAGCTCATGGCCCGGGACCCCAGCTTCCTGATGGGGGCTGCCCGCTGCCTGCCCCTGGCAGCTGGCGTGCGGGATGCTGTGAGCACCAGCCTGCAGCAGGCCCGGGCCAAGAGCCTCGTCTTTTCCATCTTGCTATCCCGGAATCAGCTGGTGTCTCTGGTGCGGAAGAAGGACCAGTTCCTTCACCCCATCGACCTCCACCTTCTCTTTAACCTCATCAGCTCCTCATCCTCCTTTCGAGAGGGAGAGGCCTGGACACCCATCTGCCTCCCCAAATTCAACTCAGGGGGCTTCTTCCATGTGCACATCTCCTACCTGGAGCCAGACACGGACCTGTGCCTGCTCCTGGTCTCCACTGACCGAGAGGACTTCTTCACGGTCTCAGACTGCCGCCGCCGTTTCCAGGAGCGGTTGAAAAAGCGTGGGGCCCATCACATGCTGAGGGAAGCACTACGCACCCCCTTCTACAGTGTGGCCCAAGTGGGCATCCCAGACCTTCGCCACTTCATCTACAAGTCCAAGAGCTCAGGGCTTTTCACCAGGTGAGAGGTGCCCCTCCCCATCAGATACTGCCAGACCATTGAAGGCATAGTATGGACGGACTTGGTCACAGACCAGTGCTTGTGCCTTGGGATTACCAACAGGACAAGGTATTCATTGGGCTCTGAGATTGAGGGAAAGGGTATAAGGGAAGGCAGGATGAGGTAAGCCAAAAACTAAAGCATTCAGGCCTGTTAGAGGCTAAAGCTGAGACAGGACTGAGTCATAAGACAGAACTTCCCAGAGTTACTAGAGTATGTGCCCCCTGGGAGAATAGTGACAAGTCCCATTTCTGTGTAACTTTAAGGTTTACAAAACACTCTTTTAAAAACTTTCTATTAATTTATTTATTTTTAATTTTCAACATTCACTTCCATAAGATTTTGAATTCTAAATTTTCTCCCCCTCTCCAAGACGGCATGCAATCTGATATAGGCTCTACTTATACATTCATATTAAACATATTTTCACATTAGTCATGTTGTAAAGAAGAATTAGAGCCAATGGGAGGAACCACAAGAAAGAAGAAACAAAACTGAACAAAACAAAAAAAAAAGGGAGCAAATAGTATGCTTCTATCTGCATTCAGACTCTAAAGTTCTTTCTCTGGATGTGGATAGCATTTTCCATCATGAGTCTTTTGGAGTTGTCTTATATCCTTATATTGCTGAGAAGAGCTGAGTCTATCAAAGTCAGTCATCGCACAACATGGCTGTTACTATGTACAATGTTGTTCTGGGTCTGCTCGCTTCACTCAGCATCAGTTCATATAAATCTTTCCAGGTTTTTCTGAAGCCTTGCCTGCTCATCATTTCTTATAGCACAATAGTATTCTATTACATTCATGTACCACAACTTGTTCATCCATTCCCCAATTGATGGGTGTCCTCTCAATTTCCAATTCTTGGCCATCACAAAAAGAGCTGCTATAAATATTTTTGTACCTGTGGGTCCTTTCCTCATTTGTATGATCTCTTTGGGATACAGCCCTAGAAGTGCTATTGCTGGGTCAAAGGGTATGCACATTTTTATAGCCCTTTGGGCATAGTTCCAAATTGTTTTCCAGAATGGTTGGATCAGTTCACAACTTCACCAACAATGCATTAGTGTTCCAGTTTTCCCACATCTTCTCCAGCATTTATCATTTTCCTGTTTTGTCATGTTAGCCAGTCTGATAGGTGTGATGTAATACCTCAGAGTCATTTTGATTTGCATTTCTCTAATCAATCATGATTTAGAGCATTATAAAACACTTTTTAAAAAATAGCCATGAGAGGCACATTGTATAAGTATTATTATCCCCATTTTGTAGAATGAATGAAAAGATACTTGTTGAGCTTGTTAATGTATAAAGCACTGGAAATATAAACAGAAAATTGAGACATGGGGGAGAGAATACTTATGGGAGGGTTTAGCCATAAAGAAGATGGCAAGGCCCAGTGGTCTTTAGGGGACGACTGCAGGCCAGATGGTAATGTATAGGCCTACACAGGATAATGGCCCAGACCAGAATTGGGGAACCTGCAGCCTTGAGGCCACATGTGGCCCTCTGGGCCCTCAAGTGCGGCCCTTTGACTGAATCCTAACTTCACACAACAAATCCCCGTAATAAAAGGATTTGTTCTATAAAACTTGGACTCAATCAAAAGGCCACACCCAAGGACCTAGAAGGCCACATATGGCCTCAAGGCCTCAGGTTCCCCACCCCTGGCCCAGACTGTTTAAGCCATACATCCAATGTCACAGAACTAAAAAGTATCTGAACCAGGATTTAAACCATGGTCTCCAGACTCCAAAGTGGTGGGATTTCCACTATCCTATGTTACTTTTCTGCACTTTTGGCATGTCCCACTGTGGGAGGGACTGTTCCAGGAAATCAGGGCCCTGAAGGCTTTGGAGTCCAGACACCTAGGTTTGAATCCTGCCTTCAATACTTAGTAGTTATGTGATTGTATTTTTTTTCTCTCTGAGCTGCCTTGTCTGCAAAATGGGAACAATAGGCCTTGTTCTGTCCACCTTACTGGTGGGAGGCAAAAGCTTTCCATACCTTTAAAGTGTCCTAGAAATGACCAGTGACTGTTACTGCTGAAGGGGAGAGTATATCCCACCATGGAGGGATGATCTGGGCTCCCCATGTCCCCTCGTTCTCCTCCACAACCCCACAAGTACACACACATGTAGATGTTTAAATACACTCACTTTTCTGTCACAAGCCACAAGTTGTATGCTAACAGAACTTAGTCTGAGGAGGGGCCTTCTCCCCGGGAGACCCAGGAATACCTGCCGCCCCCGTTCCCTTAAGTGGAGAAGAATAAGAAAAGGGCTGGACAGCAAAAGCAAGATCTTAAATGAGTAGGGGAGCAGGTAGGGAAAAGAGGAAGGAGGATTGGGGAATGGTCGTATGATATTTATTGTTATTATTCTCATTAATATAATTTATATAGTGTTTTAAGGTTTTCAGAGCTCTTTATATAATCTCCTTTGATCCCTACAACCCTGCGGGGTAAGTGCTATTGCTATCCCCATTTTACAGATGTGGAAATTGAGGCTGAAAGGTTAAGTGACTTTAAACTCTGAGTTAAGTCTCCGCGTAATTCCCTCTAATTCCCTTTGTAAATCTGTCTTACTATATAGCACCCTGCACAGCCAGGCAGGTGCTTGGTAAGTCTTGGTGAAAATGAGGAAGACTATGAGCCTTATAGCTAGAAGGGACCTTAGAGATCAGCTCCTACCAAACCTTCCGACATGAGGAAACTGAGGCTCAGACTTGCCTAAAGGCACATAGGCAGTAAAGAACAGAGTGTCCCTCGAACACCCAGTCTGAATGCAGAGTTACGGCCTCCCCTTCACATAGGCCTCCTGTGACGCGGGAGTCGTGCTCAAAGGAGATCATGTAAATAAATCAGTTTGTACACTCAAAGTGCTGTGTAAACATGAGAGATGTGGTGCTGGTGGTAATCTCTTCTCTTGGGGAGCTCATGTTTGGATGGAGGCTACAGAACACACACACACACACACACACACACACACACACAGTAGCTCCTTTTTCTTCAGAACTTAAGGGTTAACAAAGGCTTTTCCTACAACCCTATAAGGCAGTACAAGGATGATTATTCCCATTTTAGAGATGAGGAAACTGAGCCTCAGAGAGGGAGAGATTTGACCAAGGTCCTACAGTGAGTCAGTATCAAGGGGAGAGTTTGAATTCAGGTCTTTTGACTTCAAATAATGGTATGTTTTTCAGAATACCTTTCTTATACACACAGTCACGCACTCACACACTCAAACACACAAACGCTTTGCCTTGTGTAGCCTTGGGCAAGTCACGTAAACCCTCTGTGCCTCAGTTTCCACATCTGTAAAACGAGGGGGCCGGACAGGATGATCTGGTCTCGCCTAGCTCCAGATCCATGATCCTGCGAGTCTCACTTTTCCCTTCCTGTCTGTTTCCTCCCTAGCCCAGAGATCGAGGGTCCATATGCAAGTGAGGAGGAACAGGAGAGACTGTTGGGCCTTTATCAGTACCTGCACAGCCGCGCCCACAATGCCTCCCACCCCCTCAAAACCATCTACTACACAGGACCCAATGAGAACCTTCTGGCCTTGGTAAGGGGCAGAGGGCAGGATGGCCCTTCCCTCCCACTGCCTGGGATCCATTCGGTGTGGGTCATCAGTCCTGAGAGACTGGGGCACCAGGGTGAAAGCCCTGCCCGCTGGGCTGTGTGTAGAGGGGAGATTGGGTGCAGAGGGGGGATGGTGATGTTTGCCCTTGGGGGTACTGGCTTCCTCATGAAGCTGACTCTATTCCCTTTCCCCAGTGATTCAGAAACAGCTTCCCTCTCTCCCCTATGGTGGTCTGTGACCCATCCTTCCCTCTCTTAGGTGACAGGAGCCTTTGAGCTGTATATGTGCTACAGTCCCTTGGGTACCAAGGCGTCCGCCATCAGTGCTGTTCACAAGCTGATGCGGTGGATCCGGAAGGAGGAGGACCGGCTATTCATTCTCACTCCTCTGACGTACTGATGGACGCTGGGCACGGCTGGGCACGGCTGGGACCCCCACCTCCCACAGAGGGGCCAGACGGGTGGGGAGTGCAGAGGGAGGCTGGGAGGGCTTGGGGGGGGCCATCCCTGGATTTTGTGTTTGCATTAAAGAGTGGATGTCTGAAGCCATCGTTGTCTGCTCCCAGTGTCCACAGGGGTCTCACAGGATCTTGCCATGGGTTTGATCTGCCTTAAGAATGCTGCCTGTACCAGCTCCCCATCGGGGAGCCCACCGTGTCTTCCCCTCACTGTACACTTCTGTGTTCCATACCCCCTGTGTACACGCGTACCCACACACAGGTGCCCGGCACCCATCCTGCAAGCACACCCACACACTAATCCCTGAACTGCATTGTGTCCTCATGTATACATGAACACCTGCTGAGAGCCCTCAGGCCCACACTGCTCATACCTGCTCATGCCGGCCCTTGCCTACCACCACCAATGGCATATACCCGTGCTACCTACGATAAATAGCTATTCTCTTATTAAACACCCACAGTGTACAAGGGAGATACAGTGGTATACGTGTAGATACACACCCCTTTACAACCTACACCACTGTCTACAAACTAGCTAGCCGGGCAAATCCTGTCCCAGCCCGCTGTTGTAAGGCCCCTGAGCTAAGACTGATACTGACGTTTTAAAAAATATTTATATTATTTTACAATAAAGTTTTATTGTATTAAAAATGTAAAAAGCATCCTTAGCTGGCAGGCACACCCTGGTCTCCACTGTACATCTATATGCACGTGTGCATGATGACAATGATAACTTTACTTTCTCTCCCATCAACAGCCCAAAGAGGTCAGTGATGCATAGGCCCATTTTATAACAAAGGAACCTGAAGGTCAGACGTGCCAAGAGCCTGGGGTCACCCAGCTAATAAAGGTGAGAGCCAATGCTCAAACCCAGGACTTCTTCCCCAACACCACATCATATTAATAGTTTTAGGCTGCACTAAGACTTTTAGGACACATATATATTATATATATGTATTGTATACACATACACATACACATATATATGTGTATATACACATTTATGTGTGTATACCGAATGTTCTAAGTCAGTGCAGTTTTAAGCTGTGTATGCATACATACACATATATGTATACACACACATACTGAATGTCTATAAACAGTACCTGAAAACACCTACTCATGCATACAAACAAACTGCAACATAAACGGTTTTTCCATCAGTTTCCCTTGGGAATCCATCCCTTTCTCCATGGAGAAGGGAGCTCTGTATTCCCTCACTGTTCCTGAGTCTGGGATAGGCGCAGACCTAGCTCACCATCCTGGGCCCTGAGGGATTGGGAGCCTTTTAAATGATTTGTTGTTGAAGGCTTGAGAGAAATCTGTATTTTTAAACATTTAGAATTTTAAGTTTCATCACCCAGGACTGACACCTCCCCACCTCCCACCTCATGCTTACACATAAGTAAGCCACACACTTGGGTCACAAGCATGGCCACAGCAGCCTCTGCTCTCGGCCTTGCTGGCACACTGCACCATCATTCTCCCTTAGTTTCCAGACAACCAGGCCTGGCTGGACCCCTCCCTCCAAATAAGACTGAGCTGTTACAAGAAGGGAAGGGAGGGAAGAAGTATTTATATAGCACCTACTATGTGCCAGGCACTGTGCTAAGCACTTTATGAATCTCTCATTTGAGCTTCACAACAACTCTTAAAGGTAGGTGCTGTTATTATCACCATTTTATAGTTCAGGAAACTGAAGCAGACTGAGGTTAAGTGACTTTGCCAGGGCCACACAACTAGTAAATGTCTGAGGACACATTTGAACTCGGGTCTTCCTGACTCCGGGCCTTGCCAGCGAGCGCTCTCTCCACTGTACCACCTGGTGGCCTCTCCCTCCGGCAGGGCTGTCACTTTCTTAGACCTGGGTGGACACTGTGCCTCTCAAAAGGCAGCCTAAGATTGCACTAGGTTTTTTCACTGTTATTTGAGATGAACTTCTATCAGTCAAGCAGCAAGCATTTATTGAGTCCCTAGGATCATAAGATCATAGGTTTAAATCTAGAGGGCCCTTCAGAGCCCCCTCATGCCATTTTACATATGAGCAAGTGCAGGCCCACTATGTGTCACCCCCCCAAGATAGGCACATTATTACGTGGAGAGGAAATCTACCTCTCTAGGATCTCCTTTCATCGCTCCTAGCTCTATTCTCTTTGACCAGCAGGGTTGCAGTCTTTTCGACGGTCTGTAGGACCACCCTTAAAATACTTGAAGACAGCTATTGTGTGTTTTTAAGGCTTCTCCACTTTCTTCAAATGGTCATTATCAGTGATCTTGAGGTCCTTCCATGTCCTGATGGCCCTTCTCTGCATAGGTTCTAATGAGTCAATATCCTTCCTAAAATGTGGTGTCTGGGACTGAACGCGGTGCCACAGACATGGTCCAATCAGGGCAGAGAGCCCTGGGACTATCACACCTCCCTCGTTTTGCACCGGATGCCTCTCTCATAAAGAGACCTAAGAGCGCATCGACTGTCTTCTGCTGCTACGCAGCGTTGTTGTGCTTGGAGTCCATTAAAACCCCCAGCTCTTTTTCATGAACCAGCCTAGCTTCCTCTTGCTACATACCTTAGCCTGGCCAGATGATTTCCCTACTAACCAAACAAAGGAAGAAGAATTGAAGACCCCCGTGGCCTAATGAGGTGGGAAATCGGCCTAAGGCAGTGGTTCTCAACCTCTTTGATCTTAGGACCCCTTATTGGAGTTATTCAGTCATGTCCAACTCTTCATGACCCCATTTGGGGTTTTCTTGACAAAGATACTGGAGGGGGCAGTTAGGTGGCGCAGTGGATGGAGCCCTGGCCCTGGATTCAGGAGCACCTGAGTTCAAATCCAGCCTCAGACACATAACACTTACTAGCTGTGTGACCCTGGGCAAGTCACTTAACCCCATTGCCTAGCCCCCCCCAAAAAAAACAAAAACAAAAGCAAAGATACTGGAGTGGTTTGCCAGTTCCTTCTCTAGCTCATTTTACAGATGAGGAAACTGAGGTGACTTGCCCAGGGTCACACAGCTAGTAAATATCTGAGGCCATATTTGAATTCAGAAAGACAAGTCTTCCTGATTCCAAACCCAGTGCTCTATCCATTTTGCCACCTAGCTGTCTCTTAAGGGTTTCTTACTCTCTTAAAATTTGTTGAGGACTCCCCAAAGTGCTTTTCTTTATACGGGTTGTATCTATCAGGGCAGCTAGGTGGTGCAGTGGATAGAGCGCCGGGTCTAGAGTCAAATAGACCTGAGTTTAAATCTGACGTCAGATACTTATTAGCTGAATGACCCTGGGCGAGTCACTGAACCCTGTTTGCCTCAGTTTTGTCATCTGTAAAATGAGCTGGAGAAGGGTATCTTTGCCCAGAAAACCCCAAATAGGATCATGAAGAGTCAGACATGACTGAAAACGACCAAACAACAAAATATATCTCAAATAAATATTGAGAAATTAAAATGTCTTAGTTGCATTACAAAAATAGTTTTGACTTGGCAGACTCCTCAAAATGACCATTCTCTGAGAACCTATTGGTCTAAGAAGTTGGGATAGGGGGAAGGGCCTTCTGGACACAGGCTGGTGATTAGAGACCCAACCCTAGAAATTTATTTCCCACCAACTTTACCACACTGCCTGAGGTTAAGCCATTAGTGAATCATTCCTTTGTGTTGATGAAAAGGGGACAGGGCATTTTAACAAGAATTTTAATGGAAGGGTGGCCTGGATTGGGCATTCAGAGCAAAAAAGGGAAGGCTGAAACAGGTTCTCCTGTTTGCAATGGCCAAGAATAGCCACAAGAGGGAAGCAGAGGCCAGACTGCTCCACAGGGTCTCTGGATGGGCGGGGAACCAAGGAGCTGCAGAATATTCATTCATCAGAATTGGGAAGGCCCTCAGAGGCCACCTAGCCCAACCTGTACCCGAACAAGCAACCCTCTAGACCCTACCTGACCGGTTTTCTTCACAACACTAACCTCTGTCCTGGTTATTGAGCCCTCATCCTGAGCTGGGCGTGCTCTTATGCTCCATCTGTCAAATGGGAGTGGCCTCCCTGGCCTTCTCCACACAGCTATCAAACTGATATTCCTCAAGCACAAATCTGTCATACTCCTGCTCAAGAAACCTCACTGGCTCCCTGTTGCCTCTAAGATAAAACTCAAAGTCATGTATTGACAAAGTGCCGGCCTCCCTTAATTACAACCAGCCATTTTATTTGCATGCATCTGTACAGGCTGGAATACATCACTCCTTATCCTCTTCACCTCCTAGCTTCCTTCAAAACCCAGCTCAACTGCCACTTTCCAACCGGGCCTTTCCTGAATCCCCCAACTTGCTAATGCCCTCTCTCCATCCCCTCCACAAATTACTATGCATTTGTTTTTTTAGATATTTGTATATTTAGATATATATTTAGAATTTTGACATATTTATGTATGGGTTGTTTCTTCCCAAAAGAATGGTAAGATCCTTGAAGGCAAGGGCTGTTTTGATTTGTCTTTGTGTTACAATGCCTAGCACTTAGTAGGTGCTTAAAAATGTTGAATGAATGAATCAAGCCTTTCTTTGAAGGCCTCAAATGATGGGAACTCATGACTTCTAGGGGGAAGAAGCTAACTTTTAGCTAACTTTAGCTGTTTGGAAGTTTTCCCTCATACTAGACCCAAATCTGCCTCTGCAGCTTCTATCCACTGATCTAAGTGGTGACTCCTGGTGCCAAGCAGAAGACTAATCCCTCTTCTATGAAACAGCCCTTCCAATGTTTAGAATCATAGGTTCAGAGCTGGAAAGACTATTAAAGGTCATCCATACCAACTCACTCATATTACAGATGGGGAAACCAAGGCCTTGAAAGGTTAAGTGATCTTTCCTAGGTCCCACAGGGTGAGAGTGGCAGAACCAGGATTAGAACTCAGGTTCCCAGATTCTATATCCTGTGCTTTTTCTACTTCACCAGGAAGCCCTGATTTGAAGATAGCTAATCGACCCCCTTCTGAATCCAAGGCAAAAAATTCCCTAGTTGTTTCAGAGCATCCTCCTATGACATGGACTCACAGCCCTTTGCTATCCTGTTGCCCTCCTCTGGATACCTATCAATGTGCTTCCTAAAATTTGATGCCCAGACCTGAACGCAATACTCCAATTGTGGTTTGGCTGGGATGGAGTAATAATAGTTAATGTTTATTTAACATTCATTATATGCCAGGCACTTTATAATTATTATCTCATTTTATCCTTACAACAACCCTGGGAGGAAGGTGTTATTATTATACTCATTTTACAGATGAGGAAACTGAGGCCAATAGAGATTAAAGTGATTTTCCCAGGGTCATACAGCCAGAAAGTGTCGGAGGCACTTGAACTCAGGTCTTCTTGACTCCAGGCCCAGCACTGCACCCACTGTACCTTTGTACCTCCTAGCTGCCTACAGCAGGACGGTCACCTCCCAAGATCAAAATCACTTTTTAAAATTCAATTCAAGCATTTTTAATTTTTATTTTTTCTTGATAATTTATTTTTAGTTTTCAACATTCACTTGCAGAAGATTTTGAGTTTTAAATTTTCTCCCCCTCCCTCAAGCATTTTTTTAAAGTGTCTACTACATGCAAAATATCATGCTGGCCTAAAGACAAAAAGCAAACAAACAAACAAAATAGAATCTCTGCTGTCAAGGAGCTTGCTTTCTTTCTTTCTTTTTTACATTTCAATTTATTATTTATTTTCAACATTCTTTTCTTTTTAAATTTTGAGTTCCAAATTCTCTCCCTCCCTCCCACACTCTCCCACACCCACTGAGAAGGCAAACAATATGATATCAATTATACATGTGAAATTATGCAAAACATATGTCCATATTAGCCATATTTTTTAAAAAGCAAAAAAAAAATAAAGCAAGAAAATTATGCTTCAATTTCTCCTCAGAGTTCATCAGTTCTCTCTCTAGAGGAAGATAGTATTTTTTCATTGGGAGTCCTTTGGAATTGTCTTGGATCAAGGTATCGATCAGAATAGCCAAGTCTTTCACAGATAATCATCATTACAACATTGTTATTACTGTGCACAATGACCTCCCTGCTCTTCGCACTTCACTTTGCATCAATTCACATGGGTGTTGTCATGTCTGAAACCACCCTCCACCCATAATTTCCCACAGCTAAATAGCACTCCATCACAATCACATGCCACAACTTGTTTAGCCATTCTCCAATTGATGAGCATCCCTCCAATTTCCAATTCTTTGTCACCACCAAAAGAACTGCCATAAATATTTTTGTACATATAGGTCCTTTTCCTTTTTCTTTGATCCCTTTGGAATACAAACCTAATAGTGGTATTGCTGGGTCACAGGGTATGCACAGTTTTATAGCCCTTTGGGCATAACTTTAAATTGTTCTCCAACATGATTCAACCAGTTCACTATCCTACCAGTAGTTCATTTGTTTTGTTTTCTGCTAGGCATTGGGGTTAAGTGACTTGCCCAGAGTCACACAGCTAGTAAGTATCAAGTGTTTGAGGCTGGTTTTGAACTCAGGTCCTCCTGACTCCAAGGCCGATGCCCTATCCACTGTGCCACCTAGCTGCCCCCAACCAGCAACTCATTAGTGTACCTATTTCTCCCTCATTCCCTCCAACATTTGTCATTTCTGATAGGTGTGAAGTGGTATCTCAGAATTCTTTTAATGTGAATTTTTCTAATCTATAGTGATTTAGAGCATTTTTTCATACGACTATAGATAGCTTTTATTTTTTCTGAAATAAAGTTCATATCCTTTGACCATTTATCAATTGGGGAATGGCTCTTATTTTTATAAATTTGACTCAGTTCTATACTAAGTATATATTTTAGAAATGAGGCCTTTATCAAAGAAACTTGTAAAAAAATTTTGATATTACTTCATTGTTTATGCTACCTTTTTGGCAAAATGTAGTTTCCCTGATTACCTCTTCTAATTAGGTCTTTTTGCTTTTGCTTTGTCTGAGATTGTGATTGCTACCTCTGCCTTTTTTACTTTAGGTGAAGCATAAGAGATTCTGCTCCAGTCCTTTATTTTAACTGTGTATGTGACTTTCTGTTTTAAGGATGTCTGTTATAAAAAACATATTAAATTCTGGTTTCTAATCCCCATTCTGCTGTCTGCTTCCATTTTATGAGTGAGTTTATCCCATTCACATTCATGGTGATGATAACGAATTGTGTATTTTCCCCCATCCCATTTTCTTCTGTTTCTTCTTCTCTCTCTCTCTTTTTATCCCATCCCTTCTCAAAAATCTATTTTGTTTCTAAATACTGCCTCCCTTAATCTGCCCTCCCTTTTATCGCCACCTTATCCCTTATCCCCTTCACGTCTTATTTCTCTATTGGGTACAAACTGTGTGTGTGTGTGTGTGTGTGTGTGTGTGTGTGCACGCGCACGCGCATGCGCACGCATAATATATATATTCTTCCCTCTTTGAGCCAATTCCAGTAAGAGTGAGGGTCAAACATTGCCTGCCACTACTCCCACACTTTCCCCTCCATTGCAAAAGCTCCTCCTTCTATGCCTCCTTCATGTGAGAAAGTTTTCCCTATTCTACCTCATCCTTCTCCCTTCTCCCAGTGTATCCTTCTCTCATCCCTTCATTTTGTTTTGGAGATAATTCCAACGTAATCAACTCATACCCATGCCCTCTGTTTATATAAACTCCTTTTAACTGCCCTTATAATGATAAAGTTCTTTGAAGTTACATGTATCATCTTCCCGTCTAGGAATGTAAACAGTTTAACCTTATTGAGTTTCTTAAGATTACTCTTTCATGTTTACCTTCTTATGCTTCTCTTGAGGCTTCTGTTTGAATGTCAAATGTTCGATTCAGCTCTGGTGTTTTCATCAGCAATGTTTGAAAGTCCTCTATTTCTAAATATCTATGCCCCCCTCCCCCCTTCCCACAAGGATTATACTCAGGATTAGGCTTTTGCTGGGTAGGTGACTCTTAGTTGTAATCCTAGCTCCTTTGTCTTCAGGAATATCATATTCCAAGTCCTTTGCTTCTTTAATGTGGAAGCTGATAAATTTTTTGTGATCCTGATTGCAGCTCCACAGTATTTGAATTGTTTCTTTCTGGATGTTTGAAGTATTTTCTCTTTGACCTGGGAGCTCTGGAATTTGGCTATAATATATCTAGGAGTTTTCATTTTGGGATCTCTTTCAGGATGTGACTGGTAGATTCTTTCAATTTCTATTTTACTTTCTGTATCTAAGATAATAGCAAGGCAATTTTCCTTGATAATTTCTTGAAATATGATATCTAGGCTCTTTCTTTGATCGTGACTTTCAAGTAGTCCAATAATTCTTAAATTATCTCTCCTCAATCTGTTTTCTAGGTCAGTTATTTTTCCAAAGGGATATTTCACATTTTCTTCTATTTTTTCCATTCTTTTGACTTTGTTTTATTGTTTTCTTCATGTCTTATGGAGTCATTAGTAATTTTTTTTTGTCATTAGTAATTTTTAAGGAATGATTTTCTTCAGTGAGATTTTGTGCCTTCTTTGCCACTTGGCCAATTCTGCTTTTTTTTTTTTTTCCAAAGGAGTTCTTCTTTTCAGTAAATTTTTATGCCTCTTATCATTTGGCCAAATTCTGTTTTTATGGTGTTATTTTCTTCAGTACTTTTTGTGCCTCTTTTACCAAGCTGTTAATTCTCTTTTCGTAATTTTCTTGCATCACTATCATTTCTCTCCCCAATTTTTCCTCTACCACTCTTATCTCTTTCTTTAACTATTCCAAGAATTCTTGCTGGCCTTGGGTCCAATCAGCGTTTTTCTCTGAGGCTTTTTTTGTAGCTCTTTTCACATTGTTGTCTTCTTCCAAGTTTATGTCTTGGTTTTTTCTGCCACAGTAGTAGCTTTTTATGGTAAAATTCTTTTTTTTAATTGTTGTTTGTTCACTTTTTTCTTGACTATTTCTTCACTGAACTTTATGTTAGAGTTGGACTCTGCTCATCTTGGGGTGCGTAGGCACTACCCCAAGCTTCTGGCTTTTTTGTGCTACCGTTTTCAGAGCTAGTTCTGGGGGGTCTGCAAGTTTTTGGTGCTTCCAAGGTGGTATGATCCTGGGAGAGGTGTGATCACTGCTTTCCTGGTCTTTACCCAGGAAGGGCCCCTGGTCCCTTAGCAGCCACAAGCTCTAGCGTTCCTCTTTACTTCAGAACTGTGACTGGGGCCCCTGTTCCCTTGTGACTGACTACCAGTGCTCCTCTGCTCTCTGGAACTGCAACCCAGAACTGTGTATGGACAATAAAGTTACCAATCAGTGCCAGCTGTGCCAGTAAAGTACCAGTGCCAGTAAAGGGTCAGTTGTCCTACCTACTCTCTTACTGTCTCTGGGCTGAGAGCTCCGGATGCTGCTGCTGCAGCTGCAGGTGTGTGGGCTCTGGCCAGGCTTCCACACCGGTGTCATGGACTTCTGCCACCTTTTTAAGTTTTCTTGGACTGGAAAAATGTCTCACCCTGATCTTTTGTTGACTTTGCCCCTCCAACATTTGATTTGAGGTGTCATTTTAAAGTTGTTTGGAGGGAAATGCTGAGAGAGTTCAGCTGGGTGGCTGCCCCTAGGCTGAGCTCACTTTCTACTGAGGACAGATGTAAACAGTTAAATAAATACACAATAATTTAAAGAGGGGGTCACCCTTCAGTGATCCCATCTGCTTGGGTGGGTGGGGGGATAATAATAGCTTCAATCTCACAGGGTTGTTGTTATGCGGATCAAATGAGATAATGTAAGTAAAGTGTTATGCTGGTCTTAAAGTGACACAGAAATGCCAGCTACCAGGTATTGTTGTTAGCTAGCCCTCCTAGCTTTTTGTCATCTGAAAATCTAATGAGCTAGATGTGCAGGCCAGCCATCAATACCTTTATCCAAGATCTTGCAGGTGATGGCTCTGGGCCAGGATAGCTTTTAAGCTCCCCAGGGACTGTCCTTGGTAAGATCCCTGGACACCCTTAGGGCAGACAGATGGGGCTCCTTCCCACCTGCAGAAGGTGAAACTGAGTTACTGGGCCTAGTCAGGGACATAGCCCATGGACTTGAGATTGCTCTTTGGAGAGCCCCAGTCTGAGAGTGGAGACACTGACCCTGCCTTTAGAAAGTCCTTAAAAAGGGTGGCAGCTGTGATGGGGTGAGAGATATAGTCTCATCCTCTGGGAGCTCCTGTTCTGAGAAGAGGATGCACAATCCCAATAGCAAATAATATAAGCTCCTAAATACACATTATCCCAAAAGTCTGGGTACAGTTTTAAGCCATTAAAGCTTAAATAGCTTAAAACTAAAGGTGTCGTTTTAAAGTATTAAAGAAGCTTTAGTAGTAGGCTAAAATGGCACCAAGACTTTTGGGACGCTGTATAAATACATATAAAGGCATCTGGGAGAGTTTAAATACCTCAGTGCTGAGGAAATGGAATGTGTAATTTTGAGGAGCAAGGCCACGAGGAAGGCAGCACTCTGCGGTATTTAGGAGGGAGGAGTAATTTAAGGAGGAAGACTGAATAGGACTAATTCCCTCACCCCACGCCCATCCCACACAGCCTGAGCTATGTTCTGTCCCTGGAATCTGAAACCATTTTCCTTAGAGAATTCTCGCCCCCCCGCCCCGCCCCAATTCTATTCATCAAGAAATGTCACCTATTCTACAGAAGGGAAAATTGAGTCTCAGGCAGAATGATGAAAATGAAAATGACTGGAACACCGAAGTCCTAATCCTGCGCGGACGCGCGCGCGCGCGCGCACACACACAGACACACACACACACACCCTCTTGTAAGGCATGTTTTGGGGGAACCCTACCCTGTGAACTCTTTAGGGGAAGGGGAGGCAAGGAGCAATGGGGGCTGATCCTCTGGAGGCTGTTGGGGAACAGGCTGTCTCAGGGACGCATGTGCACGGGGAAATCAGCAGGGCTGCCTGAGAGAATTCATTCAGGGGCGTTAGGAAGCCCTGATTCGGGAGCTCTGGGGAAGGGGACCAGCTGGGCTGTCTCTGCCTCTGACCCACTTTAAATAAGGAGGCTGTCAAGGGGTCTTTCGGTTCCTAATTGAAGTGGTACTGAGTAGGGGTGAGAGGGGAGGCGGGAGCGAGGACGAATTTGCTAGAATTGGAATGGACCCCGGTGAGATTCTCTATGTCAATCTGAACACCATGCCTCTACCATTTACAGATAAGGGAAAAGGAATCTCAGAGAGGGACGGGAACTTGTCCAATGTCACACAGCTAATCCTGGGTAGATTCCAGGAACAGGGCTCTTTCTACTATGCAACATGACTCCTTACGGAAGATATTAGTAATTCTGACTTCCCTCCTCCCCCACTCACCCCCAAACCAAACAGAACAGGATACTGGCTTTCCCTTAAGTCTTCTCCCTAGGAATTCTCCCTAGAAAAGTCATTCTCGGAAGGATAAAATCAGTTGGAATCACAGCATATCTAGAAGGGGTTTTGTCAAGTACCAGATCGAGGGTTCTTAACCTGGGGATCAGGAACTTTTTTTTTTTTTTTTTTGGTGAGGCAGTTAGGGTTAAGTGACTTGCCCAGGGTCACACAACTAGTAAGTGTAAAGTGTCTGAGACTGGATGTGAACTTAGGTTCTCCTGTCTCCAGGGCCAGTGCTCTATACACTCACTATACCACCTAGCTGCCCCAGGAACTTGTTTTTTAAAAATATTTTGATAACTCTATTTCCAATATCGTTTCCTTTGTAATCCTCTGTATTCTGTTTTATAAAGTAACATACTGTGTTCTGAGAAGGGGTCCATAGATTTCACCAGACTGTCAAAGAGGTCGGTGACACAAAGGTTAACAGTCCCTGATAAATCAACCTCTCTTCTCTTTGTTCTTAAAGAAACCAGGAGCAAGAGAGGTTCCTTGAGAGCAGGGTCTGGTTTGGGTTTGTTTTTGTTTGTTTCTACATTTCTTTGTATCCTCACTGCTTGGCATAGTGCCTGGCACATAGTAGATGCTTAATAAATGCTCACTAACTTGGCTGATATCATGTAAGTAAGGGCAGGATTCAGATTCAAATTGAGGTTTTCTGACTCCATATAAAGGAGGTTCTCCAGGTCTCACTCCTACCTCCTTGCCCCCACCAATTCCTTCCACCCTGAGAAAGAGTTTTCACCTTTTTCCCTTCTTCTCTACCTTCTCCTTGTACCAATTGAATCTATTTGATAGACAGACACCTTAGGGCAGAGGGGGAAGCCCAGAATAACCTAGATCCTTTCTTTCTTTTTTTTTTTTTTGTTAGGTTAGGCAATGGGGTTAAGTGACTTGCCCAGGGTCACACAGCTAGTAAGTTTTATGTGTCTGAGGCTGGATTTGAACTCAGGTCCTCCTGAATCCAGGGCTGGTGCTCTATCCACTGCACCACCTAGCTGCCCCCCAGGGCAACCTAGAAAGGAGGTTATTCCTAGAATGTTCCCAATCCTGCTGGACATCCTCTTGGGGAGAAGGGCCTGAGAGTCCCAGATTCTGCCCTTCTAGTAGCTTTTATCTACCTTCCCCCAAGTCCTGGGTCTTTGAGGCCCTTTCATTCCCAAGATTTGGCAATAGGCACTGAGGAACACAGGCTCTTCACATTTCAGAGATGGGTAAACTAAGGCAAGAAGTCAGAGATGAGACTGAGATCCTAGAGCCCTGCTTCTGGGCTCTCCCCAGACACACAGCTGTCTCCATATGGCTGATGGAAGAGGTAGAGCTGGGGGAAGTTCCTAGACTGAATAATGAATTTGTGAGATCCAAGATGTGTGTGTGTGTGTGTGTGTGTGTGTGTGTGTGTGTGTGTGTCCGCTCATGAGAGACAATGTAATGTAGAGGCAAGAGTGCTAGGTGTGGAGCCGAAAGAGAAGCAGGTTTGAATCCTGATTTTGACAGTTACTAGTTAAGTGATCTTGGGAGCTCATTTAATATCCCGGAGCCTCAGTTTCCCCATTTATAAAATATAGATAATATCTGTGATATGTACCTCACATTATAGTTAAGAAAATATTTTGCAAATCTTAAAGCACACCAAAAATGCTAGCTCCTGATATTAGATATGTGTACACATGAAATACATGTGTATAGCATGTCGATCTATCTACGTACCTGTATGTCCACCTCTGTTGCACATGTAACTATGTGTTCATACACATGTGTATGTGGGTGAGGCGTGTGCCTGAGAAGAAGCAAATTCTCCTTCAGGGAACCCATGTGACATGACTGCACGCAGTGTCAGCTTCCCAGCACCCTCAGGGCTGCTGGCTTTGGTGGTGGTAGAGGACACGTGAGCCATGAGGAGGGGGGAGGAAATGATATGAGCTGACTCTCCCCCCCTACCCCAACCAGGAAGGCGGCCAAATGAGGGGGGCGTTCAGCTGCGGAAATTGAAAAATCTGTATCCCCTGGGCCAAGCCTGCCAACTGCTCTTGCTGATACAGATGCAAAGATAGAAAAAGAAACAGAGATAGAAAGAGACAAGGAGATATGGAGAGAGAACAGAGGCAGAGACACACAGAGACTGGAGAATAGAATCAGAGAGAATCACAGTCTGGACAGCAGAAGACTGTCCAGGATTAGAACCTAGGTCTCTAGGCTCCCAGCCCAGGGTACTTTGCCCCTCTTCCACCTCTCTCTTTCTCCTCTCTCTTTCTCCTCTCTCTTCCACCTCTCTCTTCCACCTCTCTCTTCCACCTCCCTCTTCCACCTCCCTCCTCCCACCTCCTACCTCCCACCTTCTACCACCGCTTCCCCAGTTTCAGGCCTGACTTTCTCTGCTGCCCCTCCCTGTCTCTAGCAGGTTGATAAGAGGTGATCCCAGGGTTTCTGAGGCTTCCCCAGCATTTTCCCCACCATGGGGTCAGAGGGGTGTGTACCTTCTGTTGGTCCACCAATTTTTCTTTTTCTTTTCTTTTCTTTTTTTTTTCCAGTCTCATTTTTGCTTTTACCCGTCTGTTTTTCTCTGTTTCTGTCAGGCCTCTCTTGACCTCACTGGGCCAAGATTTTGTTTCTACTAAGGTCTTCAGGTCAGGATGACTGAAGTGGGACTTGCAGGTGCCCTCTGTCTTGCCCTCCCCATCTCGATTGTCTCTATCTACATACATACACATACACATCCTGGGCACCCTGATGCCAACCATTCTTTACTGCTAAGATTCACTTATTCTCTGCCCCTGTATGGTCTATTCTTCATAAACATGTGATGCCTCCTCCATGCCAAGTGGCCCAGCTTCCAAATGGTGGGGCAGGAGGCGGGGTGCAATCTTTGTACCTGGGGCCCATTCTCTCCACTTCGACTCCATTTTTTACAAATGTGAGTCCTTGAAGAATTGTTTGAGGATGCTCAGGGCAGTTCTTGGGGGAAGGACAAGTACCAGTGTGGGAAATGGAGAACACTAGAGGCAGAGTTAAAAGACCAGAGATTGAATCCTGACTCTCCACTTAATATAGGAGTGTCAAACTCAAATAAAAACAGGACCACTAGAAGATACATAAGGATCCCTATGGGCTACATGTTGACTTAGAAAACCACAGTGTGTGTGTACACACACACACACACACACACACACACACACACACACAAGGACATTAAAATCAGATGAGAACTACATTTTAATCTGGTTTGGGTTATACTCTAGAGGGTTGCAGCCTGGACCCTGCAACATATTTGTCAAGTCTGACTTAATAGAATGGGACAAATCTTATAACCTCTGTGAGCCTCAGTTTCCTCTAATGTAAAATGAAGGGGCCTGGAATAGACTCCGTTGAAGTTCCCTTCCATCTGTGATCCTCTGCTCCCTAAGGTCCCTTCCGGCTCTGACGTTCTAAAGTGTGATTCTAAAGTGTGGCCCTAGACCCCAGCAGCCAGGGGATACATACACAGGGCACTCGTTGCCCTTTTGGGGGCAGTAGCCCCAATATCTCTCCCCTCTCATTTTCACTGCTCTCCCAAGCCTGCTCCTAGAACAGTGCCCTTCCTTTTTTCCTGCCCGGAGTCAGACTTGGGTTCTGACTCCTTTGAGGAGTTTGGGGAGGAGAGGAATGATATAATTCTCTGACTTCCTCCCGTAGTGAGTCTAAGAACTAGGGCCGGAAGGGAGCTGAAAAGTCCTAGTCTGAACGGCTTCAATTTTACAAATGAAGAAGCCAAGGCACCAATGAGTGGTCCAGGGTGAGATAGTGAGCAAGTGGGAACAGGATTTGAATCCACATCTTTTGAGTCTGAATTCAGGACTCCATACTCTATCTAAGGCAGCTCTATAGGGCTGCCTTCAGTGGTCTGTGTGGCTTTGGTTCTCCATTCCAGTGGAAAGAAAGCCCCTGGACACAGTTCCCAGCACCAGCAGCGGGCTCTGGAGACTGGAGCCCGGTCGCAGATCCCCACCCCTCCCCCATTGTCTATCAGGGACCGGGGGAGGACCAGGGAAGGACTTGGACCTTCCTATCCCCAGCCTCCAGGCTTCTGCAGGGGAAGTGGGGAGGAGTCCGGGGAGCCCAGCCCCTGCCGCTGCCCCTCCTCCTGGGCTCCGCCCTCTCCTGCCCTCCCAGGCTGGGCTCAGTCCCTCAACCCCGCCTGCAGGGCCAATCTTGCCTTATTCCGCCTGAGTTGAAGAGGCCACAGGTGAGTGATCTAAGCGGGCCAGGCTGGGACATACTGAGACTCAAGCAGCTCCCTCCTGTTTCTGGCTGGCTGCCTCAGCCCCTGCCCCTATCACAGGTATGATTCCTAGGGGTCCATTACTTGGAAAATGGGGGGGGGGGCGGAACAGAGGAAAGGGAGGGTGATTCTTCCGGCACTCAGGGCCAGACCAACTTTGGGGAAGAATCTTAGGGGCACTCCTGCCCAACGGGAGCTGAGCCCCATCACTCCACTCCCATCCCCCCTCTCCCCCGGAGACCCTGCACTGTGGGGCCCTTTCCTAAGGAAGAATCTGCCGTAATCCAAGTCCTGATCGTTCACGGCCTGACTGTCTTGGGAAGGGGGAAAGCTGGGTGACCCTGTCCTGGAGATCCCCTTCTAGAGGGGCTGAAAATCTTTGCTGATCCTCCCTCATCTCCCTAGCTTAGGAAGGATGCTGCCTGCCATGCCTGCTCCTTGGCCCCGCTGATAGTCCCCACCCCTGCCATGGGGTCCTTCTCATTCCGTCTACTGCTGCTCCTCCTGGCACAGGGGCCACCTTCCCTAGGGGAGTCCTGGCAGTGTCCCCGCATCCTGTACGCTGCCTCCCGGAACTTCAGCGTCGAGTACGTGGTGCCTAGTTTTGAGGCTGCTGCCCCCATCCAGAGAGTGGTAGCCTATGACGAAGGTCAGGCCATCTTTGTGGCCACTAGGAACCATCTGCACATGCTGAATGCCAGGCTGGAGCTGCTCCAGACACTGGTCACAGGCCCTGCCGGTCAGCCCAGCTGCGAGTCCTGCACAGCATGTGAGGGGTCAGAGCCCTCACTGCCCGGCGGAGACACAGACAACGCCGTGTTGGTCCTGGATCCTGATCTACCCTGGCTTTACAGTTGTGGTTCCTCCCTGTTGGGTCGCTGTTTTGTTCATGAGCTGGAGCTTCGTGATGGGACAGTCCACTTGGGCGAGACCTCCTGCCTCTGGTCCGCTTCAGACAATAGTCCTCATGATTGCCCCGACTGCGTAGCCAGCCCACTAGGCACCCAGGTGACTGTGGTTGAGCAAGGCCAGTCTTCTTACTTCTATGTGGCCTCCACCCTGAACCAGACTGTGGCCTCCCGCTATAGTCCCCGCTCTGTGTCCATCCGCAGACTCAAATCAAACTTCCAAGGTTTTGCCCCCGGGGCCCCTGCTCTGTCTGTGCTGCCCGAGTACCTGGCCACCTATCCCATTGAATACGTCTACACCTTCCGCTCTGGCAGCTATGTCTATTTCCTAACAGTTCAGCCAGAGTCCTTGAAAGTTTCCACCACTTTCCATACTCGATTAGTGCGACTTAGTGCGACTGAGACGGATCTGGGGGTATACCGAGAGCTGGTCCTTGATTGCCGCTTTTCTTACAAGAGGCGGCGCCGAAGAAGACAGGTGGCCAACACCGAGGAGGAAACTTATAATGTGCTTCAAGCAGCCCACGTGGCCCGCGTGGGGTCTTCGCTGGCCACGGATCTAGGTGTCCCCGAGGGCCAGAAAGTGCTGTTTGGGGCCTTTGCGGTGAGCCAGGAGGGGAGCCGAGTGCCCCACCACAAATCGGCTGTCTGCGCCTTTCCCATAACCAAACTGAATGAGTTCATTGATAGTGGCATGGAGAGGTGCTGTGGGTCTCAGGCCAATCAGAAGCGTGTGGAGCGAGGAGTGGAGTTCTTCCAGCCCCAGAGCTACTGCCCAGATCCGGTGAGAAGGGGAAGGGAGAAGAGCCTGGGCAGGAGGACGGGAAGAGAAAAGGGAGGGGTGGCAAAAGGGAGGAAAACCACTGGTTTGAGGTGCTCAAGGGGCAGAATCCTGTCCGGGTTCTTTCCTCCGCTGAGAAAATTAGAGAGAGCCAGGGCAAAGTTTGAGGAGAGAATCCTTACCCTTTTACTCCTTCCCCAGGACTTGGCATCACAGGACCAAGATTCAGATCCTTGCCCTGCCATATGTTATGGCACAACCCCAAGCAAATCTCTTTGCCTCTCTGAGCTTCAGTTTCCTCATCTGAAAAGTGAGGTAGTTGGATTAGAATCAGGGGTTTTTAACATGCCTTGTGAACTTGGATGGGGAAAAAATACATCTTTATTTTCACTAACTTCTAACTGAAATTTAACATTTCCATCAATCATGAAGGAAGGCAAGAAGTCCCAGGGTATCAGGCTTCACCAGATTATGGAACAAAATGGCACAAATGGTTATAACCAGGGGATTAGATGATCTAAAGGTCTTCACTTCCAGGTCTAAAGCCATGGCAAAGAAATGGGAAAGTGAGATTGTCAGATCCTGGGGGTGGGGGGATGGGGGCCAGGGGTCTAGAGGGGTGGTAAGGTCAGGAATCCTAGCTAATCTGTTTGGAAGAGGGAAGAATACGCCCCAGCTCTAGGAGACTTCCTCTAGACTTGGCCCCAGCCCCAGCCTCACCCTCTGCCTAGGCCCCATTCCCCCGATTTATTAGGTAGTTTCCAAGGTTACACCAAAGGCTGATTACACCATAGCCTGAGCTCTGACTCAGCTACTGGGAGGGTGGGCAAATAACCTTTTCTGAGGATCGTTTCCCCACCCACCTCCAGGACCCTTCCTATCGTCTATCTCCCCAAGAGTAGGACAATTTCTTTTCTTCCGATTGGGGAGCCTGGTCTAAGTCCTCTTTAGAAGACACACCTCCCAAGCCTAGCCTCTAGAATCATTGATTTTATTGCTGAAAGGGATCTTAGAGATCATTTAGTCCAAGGGTTCTTAACTTGGGACCCATGAACCCCACAAGGGAATCTGTGGAGAGATTTCAGGGGGTCTATGATCTTGGATGGGGAATAATTCCTTTTTTTTTTTTTTGTGCTAACCTTGAACTGAAATTTAGCGTCTCCTTCAATTGTGAATTAAAAGAACATTATGCCGAGAAGGGGTCCATAGGCTTCAACAGACTGCCAGAGTGGCCCAAGACACAGAAATGGTTAAGAACCTCTCCTCTAATCTAATCCCTTCAATTTACAGAAAAGAGTTAAAGGCTGAGACCCAATGAGGTAAAAATGATTCACTCAAGGTCACACAGATGTGTGATTGGAGCTTAGGCCCTCTGCCTTCCCATCTGGCAGCATTTTAATACCGCATGCTGCTGCTCTGAGCTCTGACCCCTGCTACATCAGTGCCCCTTCCCCTGGAGCAGGGAGATGGTCTCTGGGTTTTGTGTGAGTTGGGGGTTTTGGTGCAATAAGCAGCCCCCAGGATGGGGCCAGGGACCTTGGCTTTGAGGATAGAAAGCCCCTGCCCCAAACAAACACTAGCCAAGGCTTGGTGCTAGGAGCCCAGTCTAGGCCTTTCCTAGGAAGGTGGGTTCGGTGGCTGAAGTTGCAGGGCTTAGGTCCATGTCTCCCCTCCCCCAAAAGGGTGGACTCAAAGGATTAGGGGTTGAGAGAGTCTAGGTTTGGGGATGGGGGCTCCAGGGTCCTTTCTAGGTTTGACTTGGGAGGTTTCAGAGTCCTCTCTGCATGTGCTGAGGCCAAGGTGCAGGAGTTTGTAAACATCCTGGGGCTGGGAGTAATGGCTGCAGAGCTCCGTTGGGACATGGTCAGGCAGGTGGGGTGGGTGGAGTGTGAGCTTGTGTGTGTGTGAAGGAGCACCAGCACCTCCCTTCTCGGCACATGGTGCCAAGCTCCATGCCATTCTAGCATTGGTTGGGCTCAGGCCTCTTTTGCCCTTTCCTGGGGGACCCCAGATACCTCACTGTTCCTCATCCTCCTCTTGGTGAGGTATTGTACTAGGTCTGAGGACCCTTTCAAGTCTAAATCTATGATCCTGACAAGTCAGTCAGGTAGTAATGGGGCAGAATTTGAAATCAGGTCTTCTAACTTCAAATCCGCCTTTCTTCTCTTTCATGAGGGGCTAAACTCCTAAACAACTAGGTGCCTGACAGAGTGCAGCCCTCAAATTCAAACACTATGCACCGGCCTCCCCCTTGGATCCCCTCCCCCCATTCTATACCTTTAGTCTGAGATATGAGAAAGCAAATCTCTGCTTTCCAGGTCTCTCTCTGGTCAGATAACTGGGGAAGCTGCCCCTTGTGGCCAGGTTAAGTGATTCACCTGCTTAGGGGCCAGAAGAAACCAACTGCCAGCCGTCTCTGAGTTTTGATGTTAACTTCTAGGGTTCACCAGATGTGAGGTTTTTTGCATCGCAGATCCGTTGGGCAGTCTGCTGAAGCCTATGGAGTTCTCAGAATCACGTTTTTTAATCATTGGAGGAAATGCCAAATTTCAGTTAGAAGTTAGTGAAAATAAAGATATATGTATATATTTTTTTTGCATCCAAGTTCACAGATCCTCTGAAATCTCTCCATGGATTCCTGGTTAAGAACCTCTGGGCTAGTCTCTAGAGAATCTAAAAACAACAATAATAACAACAAACCTGCCCTGGGGTTTTGGCTCAGACTCTGCCAGTGACCGCTTGTGGAACTAGCACCTGAAGTTCTGTGTTCCATTGTCCGAATGCCCTTCCCATCAGTTCCAAACTTAATACTTTACAAAGCACTTTCTTCATGGGCATTGGCTCATCGGATTCTCAAGACAGCCCCGGAAGGAAGGCAGTGCGGAGATTCATATCCCCATTTTCTCAGATGTCAAAACAAAAGACGGCAATTAAAATTTTATTTTAATTAACAGAGGATAATAAACACAAGAGTACTTTGATGGGCCCTATTTGAAATAAGCTACGAATCTTCAAACGGGAAGAGGGGATGCTTTTTTGTTTTGTTCATAAAAGAAAGCCCCACCGTAGATTTTTCTTTTAAACCTAACATTTTACAGGAGAGAAAGGAGATGAAGAGGGAAGTTATTTGGTCAAAGTCAAATAGTTAAGTGATGGAACCAAGACTTGAGTCCAGGTGTTCTGACTTGCCAGAGTTCTTTGCCCTGAATCATGCTGCCTCTGTTTGTTTAGTTTCATCCCCATTGTACGTGTGAAGTGACTGAGATTCAGAGAAGTTAAGTAATTTAACCAAGGCCACTAGAGATGTTACTAGTCGAGTCAGAATTAGAACCCAGGCTTCCTAATCCTTATTTCTTTCAAAATTCTTTCCATCAAACTTTGTTGTTTTGAAATTCCAATGCTGAGTTTACCAGTGGGGAAACTGAGGCTCAGCGAGATTAAGTGAAGTAGGAATGTTACCTGTCTGTTTGAGGGAGAGGGGCAAGGTCAGCCCAGTTCTTACTTTTCCTTCCACCCCCTCAATTCAGTAGCTGGAGAGTGAGTCACTTAGCCCATCCCTACTTCCAAGCAGCACTGGCAGGCCATGATGCTAGAGGGGAATGTCCTTTCTTTTTACTAATGATACAGATCATTCCTAGTGAAAAAACAGACCCCCAGGCAGTAAGAGACTGGGCATATCCAGCTCCATGGTGGGAGAAGCTTCTTCCTTGGCCCCACACCACCTTTTACAGACCAGTCCCCCGAGTGTTCCACAGTCTCCATTTTTGAATTTCACCACTGCTATTCCCAGTGCTCCCCTGGCTTTGGGGCAGATACCCCCGTTCTTGGGATCATGGACTTAGATCGAGCGTGGAAGGACCTCCAAGACCCTTATTTTACAGTTGGAGAAACAGAGGCTTTCCTGACTTGCCCAGGGTCACACAGTAAATGGAAGAACCATCTACTGATTCCCCATTGCTTAGTGGTTAGACCAGGATGTGGCCAAGTTATAGATTTGCCCCCGGTTGACTTTGTGGCCAGGACACAAACAGGCAAAATAGATTATGAGCGAGGGCAGAGAATCTTCCCTGTCTAGAGCAGACCCATTAAAGACCACAGACCTAGGACTGATCAATCCAGAGCCAGAGGCCATCTAGTCCATCCCCCTTTTATAGATGAGGAGACTGAAGCGCAGGGAGGTCTCTCAAAGCCTGTGTAATTTCTACTGTACCACACTGCCCTCCCCCCTTCAAAGGGCTGTGACTGTTATGGGAAACAGAGTCCATTTTTTTATAAATGTTCGATTTAATTGTAGTCCTGAATGAGCCCAGCCGGTGCTTAAGGTGGGACCCACCCATGTTTTCATCCTGGATGAGCTAGTATGTGCTGGTGCAGCGGGGCAGGAGGGGAGGGTGGGGGTGTGGCGGGCAGACACCTGTGTCGGCGGAAGCCTCCACCCCAGCTGCACAGGCCTGTCTACCCCATTCCCTCCCACCCCAGCCTCTCCCCAAGATTCCTTTGGGGCTTAGAGAGGGTACGAAGGGCAGGAGGAGGGAAGAAAGCAAGCCCAGTGAGTCTGGGGAACCTGGGGCCAGGCCCAGTCTTCCCAGGCAAAGGGTCTGATATCCCTCCTGTTAGTAGGTCTGGGGACCATGGTGCCTGGCTCCGGGAGCCTGGCTCACCTGCTTGCTCCACCTCCTGAGACTGGCTTGGTGGGTGTGGGGAGCTGGGTGGGGGTGACTGGGAATGTGTGTTCAGGCTTGTGTCATTCCTGCACTCACTTAGGCCTGAATTTGGAGTCTGAGGCCTTGGTTTGTTCGGGACCTGCCTCCCTCAGTTCCTGTTTGTGTACCTTGGGCAAGTCATCTAAACGGGACTCATTTCTTTGTCTATAAAAGGAAGGGGGTTGGACGAAATAATCTTTTGGTTCTCTTCCAGCTCCAAATGGTTTCCAGGGGCAGAAAGCGCCCTGCCCTGGTTATCAGGAGGCCTATGTTCTGTTCTTATTCCCCGACCTTGTCCTCTCTGGGTTTCAGTTTCCTCTTCTATAAAATGGGGGTGCCTCCTATGTTGCCCTCATCATTTGTGAGGATCCCATGTGATAAAAACAGCTACGGAGGTGTTTTGTACAGACGGGAGGCACTAACGTTCCCTTATCCAGCTCTGTGTCGCTTTGTCTGTGTTTGGGGGAGGGCTAATAGTAATTTACTGGGACCTCTAAGGGGTAGGGTGGGGCTGGAAGGACTGATGATGATTCTCTGGACTCCTGAGAAAGGAGCCCTTGGGGTGAGGCAGGGCTTGAGCGGCGCTGGCTGCCTCGGTGTCTGGAAAGCCAGGCCTGTCATGGCCAGAGCCTTACCTGTCTCTGAGTCATGCTGAGAACATTTTGCAGGGACTTCCTCCCTGGAGTGGTAGTCCACTCTCCTCCCCTTTTTACACCTCCCCCCAGGAGGGTCTCAGGGCCCTCCAAGGCAAGAACTGGTTGGATATATTCCCGGGCAAGAGCAGCAGATTTGGAAATAAGGGATCTGGGTCTAAATCCTGGCTCTGCTCCTTCATTAGCTGAATGACTGTGGGACAGTCACTTCCCTTTCTGCTCCTCACTGTCTTCATTTGTAAAAAGGAAGACGATGTACTCTATCATCTCTACCATTTCTTCACCCTAAATTCAGTGATCCTCTGTATTCCTAATGCATCCCCTTGGATAGTTGCTCCCTTTCTCTTGAGTGTGGGTCGGTGCGTGGGTCTATCTTTGAGGCACCCAAGTCTAAGGACATTGTATAAGGGGATCTGTGGAGGAGAAGAAGGGGTTTGGCAGTCTGAACTCGATGCTTCATTTCACAAGCATAGGCGTGATCCAGCTGTACCCACATGGAGTACACTTCGACCTTCCCCATTCCCTGACGCAGCTACTCAGTCAGGCCTCGGATTGAGCAAAGTCTGTGGCAATATTGGAAACAGGAAATGTTTGTGTGTGTGTGTGTGTGTGTGTGTGTGTGTGTGTGTGTGTGTGTGT
>NW_020954598.1:23619927-23805745 GCF_900497805.2 Vombatus ursinus
TGTGTGTGTGTGTGTGTGTGTGTGTGTGTGTGTGTGTGTGTGTGTGTGTTGAGGGGGGCAGGATGGATTTTGAGAGGAAGAGGAAGAGGAGGAAGATGAGGTTTTTGCAGTGAGCATTTCTTTCAGGGCCCTAATCTGCTTTGTTGGGCTAATGGGTCTTTGGTGAGGGGGAAGGGTGAAATAAGAGTTGGAAAGTGAGAGAATATTGGGGGACAATCTAGAATAAACTTTGGTCTCAGGAAAGACCTAGGTTTGAATATGGGTTCTAATACTGAGTAGCTGTGTAACTTCAGACAGCTTAAACTCTCTAGGACTTAATTTCAACATCTCTGAAATCAAGATAACTATATTTATAAAGCTGACTGAACACGGAGGTAGAGGAAGGTAGGATAAGAAGGGAACACAGAGAGTGTCTTCAGTTTGTCTGAGGTATACAAGGTGACTTAAATGAAAAAGGGCTTGACAGAATGTGGAGAGCCTCCAACACCAGGATCAGAAGTTTATACTTTATTTGGTAGACAACAGGGAACTACTGAAGTGGCTTAGAAACCTCCAAGAACTATAGATGTGAGTCTTCATTTTTATTCTTGATTCTGCCGACCCTCTCTGTTGGCAACCCTCCATTCTCTCTGCAGCCTAAAACACCTCTGGGCTCCAATGTCAGCTGCTGGAACTACCCCACAATGATCCCCACCAACCACCCCCGAGTGGACCTCCTCAATGGGCACCTGGACAGTGTTCTCCTTACAGCCATCCATGTTATCCATCAGGGCAATGCTACTGTGGCACACATGGGCACCGCTGATGGGCGCATCCTACAGGTGAGGAAGAGGGCATGACTGCACATAGTGTCTGGTGGGGAATGGGACACAGGAGTCAAAGCCACTGTCTCTCTTCTGGCAAAAAAGAAACAGGGTATGGGGGAAAGAGCTCGAGGCTAGGAGGCAAGAGAGCTGGGTAGAAATCACATTATTCTCGCTCTGTGTGTGTGTGTGTGTGTGTGTGTGTGTGTGTGTGTGACTGACCCTGACCTTGGGCAAGTCACTGAACCTGTCTGGGTCTCATGTTTCTCATCTGTAAAATGGCGATAATAATAGTGACTACTTCACAGTGTTGTTGTAAGAATCAAATGAGATGTTATGTGCCAAGTATCAGGCAACCTTTTCAGGGCTATGTAAATGTTAGGTGTGATAATCACAAAGTGTTTTGAAAGTCATAAAGAGCTCTAGTAACGTCCATTATTTGTGTTAATTTTTGACCCCAGGTGAAGCTGTTCAGGTCACTCAACTACCTGCTGTACGTGTCCAACTTTTCCTTGGGTTTCTCCCAGCCTGTGCATCGAGATGTCAGCCGCCTTGGGGACTACTTGCTCTTCAGCTCTGGGAATAAAGTAAAGTCTGGATCTCCCTCATTCCATGCAGGAAGGCATCACCAAAGGGGAGGGGGAGTGTCCCTCTGGTCCTGGCTATTCCTTCCTTAAGGAAAAAGGCCTAATCTCAATTAAGGAAGCATTTATTAAGCGTCTTCCAAGTACAGAAGCATTTATTAAGCACCTTCCAAATACAGAAGCATTTATTAAGCACTTTCCAAGTACAGAAGCATTTATTAAACACCTTCCAAGTACAGGAAGGACCCTGTGCTTTATGAGAAATGTAAAGGTAGACAAGATGCAGGTCCTGCTTTCAAGGAACTTGCAATCTAATCAGCTTGCAATCTAACGTGTAAAGGGGAATAAGAGAATCAGATCTAGTCAGGCCCCGGAAAAGAAAAGTACTCTGAGAAATTTGAGGAGGGAGTGATCCCTGCCAACCTGAGAAAGACAGAGGAGGGGGTAGGGAGTCAGGATGGCTTTGTGAAGGTAGGCAGCAACTGAGATGGGCCTAGAAGGAAAGGAAGAACTTCAAGAAATGGAGATATAAGGGGGGTGTGGGGTGTGGATCAAGAGAGGAGTTTATTACAGGAATTCAGTTTGCTTGGGGTACATGAAGGTGAGTTAAATGAAATAAGGAAGGTCTTGAATGCCAGGATCAGAAGCTTATACTTTTTGGTGGACAAGGGGGAGCTACTGAAGGTTTTTGAGGGAAGGTGTGACATGATGCGAGATAAGCCTTAGGAAGATTACTTGGGCACCCTGTGGAGGAAGAATCAGGGAAAAGGAGAGACTGGACGCAGGGAGACAGGTAAGACCTGGGCCATGCTTTGATGGAACTCAGTTTAGTAGAGGAATAAGACAGATTACAATAGATAACAATAATATACAATAGTACATAGTAAGGACACAGGAGAAGTATAAGTAAGGTGTCCGTGCTATGAGAGGTGATAAACCAGAGCCCTCCAGGTTCCCTTGCTAGAGTCCCCAGCCTTGGCCCAAAGCTGTCTACCTGCAAAGGGTGAAGGACAGGTGCTCTCTCTGTCTGCCTCTCTCTGTCTCTGTCTGTCTCTCTGTCTCTCCTTCTCTCTGTCTCTGTCTCTCCTTCTCTCTGTCTCTGTCTCTCCCTCTCTCTGTCTCCCTCTCCATCTCTCTTTCCCTCTCTCTCCCTCTTGATCTCTCTGTCTCTCTCTGTCTCTCTCTGTCTCTCTCTGTCTCTCCTCTCTCCCCCTTTCCCCCCCTCCTGTCTCTGTCTTTCTATCTCTGTCTCTCTCTTCCTTGACTATGACCAATGCTCCTACTTCTGCCCACAGGTCTTCAAGGTGCCAATAAAGGGCCCTGGCTGCCGACACTTTGTGACCTGTAGAAAATGCCTGAAAGCTGAGCACTTCATGGGCTGTGGTTGGTGTGGGGATGCCTGTGCCCGGCAAGAGGAGTGTCCGGGTACTTGGCAGCAGGTGTCCTGCCCGCCCCATATTACTGAGGTATGTGTTCCTGTCTCTGCCCCTCTAACCCCACGCCCAGAGCAGCTGTTCTTTCTCCTGGACCAACTCAGGAAGAAATATTAAAATCAAGTCACTCAGCCCTGACCAAAATCTGCCCCCAGTTCTCCCATACACCTAGGGAACTCAGTTTTAGAGGAGGGGTGGAGGAACAGCCCACAGGGCTCTCACAGTTTGGCTGGGGAGACCTATTATGCACAGGAAACCAAAGGATATCCATACAAGGGAGGCTCTAATGTGGGGGTCCTAACCTTTTTGTGTGTCGAGGACCCCATGGGCAGTATCTAGTGAAGTCTATGACTTGCCAGGGTCAAACAGCTATTAAGTGTCAAGTGTTTGGTCTGAGGCTGGATTTGAACTCAGGTCCTCCTGACTTCAGTGCCGGTGCTCTATCCACTGCACCACCTAGCTGCCCCCAAAGTCTATGGACTTTTAAAAGGTGTAGAATAAAATTCACAACTTACCAAGGAAACCCATTATATTGAAATATTTATGAAAATTTTAATAAAAATAAGTTCACAAACCCCAGGTTAAAACCTGCTGCTCTATGGGCTGTATGAGGCGGAGGAGGAAGAGAAAACTGCAGACTGGGGCAGCCAGAGAGGGATGAAATGAGACCAATTGGTTTTCCCGGCAAGTCTTCAAGTCCTTAGGATGAACACTTTCCCCCCCCCACTTCATTAGGCTCTGGAAACCTTGGGGGGAAGGGGAAGTTGTTCCTCCCAACACACACACACACACACACACACACACACATACAGACACGTGCTGGGTATCTGTCTCTTACAGTTCCACCCCAAATCTGGACCCACAAGGGGCAGCACGAAGCTGACGATATGTGGCACTAACTTCCACAGCCATTTCCAGGATATGGACTCAGAGGCTCCCCAGAAAGTCACTGTGGGCCAGAGCTCCTGCAAGGTGCTGCCCATGGCTACCTCCCACCTGAGGTATGTTTATGTAACCCTTCACTCCTGGCCTGCTAGGGACCTGGTCTCCTTTATCCCTGTAGGCACCTCATCCTATTCTCTGCTTCTGCCCCCTCCTACCTGGCACACCAACCAGGTGGGAGCCATGGGACTCAGGTTCTTGTCCCAATACAGTCTCTTGTTTGAACTTGGGTACATCACATAGCTTCTCTAGGCTTCAGTTTCCCCATCTGCGAAATGGGAATAATAATCCCACCCCTCCTTCTCTCTCAGTTGTTCATGAGGACCCAAGGAGGGATGGGAGGGTACTCTGGAAGCTACACCAGTGTGAGGGATGATATGTAATAACAATTCAGAATTCAGCAAGCATTTATTGAGCACCTGCTACGTTCAAGGCCATGTGCTGTGGGTGTTGTGGGGGAAACAGAGGTAAATAAGGCTGAATTAGTAGTTTTTTCCTTCCACTTAAAGCTACACCTCATCTCAGCTTTCCTGTTTCTGTTCCTGGCACCCCCATCCATCCAATCGTCCAAGGCTCTGAAGCTCAGAGCCATCTTGGACTCCTCTCTTCCCGCCCCTTCCCCTGACCCCATCCATATCCAATCAGCTGACAAGTCCTGTTTCTCACGTCCATAACATCTCTCCTATTCATCCTCCTTTCACCAGCTCTGCCTTGGCTCAGGCTTTCCTTATCTGGCCCATGGACTACTGTAACAACCCCCTAAGGGGTCTGCCTGCCTGTATTCTCTCCAAAATCATCATCTTCATATGCTCATGTCTGAGCATGTCACTATGCACCTCAGTAGGCTCTTTTTTAATAGCTCCCTGTCATCATCTCCCTGATGTCATGGTCCTCTTAGAGAACGAAGGACAAACCCCACATTGCCTGCAAGATGTAATACAGACTCCTTACCTTGGATCAGTGGGTCTCTATAATATGGCTTCAGCCTGCCTTTTTATTTCTATTTATTTATTTATTTTGGTGAGGCAATCAGGGTTAAGTAACTTGCCTAAAGTCACACAGCTAGTAAGTATCATGTGTCTGAGGCTGGATTTGAGCTCAGGTCCTCCTGACTCCAGGGCTAGTGCTCTATCTACTTCACCCTTAGCCTGCCTTTTGCAATCTTATTAACCATACTAACTGTTTAAAAGTTGATTTTACCTCTGTACCAGTGCGCACATGCTACTAGAGTACAGTGTGCCTGCTTCTCGCGAGAAGCGTAATAAAGGCTTTTCCTTTACTCATTCCTGTAGTAGATTTTTGTTTCAGATTTTTCTAACAGGTGGGAGATGGATTCAGTTCTTAGCCTGGCATTCAAGGCTGTCCAAAATCCAGATTCACTCTACCTTTTTAGCCTTGTCTCCTAATTCTACCCATTGTGTAACCTCCTATCTCAATCTGCCTGAAGTATTTACCATTTTCCAAATATATTTTAACTTTTGCTCATGCCTGGAATATCCAACCCTCTGCCCTATCAAATGAGATAATAAGTGTAAAGCACTTAGCCCAATGCCTGACACACGTAGGCACTTGATAAATCCTTGAGCAGCTAGGTGGTGACGTAGATAGAGTGCTGGGCCTAAAGTCAGGAAGACTCATCTTCCTGAGTTCAAATCTGGCCTCAGACACTAGGATTGGTCCAACTCATCTGAGTTACACTCTTCCTGAACCACTCATCTCATGTTTCTCCATGTTCCTCCTTCTCATATTAGTTCATGAGTCCAAAGTTCAAAAATGGTGGCTATCTCCTCCCTCAGGGTGTGTCAGTTAATATTCAATAAGCTTATTAAGCAAGCAAAGTGGAGAAAAGCCTTTGCGCCATCCTTGACCCTAATGAGTTGTAACCAGTTTAGCCTCCAGGGCTCTTTCTTAAGGAACTAGTTGTTTGCAGAATGTTTGGGACACTTTTTGATTGGTTGAGGGACTGTCTGTAAGGTCTTGGAAGGCCTTCTCAGAATCTCCTTGTTCTGTTGTGGAAGCCTTACTCCTAATCCTTTCTCACACAACTCTGTGCATTTTTACTAGCTTTCTCTCATGCCTGGAATGCTCTCCCTCCTCATTTCTGGTTCCTAGCTTCTTTCAGATCCTACTTATAATCTCACCTTCTACAAGAAGCCTTTCCTGATCCTCCTTAACATTAGTTGCTTTCCTCTGTTGATTATCTGCAATTTATCTTGCATGTGTCTTGTTTGTACACGGTTATTTACATGCTCTATCTCCCATTAGACTGTGAATTCCTTGAAAGCAGGGATTTTTTGCCTTTCTTCATATTCTTAGTTTTCTTAATTTTAGTCTGAGTTTTTCTGCAAAGTGCCTAGAACATAGTAGGAACATAATAAATGCTTGTTGACTTGTTGGCTAGAGAGTGTCATGGGTGGGTAAGATGCAGGTTGAGTGAGTTTGAAGTTGGGGAGAGGGAAGGTTTCACCTGCCCTGATGTTTCCCCTGGACCTCCCAAGCTCCAAGAAGGACTACGTGGAACAGCTAGAGTGTTTGCTGGAGGCCTCGAGTTCCCAGGCTCCTGGTCCTGCCAAAGTCACCCTCACCGTCCCTGGGATAGCTTCCAAATTTCAGTTTCTACTGAACGGGTCTTCTGTTCTGAGCGGCTTCTCTTTTGTGGTAAGTCAGTTTTGTTACTGTTGTGGGTGAAAATGGGAAGGTAACAGGGGTTGGCTGGGAGATGGACCCTAAGTATTGGGTGTTGAGTTGCTGACAGGGTGTTCTCAGGGCTTTTCTCCTTTGTCCCTGAGTAGGAGCCAGTGGTGACATCCATTTTGCCCTTGTTTGGCCCTTGGGCTGGTGGCACTGAGCTCACCATCAGAGGGCAAAACCTAAATGTGGGGTCCAGTCATCGGGTGTTGATTAACGGAACTGAGTGCCGCCTTAACAAGTGAGTACTGCATTGGCACTGAATGATGGTGGCTGGGAATGGTTGGAGGGTACCTGTTGCTATAATATATTCTTTTTCTTTGGGGCAAGCAGTCAATCAATGAGCATTTATTAAGCACCTCCTGTGTGCCAGTTATTGTGCTTAAGTACTGGGGATACAAAGGCAAAAATGAATCATTCATTTGCCCTAAGGAGTTTGCATTCTATCTGAAGACTGAGCAAGATAATGTGTACATACACATGCATTTACAAGTTTATATACAAAACCAGTGGCCTTTACATTGAGCTTTGAATAGAATTTAAGAGTCAGAGGGTAGGAGAGAGTAAATTCCAGGCCTGAGGGACAGCCTGTGAAAAGGCAGAGAAACAGGAGATCAAATAGTATGTTTGAGGAAAAGCAAGAAAGCCAATTGGACTGCGCCTAGAGTGTGTGAAGGGAAGTAATGTATAATAAGGCTGGAAAGATAGTTTGGAGCCAGGTTGTGGAAGGCTTCAAATGCCCTACAGAGCAGCTTGCATTTGATTCTAGAGGTACTAGGGAGTCATGGGAGCTTCTTGGACAAGGAAGTGACATGGTCAGGCCTATGTTTTAGCAATATCACTTTGGAAGTTGTCTGGATTGGAGAGTTAAGAGCCTGGAGGCAAGGAGACCAATTCAGAGGCAGTAAAGGTCTGGACTGAGGTTGTGGCTGTGGGAAAAAAAAAAGGAATCATGATAATAATGGCTAACATTTGTATAGTACTTACTATGTACAAGGCACTATGCTAGTACTTTACAATTATGATCTCATCCAATTCTCGCAACAACCCTGGGAGATAGGTTCTATTATTATAACCATTTTACAGATGAGGAAATTGAGACAAACAGAGGTTAAGTGATTAGCCCGGGTCCACACAGCTCTGACCTCAGTCAAATCTGAAGTGAGATTTGAACACAGGGCTTCCTGATTCCAAGCCTAGTGCTCTATCTTCTCCAGTGGCTAGCTGGATGAGAGAGATGTTTTGGAGGAGAAAACTTGATTTAATCTGTGGGATGAGGGAGAGTGAAGAGCTGAGGGTGATGCTAACATGAGAGACTAGGTGGTGGGACCCTGGACAGAAATAGGGAAGTTCAGAAGAGGGGTGAATTTCGGGGAGAAGACGATGAGTTCTGTCTTAGAAATATTGAGTTGGAAGTGTCTATAGGACATCTAGTTTAAAGTGTTGAATAAGTAGTGGCTGCAAGACTGGAACTCAAGACAAAGACTAGGGCTGGATATATAGACCCGGGAATCATCTACATTGCTATGGCACCAAGAGAAAATGTAGAAAAGGAAGAGAAGAGGGCCTAGGACAAAGCCTCAGGATATCTGCCACAGTTAGGAAGAGGCATACAAACAATGGACCAGCAAAGGAGGATGAGAAGAAACAGTTAGACAGGTAGGAAGAGAACCAGGAGACCTTAGGAAACCTTGAGAGGAAATAGAAGATAGATGGTGGTCCTCTGTACCAAATACTGCAGAGTGGTTGGGAAGAATGACAAAAGACTACCAGATTTGGCAACTAAGAGATCAATGGCAACTTTGGGGTGGGCAGCTTCAGTTGGGTGATGTAGTCAGAAGCTAGATAGCAAAAGGTTGATAAGTGAGTGAGAAGAGAGAAAGTAGAGGCAATGAGTGTTGTTAACTCTTTCTAGGAATTAGGCTATGAAATGGAGAAGAGATAAAAAATGATAGTTTAAGGGGATGGCAGGGTCAAGGGAAGCTATGGGAGAGCTTGTAAGTAGCAAGGGATGAGCTTGTATAAAGGGAAAGATTGAAGATTGGAGGTGGGGGAATGATTGTATTTCAATCTGTATGAGGAGATGGAAGGGAGTGGGATCAACAGTCTAAGACAGGGGTGGGGAACCTGTGGCCTTGAGGCCACTTGTGGCCTTCTAGGTCCTTGGGTTCGGCCTTTTGACTGAGTCCAAGTTTCACAGAACAAATCCTTTTATTAAGGGGATTTGTTCTATGAAGTTTGGATTCAGTCAGAGGGCCACACTTGAGGACCTAGAGGGCCATGTGTGGCCTTAAGCCACGGGAAGAGAAGGGATTGATCTTGACCCTGAGCATTGCTCCTTCATCAGAGACTAAAATACTGGAGAAGACAATAGGAGATGACATCAAAAGCTTTTGAGATGTAGAGAAGATGAGTCAGGGATGGGAGAACAGCCTCTTGGTGAATGGCCTCTTATTTTCTCAGTAAAGTGAAATCAGGTCTTCTGCTAAGAGAGTGGTAAGAAGTGGGTAGTAGGACTTGAGAAGAGAAGTTTTGTTACAGCCACTGTGGAGAGTGAGACAGAGAATTGGTTAGGGAGAAGTAAAAGGATTGCCTTGCTGCAGTGAGGGCCCAGTTGAGATGCAATAACATGAATTAAGAGTGGAAGATCAAGCTCTTGTGGTTGACAGCTATGTTGTCATCTATATTGAGAGCCCTAGTGACCATAACAAGGAAGAAGTGATTCAGTTCCATTGAGAGAGGCCCAGTACCACCCTGAACAAGGAAGCTGATAACTCTGTTGTCCTCTGCCCTGGTCAGATCACATCTGAAGTATCGTGTTCAGTTCTAGATGCTACAGAGCCTATCTGGAATAATGAGAGTCAATGCCATTGAAGGATCTGTTGAGGGAACTTGAGATGTTTAGCTTGGATTAGGAGCTAGCATTTATATTGGGGTATATGGAGAGTTCAGGAGGAATAGCACCGCTGGTGTGAGGGCTTGCTGAGATCTTTCCAGGGTTGTTCATCCAACTTTAGTGTTCACATCTCACCCAACTCTTACCTGTGGCTTCAAGAATTTGTAGCACGTTCAGTGGCCACACCCTGGTAAAACCATCTGGGCAGATGGGTTAAAGCAGGTTGAGGGTAACTAACAGACCTCAAACCCATCAGTGAATTAGGGAGATTTCTACCCCAAGCATGTGAAGACTTCTCCCAGTAGAATGGGCAGATGAGAACAATTTGTTCTAATGACCCTGAAGGTGGCTGAAGCAGGCACTTTGAGAGCTTAGAGCTTGGTCAGGCATCAAAGACACCAAGGTCATTCACTGCATCTAGGACCATCACCAGTTGTCTTGATTTTGTCCTGACACTGGACTTTTTATGACTCAAGGAGAGTGAGTGAAGCTAACAAGTTTGTGCATCTCTGCCTCACTTCAATCCAATTTAAGCACAAGTCAAGGCATCATCTATGACTTCATTGGTCCTTTTCAAAAATGAAGGACAAACAACAGTGTTTACATAGCATTTTAAAGTTTGCAAAACGCTTTGCTTCTCATTTGATCCTTACAACAACACTCGGAAGTTTATGCTATTATTATTATCCATGCTTTAAAGATGAGGAAACAGGCTGAGAATTATTAAAAGTCACTTGCCCAGGGCCACATGGCTAGTGAGAGTCTGAAGCAGTATTCGAACTCAAGCCTTCCTAATTTCAAGTGCAATGCTCTATCCATTACACCACTTAGTATCTATCCGTCTGTCTGTCTGTCTGTCTGTCTGTCTGTCTATCTATCTATCTATCTATCTATATGTCCTTTAGGATTAGATTAGTTTCCAATAATTTTTTTTTTGGTGAGACAGTTGGGGTTAAGTGACTTGCCTCAAGTCACACAGCTAGTAAGTGTTATGTGTCTGTTTGAACTCAGATCCTCCTGACTCCAGGGCCAGTTTTCTATCCACTATGCCACCTAGCTGCCCCTTTCAATAAAATTTTAATCTATGCTTCCACAGCCTTTTATTGAATGTTGTTTTTACTGCATTATGGTCCAAAAAGGGTGCATTTAATAGTTCTGCTTTTCTGCATTTGTTTGTGAGGTTTTTATGTCCTAATACATGGCCAATTTTTGTGATGGTGCCATGTACAGCTGAGAAAAAGGTATATTCCTTCCTATTCCCATTCATTTTTCTCCAGAGGTCTATCATATCTAACTTTTCTAAAATTCTATTCATCCTCTTAACTTCTTTCTTATTTATTTTATGGTTATATTTATCTAGTTCTGATATATGTGTATATATAAGTAGATAGATGATAGATAGATAGATAGACAGATATAGATAGATAGATAATCTATATCTACCTATATATATGACTTGAGGAAAATGTAACTGCTGTAGACAAACATTTGAAGGGCTATCGTATAGTAATACTAATAACCAACATTTATATAGAGCCGACTATGTGCCAGGCACTGTGCTAAGTGCTTTACAATTGTTATTTCATTTGATCTCCATAACAACCCTGGGAGGTAGGTGATAACACTATCCCCATTTTACAGATGAGGAAACAGAGTTGAAATGACTGGCCCAGAGTCACACAGTTAGTAAATATTTGAAACTGGATTTGAACTCAGATCTTCTGACTCCAGGCCCAGCACTTTAGCAACTGCAATACCTAGCTACAGGCTTAGAGTTCTGCTTGGCTGCAGGGGGCAGAATTAGGAGCAGTAGGTACAAGGAGGCAGATTTTGTTTCAGTGTAAAGAAAAACTTCCTAACAATGAAAACTGTCCACTTGAGGTAGTAAGTTTCCCTCCCTGTTAGTTTTCGAGCATAAGCTGGATGACCACTTGTTGGGAATGTTGTAGAGGCTCCTGTTCAGTTGTGTGTTGGACTAGATTCACTCAGGCCCTTTGTAGCTCAGGAGTGCTGTGGTTCTTTAACCCTGTTAAGCAAGTGGGAGAGTCAGACAAGATGCAGAGGAGGTGGTGATGATGGCTGAGTAGAGACTTTAAGAGGGATCCAACCCGGAGCAGGAAAAGGTTCTCAGAGAGAAGGAGGAGGGAAGAAGGAGCTGGGTCAGGATAGGCAACCCAACTGAAACCCCCCCTCTCCCAGCTCTTGAATCTTTTCCTTCCTCTCATCTCCTCCCAGAATGGATGACCAGAAGCTTGAGTGTAGCACGCCGCCAGGAGGGGCCCAGGCCAATGTCTCCATCAGCTTGTACATTGGGGATGCTCAGATCCCTACCCCTTGGCTCTTCCAGTATCGGAATAATCCCCAAATCTTCAGCATCTCCCCTAATTGCAGCTATCCGTGAGTCCCTGTTTTTCACTTTATCTGCTCTACCTCTTCTCTCCCTACTCCTCCCTTAAATGAGAATCTGGGCACCCAGTCCCTGAAAGGATACTGGGAGCTGATCAATGACTCCTGAGTCTAGGCTCATGCTTCCCTATGGGGCATGTCTTCCCAGGGCCCCACAATCCTTTGGGTAGGCCCTAGTTCTCCCCCTGACTTGGGTATTCATGGGTACAATTGGTTCCACCTCTCCTTTCTGGGGGCTACTGGTTTTCAGAGTATTCATATGGGAAGTGGGAGGGTAGAAAATAAAGTCTCCTTTTCTGGCCGTCCCTAGAGGCTCCCGTATTACTATCCGGGGCCAGAATCTGGATGCCATTTGGCGAATGACTACCACCTTCACAGATGGGCACACAGAAATGGAAAACCTGGTGAGCAGGCCCTTAGTACTTTCCTCTGAGATCTTTTCCTTTCCTTCCTTTCCACTTTAACATGTGTGAACCATGTTGGCCTTCAAGCCCCCTCCTAGGTAACGAGAAGTGTTGCCAAGGCTATTCCCCAAAGGTGGTCAAGTGGAGGGTGGGTGTCCCCCTACCTCTCCAGGGGCCAAGACCTCCCTCATATATTGGGTCAAGAGCTAGGTTTTTGACCAGCCCGTGAGCCTCTCTATCCTTGGTCCTCAGGAATGCAACAGTACGACTCTCTCCACTGAACGTGTGTGCCTGGCTCCTGATTACACTAATCTGCCAGGCCTGGGGCAGGTACAGGGCAATCTGAGCATCCATGGGGATGGCTCCATCCTCTACTTCAACCCCAACTTCCCATTCTACTCCAAGCCCCAACTCCATTCTCGGCCGGGTCCCCTGAAGATTGAGCAGGGCACTGTGGAAGTAAAGGTTTGTATGGGGGCTAGGGAATTGAAACAGATGAGACTTGAGCTCCTGGACCCTTGAGTCTTTGTTATTGTTGCTGTTGTTTGTGCTTCTTTCTCTAAGAGGACTATGACATCAGGAAGGAGATGTCATGACTTGCAAGTGAATTGGATTTAAGTGAGGCAAGGCTGTGCAAAGTCACCAGCCTCACCCTCTCCTCCGGAGCCATGATATAAATCAGGATGACTGGAGAAGGCCCCTGGTACAGTGGGAGGCCTTGGCCTTTTGAATCTAAGCTCTTTCCCAGGGCAACACCCATTCAGTGATTAAGGCTAGGTAAAAAAAATGAGGCAAAGAATGGCCTCTTTTACCTAGTCAAAAAAAAAAAAGTCAATCTGGGAGGCTCTCAGGGAGAGCCCTGGCCTACTGGGAATGGGAAGCCATTGGCAGAAAAGGAAGAAGGAACCAGAGGTGGCTTTGGGTAAAGTCAAATGGTTGTGGAGAAAAGGGGCCTGGTTGGAGGAGAAGTAGAGTAGAAAACATATATTCTCGTATTCACAACGGGATGGCATTCCCTGCAGTTTTTTGGACTGAGCGCTGTGGCCTCCTGCATGGATGTGAACATGACCGTGGGTGGCCAGAGCTGTCAGGCCAACCTGAAGAATATCCCTGTGATCTGCTCTATTCCTCCTGCCCTGCACATCCCCCGTCATGGAGTTCCCCTGAAGGTAAGGAGCTTTCTGGGCACCTGGGCTGAAGGATTGGGACTCTGGGGTCTCAGCCACTCTTTGTCTCTCTGAACCTCGGATTCCCAGTCCAAGGATAGAACTGGAGAGCTATTTTCTAGGAGCGTGGAGAGAACAATTGAGGCCTAAGCTCTTGAATACTGGGCTCCTAAACCCTGGACTCACCTCTACCATCTCAGATCCTCTACAACCTGGGAGGGAATGATTTTGCTCTGTAGCCCCAACAGTGGGATCACAGCAAGTCTTGGGCAGCATCATCAGGACATGGGGAAGGTACACTGGGGAAGTAGCATGAAGGCTTAAATTCCTGCCCCCCCCCACTACAGTAACATAAATTGAAATCTCACGTAACAGATCCAGGGAAACCAGGGCTAGAGTACAAGTTACCAGTGGGCTAGTGATGGTTGGATGATAAAGATGGCCTAAAGTAGGGCCTTTGTGAGGGGGAGAGCACTGGGGAGTGGGAAGTGTTGTGGGGGCTTAGCCAGGCTCGGTTCACAGCCCAGGCGGTCTGAGCTGGGTCTGGTTGGTTCCTAGATCTGCATTAATGGGCAATGTTGGCACATCGGGGACGTGATGCAACACTCCCAGTCCCCACAAGTCTTCATCGTTGTGTTCTTAATCATCGTCATCGCGCTGGTGGTCTGCTTCCTATCCTTGCTGCTTTTCAGGTTGTGGAGAAAGAAGATTAAGAGGCAGGGTGAGTCTTTCTGTCTACCTCATCTTTGCCTCACCCTTACCTCTATTCACTGCCCCCCCCCCGTCCCCCACCAATCTGGGGGACTGAACAGGTCTTGGGTGGCATCATCCCTATTGGTGCTCATGGGCCCTGATGGAATGATCTGTCTGGCCCCTATACTTTTGTGGCCTTGACATGGGTGGCAAAGGACAGAATTTAGACAAAAGGATAGAAATGAAAAAGGTAGATTTTGCCTCTGTGAGTAAAAACATCCCAATAGTTAGAGGCAGCTAGGTGGTGGAGCAGTAGATAGAGTGCTGGTCCTGGAGTCAGGAAGCCCCGAGTTCAAATGTGGCCTCAGATATTTACTGTGACTCTGGGCAAGTCACTTAACCTCTGTTTGCCTCAGCTTCCTCATCTGTAAAATGGGGATAATAATAGCACCTACCTTGCAAGGTTGTTGTGAGGATCAAACGAGATCATATTTGTAAAAAATGCTTAGTACAGTGCCTGGCACGTAGTAGGCACTTAATAATGCCTGTTCCCTCCCAAAGAAGAATAAGCTGTCTCAGGAGGTGGTGAGTGGAGGTCTCCAAAGCATTTGTTGGGCACATTATTAAAGAGATTCCTGCTTGGGTTCAGGTCGCACTCGGAGGTGAGGTCCCTTTCAGCTCTTAGATTGAGTCTGAAGGAACAGATCTCTAGTCTCACCATGTTACACTCCCCATCTCCCTCTCCCCCCAACCTAGACCTAAATGTTCATGAAAGCCCCAGATTTGGGAGTCAGAAAAGCTGCATTTTAGTCTTGTCTCTGCCACTGACTCCAAGTAAATTTGGACAAGTCACCTCCCCTATCTGGGACTTTGTTGCCTCATCTCTAAAATGAGAAAGTTGAACTGTATGATCTCCAAATTCTCTCTCAGCTTCAACATTTTATTTTGTTCCACGTTGTTAAGTCCCCTCCCAGATCCGACATGCTATGTTCTGGGTTCTAAGGCCTCTCTCATGTCTGACATTTTATGTTCTGAATTCTAAGGTCCCTCCCAGGTTTGACAATCTGTGTTCTGCGTTCTAAGATCTCAGCCAGCTCTGGAGTCCTGTTATTCTAAGTCTATGCCCTTGGGACCAGAATCTAACAATGGAAAATTATAATTCATGATAGCACCCATTATGCTTTGCATGATGACTCAGAAAACTTGCATGTCTATTATCAATCAATCAAAAACTTATTAAGTATCTACTGAGTGCAGAATGAATTTCTCCCCACTCGAATCCATCCTCCACACAGCTGCCAAAGTGATTTTCTTAAAATGCAGGTCTGACTATGTCACCCTCCCCCCACCCCCCTAGTCCCCCACCCTGCCACTCAATAAATTCCAATGGCTCCCTATTACCACTAGCATAAAACATAATAAGCTCCTTTGTTTGGCATTTAGAGATCTTTACTGCCTGGCCCCTTCTTTCCTTTCCAGTTTTCTTACACCTCTACTAACTCATGCAAAGATGCACCCATACTGACTTACTTGCTTTTCCTTTCATGACCCTCTTATCTCTACACCTTTGCATTGCCTGAGCCTCATGCCTGGAATGTTCTCCCTCCTCACCTTCAACCCTTAGAATCCCTGGCTTCCTTCAAGATTCAGCCCAAATGCCCCCTTATGCAGGTAGCCTTTTCCCACCCTTCCCTATCTCCAACTGCTAGTGTCTGCCCCTCTTAGACTACCTTCCACCTACTTTGTATATGTCTTGTATGTGACTCTTTATATACATATTGTCTCTCCCATTAGAAGGTAAGCTCATTGAGGACAGGGACTGCTTTTTGCTTTTTCTTTGAATCCCCAGTACTTAGCACAATGCCTAGCATATAATAAGTGTTTAATAAATACTTGCTGATTGACTAGTTGGAGGAGATATACATTTAGGTAAGATATGGTTTATTTCCTCATGGAGTTTACAGTTTAGATAGGGGACAAGAAAGACATATGCATAGAGAACTTTGATACATGAGACGTAGCAGGTAAGCCCCTCCCCACTGTTCCCAGGGCAATCCTGGGGCGTACGCATGAGGAGAGATTAACACTGGATATGTGAATGAACACCCGTCCTAGTGGAAAACGACAGTTAGATAGCTAGGGTACAATATCTGGAAATCTCCATCATTTATGCTTCCAGTGTAGAACCTTTTAGGATGATACAAGATACTTCTGACAAAAAACTCCAAGGACTGGAACAAGTTGGTGCCCCTAGAGTGTGTCCTGAGCCCAACACCTTTGGCGGCAGGTCTGGAGAAGTTCAATTTCAGAGACTTTCCAATGTCGGGAGAGTAGAAGGATTATCTGAGGAAGAAACCCAGCATGAAGGCTAGAGTGTTTTCATTGTATGAATGAGATGTAGCATGTGCACAGGGGACCCTGTTCACCATCCACCTCCTTAACTCTCCTTTTTGAGAGCAATTCTAGAAAATCTCTTTCTCAGAGATGAAGGACACTCAGGAACCATTCAAGAATGGTGTCATTCTAAGGCCTCATAGTCCATATCCCTCCCTAAGCTGGTGGTATAGAAAATTTGATCATTGCCAAATAACCAGAAGGGGAGAACGAAGGGGAGAGGATCCAGCACACACTGCCTGGCATATTTTGGAAATTGCTGGGATGAGAAAAGTGACATGGATTTGGTAACTTGCATTATGCACCCTACAGGACTCTTATGTCACACACTAATTCCTGCCTAGATAACCTGGGAGGCAGTTTTGTACCAGAAGATCAATGACTACTGGAAACCAATTGCATTTGCCAATAGAGGGCTCATGGACAGGGAGAGCTGTTTTCCCATCCACAAATTGGTGTGATTGACCTTGAAGAGGGCTGTCTCTAAAATGTTTTGGGACTATGTGTACAGAGCTAATTTCAGATAAGAACAGAAAACAACTTGTTGACCTATATTCTGACAAGTGCTCATTTGGATGCCACCAACCAGCTGTGACCCCAGCCATTTCTGAGTTTGGTGTGCATTATTTGACAGGAAGAACCAATGTGAATGTAGATGCCCCCTCCCATGAATCCTCATGTATCAGAAATGACAATTATCTGGATGGTGGGGGCTGATGTTGATCTGTGATAAGAGGAAACAGGGCCCCTAACAGATGGAAGCAAGGCAAAGAACCAGAGACTTCCTCTAGAGAGTGTACAGTTGGTGGAAGCAAAGTTTATAGCTTTGGGCCAGGCCTTCTTACTCCATATGAAATGAATGACTGCCGGTAAACCTAGCTAAAACAAAATGGGTTTTTGAGTAATGGTGACTGCCAGGACTCAGAGCTAGCACCTGTGAAGGTATACGCCTGCTGTAGAAGTGGTGGCTGTTGGAATTCTACCATGAGGTTATGTGTCAAAAGATAAGCAATCCTACATAAGATGTGTGACATTGGGCAAATCACTTCACCTACCTTGGCCTCAATTTCCTCAACTGTAAAATGAAGGAGTTGGGCCAGTTGACCTCAGAGACCCCTTCTAGCTAAGATCTGTGATACTATGTGAGAAGGCAATTAGCCCTATTCAGGCCTACTAGTCCATGGTTATGAAAGTCCCCCCAGGGTTATTTTGGGTACCCCAAGCCAAGAGGATCTCTGAATCTGGCACAAAATGGTTCTGTGGGCTCCAAAAGCAAGCAGAAATATAGGAGCATTCAAAGGAAAGTATGGCTAGGGATGTGAGCTGCTTACCTGGGGAATATAAGCAAGCATAGGCTTGTGAAGCCAGGATTGGTTTCTCATCTCTGGAAGGGGCCCAAAATAACATTCAGCACAGTTCATTTCAATGGTAGCTGTGTCCTAGGAGTGACAGGCTGATCCCTCTGGTGGATGCAGACATAGCTGCCCAACCAGCAGCCACTATGATTTCCATAGTGGCCAAGGTGGGATGGGGGAAGTCTATCTCAGTGTATGCCTTCTCTGCCCAGATGTATTTCCACCAACACTGAGATTCGGAGATTATGTTGCTCAAAGATATGCTTAGCCTGGAAGAAATGAAGAAATCTAGCATTATGTTATGGCATCCATCCCCCAGGGGTTCCTCAACCTGAGCATTTTAATTGTACCCTGCTGAATCTGCTATGGCCACTGAGGCATCAGTGGACTCAGCGTGTGGCTTTTCTAATGCGTGTGTGCAATGCCGCCAGGAAAGATGCCAGAACCTTTATTCCATACACCTGGATGTGTAGGGGAGAGCCAACTGCTGGGATCTGTACTTTGGAGTCTCTGAGGATGGGAAAGGTAGAGAGACTAATGGCTAGTGAGTCACTTGATTGAGTGACCAACTGACAAAGAGAGAGAGCCCTATCGTCTAGCCGTGGCCTCAGCTCAGAAGAGCCAGGAGAGGAACAAACAATAATATAAGGCCTGGGTGTACTGGCAAGGGATTAGATTCCTGCTATAAAATCTTTTTAGTTTCCCAGGAAAACACAAAATAGCAGAGTAGTAAAGAACCACCCCATAAAAAGTAGACAGGTAGTTTGCTGGTCTATAAAATCTCCCCAGAGAATGTCTGGGGCCCTTTGAAGATGATGCATCCCAACCTGCAGTTGTCTAGGGCTCCCTCTTAGCCAATAAAGAGATCTAAATATGGAAGGGACATAAGAGCTCGTCTAAGTTCAACTCTCTCTTACAGAAGAAGAAACCGAGGCCCAAAGAGGTAGAGGTGCTAATTAGCAGAGCTGGGGTTTGAACCCCAGTCCCTTGGCTCCAAATCTCCTACTTTCTTCACCACTGTCACCCTGTCTCCTGATTGCTAATGAGTTCTTGGGATTTGGCTTACATGTTTCTGATTGACAACTAAGTAGTTCCTTCCTTTTCCCTTCTTAGAGAAAGAGGAAAAAAAAGAACAGTCCTCATTATCATTTTGTGCTTATATGTTGGGGGGAAATGCCTTAATCAATGCAACCCTCAGTTCATCTTTAAAAGACTGCCCCTTTCCCTCACTGGCAGAGAAGGTGAGTTATCTCTTTTTTTACAGATGGGTAGACTGATGCCCAGAGAGACATGACTTAATTAAGGTTGTACATGGAGTTTGTAATCTAGCCAGGACTAAAATCTAAGTCTTTTGCCTCCCAGTGAGCCCTCTGGGGTGGAAAGCCCTGCACCATTGGTTAGGGGTAGCGGTGCCCTGTGGTTAGTATAGCTCTGAGAGGGGTTGTTGCTCTCACAGAAATCTCTCTTCACATAGACCCACCAGGGTCTCTGGACAGGAATCATCGAGCTATCTCCCTGCCCCTGCTCCGATCAGGCTCTGATTACAGGAATGGCATTGGTAAGGAAGTAATAACAAGGAGTGGGTTGGCAGGGGGCCTGCTCCCTCAGCCCCTCATCATTTCCCTTCCTCTTCACTTCTCTGCAGCCCTCAGTCCCACAGTAGAACCTGGCCATATTCAGGTTACTTCATCCACAGGCAACAGCAGTGCTTCTGGGATTCCCCTCCTTAGGATGAAGTCCATTTGTGTGGGGGAACTGAGTTCAGAGCTCCTGGCTGAGGTGAAGGATGTCCTCATCCCTCCTGAGCGGATCCTTACACATGATGACCAAATCATTGGCAAAGGTGTGGGCTGGCAAGGATGCCTTGTGGTCTGGTCAGGGTAGGGGTAGGGGTTTGAGCCAGGGAAATAAAATGGGATGGGATGGTGACTAAGTCAACAGCTGGGAAGGCCATCTTGTGAGTGGAGGACGGGCCAAGGGCTCAAGGTTGGGGGAATGGAAATGTTGGACTCTTTGAGGGGGTGGCATGAGAACTTAGGGCAGGGGGATAGGGTTGGGCTTCAGGGCCCAGGGGAATGGGAAGGGACTAAAGCAAAGTCCATTCTGGTACCTTGAGAAGCTTTTCTCCTGCCCTTTGTCTATCCCAGCCTCACTAGGATCCCTTCTCTTCTCCATGCCCAGGCCACTTTGGAATCGTCTACCATGGGGAATATGTGGACTCTTCCCAGAATCGGATCCATTGTGCCATCAAATCACTGAATCGTGAGTATGCTCAGGGTGTGTGTGTGTGTGTGTGTGTGTGTGTCCAATTGGATGGTGCTTGGGTCATCCCTGTCTGGAATCCCTTGGACTTTGCAGTCAGGTCTTTACTTGGTACCCAGTGGAGAGAGGAATGCAAGGCGAGGGGAAGATTATTAGGGGAGGAGGAAGAGATCGTGTCTTCTCCTCTTGCTGTGCAGGGGAAGAAGCCCTGGATTTGGAGTCACACTGCCTGGGTCACCTTAGGAAGGTCTCTACCCCTCTCGGGGCCTTAGTTTCCCCCTCTGTAAAATGGGCATGATACCCCATCTCCATGGTCTGTGACACTCCAGTCCTTTATGTCTTCGACGGAATAGAGCAGAGCAGACGTTTCAGTGAATGCTTGTTTTGTGGGGGGCCTGGTCCTCTCTGACCTCCCTTGGTGGAGAGCCTCCCTGACCAGGGCCTCAACTGGACTGAGAGCTTTGAGTGTTCTGCAGGCATCACAGAGATGGAGGAGGTGGAAGAGTTCCTGAGGGAGGGCCTGCTTATGCGTAGCTTCTGTCACCAGCATGTCCTGTCCCTCATTGGCATCCTGCTGCCCCCCGAGGGGCTTCCCCGAGTGGTGCTGCCCTACATGAAGCATGGGGACCTGCGACACTTCATTCGTTCCCCCAAAAGGGTAAGTGACCTCCAGACCATCACCAGCCTTCGTTCTAAAATGATTGTTGCAGTTCCTCCTAGTCAGTCCTAGATGCTGTGACCCCTGAGGTTATAGGCCTCAGCCTCCATCCTCCTGAGGCCTAGAGGGCCGTGGCTCCCTGGCCAGAGCCCAGGTTCTCTTTTTCCAAGGCCCTAGGGAAAAACCTACAGTTCTGCCCTAGGGCTCCTTTCTGACCTGATATAGGACCTCAACTCTAACCTACAGTTTCCCCAACTTGCCCAAGGTCTCCAACCTATGCTATAGGCCTTTGGGGTCTTCTCCCCCTCAACCTCTCCATGCCCAGCCCTTCAAGGGTCTGTTTCTCCCTAAACTTCCCCATACAGTCATTCTGCTGGCCAGGTCATCTCTAGGAGGCAAGGCAAAGGCAAAGTCTCTTTGAGCATCCTAGGAGAACCTGGCCCTAATACTACACCCTTCTACCCAGTGCCTGCTGTGATGTCTTTTCAGAACCCCACAGTGAAGGATCTCATTGGCTTCGGGTTGCAGGTGGCCCGAGGCATGGCCTACCTGGCTGAGAAGAAATTTGTTCATAGGGATCTTGCAGCTCGGAATTGCATGTGAGGAGCCAGGTTGGGGAATTACCGAGAGAGGGAAGGGGGCAACCAAGCCACGGCAGAGAGAACCCAGGGAGTCTTAATGCGGTGCCAAGGGAAAGCGGCTGGATTCCAGGGACACCAGCCCCCATTCCAGCAATAACTTGACGTGAGATCTTAGGAAAATCTCCTCTCTGGCTCCCTTATGTAGAACCGGGAGTAAGGTGGGACTGGACAGGGTCTCAAAGGTCCCTTTAAATCTCCAAGAAGTTTTGCCGATATAGAGGATTGAACCCTGGGCTTGAAGTCAGCAGACCTGGCTCTGTCACATATTCACTGTGTGACCTTGATCAAGTCACATCCCTTCTCTAAATCTCAGTTCTTCAAACTGCAAAATGAAGGAATTGAACTGTTACCTCCCAGGTTCTGTGGTTCCATTCCAGGGAACCTGACCTAAGCAAGCCACAGTGGGGGAGGGAGAGAGGCCAGCCCCAGTCCCTATACTAAAACACTAGAGGCCCCTGTCACCTATCTCCCCAGGCTGGATGAGACATTTACAGTAAAGGTGGCTGATTTTGGCCTAGCCCGAGACATCCTAGATAAGGAGTACTACAGCATCAGAAGGCACCGTCATGCCCGGCTACCGGTCAAATGGATGGCCCTGGAGAGTTTGCAGACGTACAAGTTCACTACCAAATCAGATGTGGTAAGAAGTGGGATGGACTGTGCCTCCTCTCAGCCTGGTACAAATCCTACCTGTTTGACTTTGAGCAAGTGGCCCTTCCCTTCCTTCCTCAGTTTCTTCACCGGTAAAATGAAGGGTTTAGACTAGATGGGCCCCAACGTCCCTTTCAGCTCTGCATCTGTGGTTCTCTCAGATCTATCTACCTCAACAGAGGGGCCATACCACTGAACCTCATTTCTCTTTGCTAATGCGTGATCTTGGGTAAATTACTAAACCCTCTGGCCTTCATTGTCCCTTTTATAAAATGACTAGCAGATCTCTGAGGTCGTTTCCAGCTCTAAATCCTTTGCTTTATTTGGGCACTGACTATCCCCACGTAGTGGCTAAGCTAAAAATGGTGACGGGCATGCCTGTAAGCTCAGCAGACACTACCTTTGCATCCTTAAGAGTGCTTTCTTTCCAGCAGCCTTATGAGCTCTGTTTGGGAGGTGCAGGTGATGGTACCCTGATTTTGTAGCTGATGCTAGAAAAGTACATTGACGTTCAAGGTCACCCAATTAATCAGTGGCAGAGTCAGGGTGATAATACTTGGTCACTTGGTGCTTGGCAAACACCACAGTGCTCTAGAATGAGTCATTATTGTTACGAATATGAATATTATACAGTTGCCACAGACAGTCCTCAAGGTGATTCACCTCCTCCCTTCTCTGTCTCCCATGGGCAGATAATCAGGGATTGATTCTGGAACCCACAAAGTCCCTGTTACTGCTATCATTCCTAGGCCTTGGTTTCCCCTCTCTGTCAATAGGGACTGTTTCACTGTAAGGGGTCTTGGTGGAGGAGCAAAAGCAAACGCTTCAGTAGGATAGTTTTGGGGGATGGGATTTGAGGATCCGGGGGGAAGAGAGGAAGAAATATAGAGGGCCATTTAAAGGTTATAAGGCCTGTCATAAGCCTGGGGAATATCTCATCTATAGCCAGGGGATCCTGTGGGGAGTTTGGAGGACCCTTTTCAGCCTACAGAGTCAGAGAACAGTTGAAGTGGCTATCCATTGACTCTCCTAATACTCTGTCCTCTTCATCCCCAGTGGTCCTTTGGGGTCCTACTTTGGGAGCTGCTGACTCGAGGGGCATCCCCATATCCCAGCATCGACCCCTTTGACATTACCCATTTCCTGGCACAGGGCCGACGCCTACCCCAGCCCGAGTACTGCCCTGATGCCCTGTGAGTACCAGGAGGGCACTAGGGATCTGGGGCACAGTTCACTTGAGGGAAGAGGGGATGGGGCTGATGCTACTGTGCTGGGAGTCAGAATACCCAGGTCTCTCTAGGTTTCAGTTTCCTCCTTTGTAAAATGAGAGGGTTGGACTAGAAAAAGTCCCTTTCAGCTCTAAATTCAATGCCCCCAGATGATTCTAATGCTCTTCTTTAGAGTCAGAGATTTATAGATCAGAACCAGAAGGGCCTTTAGGGACCACCTAGTCACCTCGTTTTATAGAGGAGGAGATGAGGCCCAGAAGGATCGTTGCTCAAGGTCATATAGCCTGATTGATAGAATCAGGATTCAAAATGAGGCCTCATGTCATAGAGTGGGAAGATCTGTCTTCCCTGTTAGCCTGGGAGATGAGACACTTGGAATTTAACCTGGCTCTGCCCTAAATTAATATGACCTTGAGTGATTGTTTCCCTATCTTGTAGCCTCAGTTTTCCCCTTTGTAAAATGAAAGGGGGTGGGACTGGTTGATCCATAAGAACCCCACCAAGCTTTGGTGTTTAGTAAGTCTTACTTGGGTTGGGGCCTGGGCTCAGGGAGAAGGTGCAATTGTCAAGATGGGGGAGGGGACTTTGATTGGGGTGGAGGGCAATTGTATGGGCCAATCTCCTTCGTCCTCTGAGGATATCTGTCCCTGCCAGGTATAAAGTGATGCTCCAGTGCTGGGATCCTGTCCCCTCAGAGCGGCCAACCTTTGGGGTGCTGGTGAGGGAGGTGGAGTGTGTCTCGGCCTCCCTACGCGGGGAACATTATGTCAACTTACACAGTGGCTATGTGAACCTGGAGTTTGGCCCTATCCTGCCCCCCTGCCCCAGCTCTGAAGATGAGCTGGACCAGAGTGAGGAGGAAAAGGAGGAACCTGAGGACTCAGGGAAGAACGCTGAGCCAAAGGAGGCCGACAAGCAAAGGGGGGGGGCCCGGCCGCGCTCGGCACCTCCCCTCACTTTCCACACACCGGAGAGCTCGTCATGACAACAGCTGTTGGTAAGGACGACATCTGAGTCAGGACGAAGACCTCCCCAGAGGGAGGGGACAGCCTGGATCTGGGAACCCAGCCTGGGAATGCAGAGTGAGCAGCTCAGGGAAACTGGGTGAAGAGAGAGCAGGGCCTACAGAAAGAGGCCCTGGCCTGGCCCAGGGTTGGCTCTCCCACTCAGGGCTCCCTTGCTCTTGGTGCTCAGGGAGAAATGCACACAAAACATTTCAAGGACCTTCGTGGCTGTTGTCCCTGTTCAGGAGCCCTGGCCTAGTTCCTTGCTTATAATCCTGGTTGTTAAGGGACAGGGAAGGCCATCCATCCCCTCCTTCCCTCTGAGGAAAGAACAGGGATGTGACCCTTTTCAAATGATGTGAAAACCGAGGCACAGAGCTGTCATTCACCAGCTCCCGTACCTACAGAGGCAAAGCACAGGCCCCATATCTCCCTTTCTGTCTCTGATGGGAGGAGGGGGCATGAGCGGCAAGGAGAAGGCGGTCCCTTGGTTGTAATCACCGCCTCATTTCTTTTGAGACCTTTTTATACGTCCAGCCAGCCTGGGGAAGGGCTAGCCTTAGAGGGTGTTTGAGGGTCCTTCCTGGCCCCAAGTAACTCCTCCCACTGCTGCCTGAATTTCCACCATTATAGTTTCATTCATTTGAAGTTAAGCAGTGCCCTCCCTTGGCCATATATATATATATATGTATATATATACACATATATATGTATATATATGTGTATATATATACACATATATATGTATATATATGTATATATGTATATATAATACACACACACACATATATATATGTATATGTATGTATAATGTCCGCATGTTGTCTCCGTCATTAAATTATGAGTTCCTTGGGAGCGGAGCCTGGTTTTTATTTGGTTTTTGTTTGCTTGCTTGGCTTTTTTGCCTTTCTTTGCCTCCCCAGTGACTCCACTCCTCTGCATCCTCCCATCCACTGGGCCGCTTCTTAGAATGAAGCAGGTCAGGAGTTGCCTTCTCCCCCAGCAAGAGGGATGTGGGCAACAGGAAGAGAAGAAGGGAGCCCTGGGAGGATGCTGGCAATAACACTGGCCTCGGAGTCAGGAGGCCTGGGTTCAAGACTTCAGCTCTGCCATTTGTGTGACCTTGAGCCAGCCCCTCCTCTGGGTCTCATTTTCTTCCTCTGCGAAGTCAGGACGTGAACTAGAGGATCTCTGAAGTGGCCACTTCCCCCTCTGATATGCAGTGTTCTCAGTGTCCCTCCCATTCTGACATTCTGGGATTCTGGACCTGGGGCCCATAGGATGCTGACTATCTGCCCTCCTTCCCGGGCTAAATCTGGGCGTCAGCCTGTGGTTCCCTAGCCTAGACACCATCCCCCAGTTCTGTCCACAGAATCTCAGCAGAGTTGGGGGGGGAGGGAGGCTGAGAAGCTGTAGGGAGGGGGGCCTGGGAGAGGAAGGAGGAGAATGAGGGTGAGCCATCCATTGTAACCAAGGCATTCAGACTTCTATTTATACCAGCCTCAAGGCCATCAGCACAGCAGGCCAGGCGGGAGTAGGGGCCCATGAATGGCTGCTTTCCCCAGAAGGGGCTGCTGGGGGAAGAGGGGAGGGAGGTTCTCAGGCTGGCTGGTGAGGCAGAGAAGGCTGAAACTGGAAAATGTAAAAAGCATGGCGCTCTCCTCTTTTTCCCTTCATCCTGCTCACCCCATCACCAGACCAGACCGATTTCAGAAAGTCTACTATTCATTCATAAAACATCTCCTGCTGGGCTGAGCCCCCTGGCTCTCTCATCCCTGGCACAGCCTGGCTGTTTCTCAGAGGCTGTCTGGGTAAAGACAATGTCCCAGGATCAGCTGTTTCTTCCCCCATCTCCACACCTCATACCTTGCTGACTTTCTGGACTTTGGGTTTTCTCCGTGTTAACCTGTTTTGATTGACAGAAAGCAAGAAACCCAGAAGAAAGAAAGTTTCAGTTTCCCCATCTGTACAATGAAAGCATTGGGGGACTTGATCTCCAAGGTCCTTCCTAGACGGAAAAGTCTGATTCTCTTATCCTAGCTGACCAGAGGGCATTGACCCAGTCACAGGCTATATATAAGAAGACCCCGGAACTCTTTGTCCATAGGGTGTGGGGTCTGAACTCCCGCAGGAGCTGCGTTGAACCATTCGCACTTCCTGGTTGAAACCCCTTCCTGGTGAGATCACTGGCATTTTGAGAGACAGTTGGCAGGATCGACATTTGTTTTGTAACCAGGGTCAGGGCCTAGGTTGCCCTCAGCAGTGAACAAACCCTCCACTGACAGAGATTCAGGTCTCAACCTGGCTTAACAGCTGGTGAGGCTGACAAATCAAAGAGGGAAAAGTGGGAGTGACATAAACTCAGCTGTCCAAGTGATCTTCCTCAACCACAGATCTCACCACCCACCTCTCTCTCTCTTTTGGTGAGGCACTCAGGATTAAGTGACTTGCTCCGGGTCACACAGCTAGTAAGTGTCAAGTGTCTGAGACTGGATTTGAACTCACGTCTTCCTGAGTCCAAGGCCGGAGCTCTATCCACTGTGCCACCTAGCTGCCCCCCACCCCCGTCCCCCCTCTCCAGTCTTCTTACACCTTACTCCCCTCTGGGGACTCTGCCGTCCAATGACACTGGCCTCTGTGGTTGTTCCTTGAACTCAACACTCCATCTGTGGAGTGTGGACATTTTCTCTGGCTGTCCCTCAGGCCTGGAACTCTCTCCCTCCTCATTTCTGCTTCCTGCCTTCCCTGACTTTCTTCAAGTCTCATCTAGCGTCCCGTTTTCTGCACCAATAATCCTTTCCCAGTCCTCCTTAATTTTAGTGTCTTCACTCTGAAACTATCCCCAACTTATCCTGTCTCTGTCTTGTTTGTATATGTCTGTTTGCATGTTGTCTCCTCCGTTAGACCAGGAGCAGCTGGTTCCTTGGGAGCAGGGACTGTTTGGTCTTTTTTTTTTTTTTTTTTTGCCTCTCTTTGTATCCCTAGAGGTTCCACTGCACCCACCCTCCCATCCTGGCTCCAGGAGCCAAATGGTTTCTTGCCCACTTTTGATCATGAGGGACTTTGGGTTAGACCATCTGCCTTTCTCGATCTCAGCCCAAAGAGAATTCCTTTTTTCATTCTGGGCTCCTCTGGGGATAGCAGGAAGGAGGCAGAGTAAGACATAGGATTTTAGGCTAAGGCATTTGGGACCCAAGTTTGGGCTCTAGTGCTGGGGTTCTGACCCTTAAGCTTTGTCTGCTCCTGCCTGGGGTGGGTGTGGAATTTTCCAAAACCTTTTCTAGACAGTGCATAGTGTGCTGAATTTGGAGCCAGGAGGACCTAGGTTCAAATCCCATCTCTGACACTTCATAGCCAACATTTATATATTGCCTTAAGGTCTGAGAAGTGCTTTACTAATATCTCATTTGATCCTCACAATGACCTTGTGAGTCATTATTATTATATTATTATTATCTACATTTTACAGTTGGGGAAACTGAGGCAGCCAGAGGTCAACTGACTTGCCCAGGGTCACCCAGCTAATAAATGTCTGAGGCTGGATTTAATCCTGGCCCAATAATTCATCCATTGCATCAACTAGTTACTTAGAAATAATGTCTGTAAAACACTTTCAAAACCTTTAAGTCAGTATATAAATTGTCAAGGGCAACTAGGTGGTGTAGTGGATAGAATGCCAGGCCTGGCAGTCAAATCTGACCTCAGACACTTACTAGCAGGGTGACCCTGGGCAAGTCACTTCACCCTGTTTTGCCTCAGTTTCCTCATCTATAAAATGAGCTGGAGAAGGAATGGCAAACCATTCCAGTATCTTTACCAAGAAAATCCCAAATGGAGTCATGAAGAGTTAAATCCGACTGAACAGCAAATTATCGGTTATTATTGTTAACAATCCTCAGAAGCAACCATTCACCAGCTGAATGTACTAAAGAGCATAGTTCAGGAGCGTGAGTATATAAGCTGGCTGGGAAAGGAGGCCGTGGGCCATCGATGCATAGCTTTACAAAGGCTGAAGGTCACCTGCTGCTTTAGGCCTTGGGGAGCAGCTGCATCTCTATCCTGGATGAGTGCAATGAAAAGGGAATGAGGCCTGGTCTCCATCTCTCTCCAAGCCCTCCAGTTATCATTTTTAATGGCTATCCTCCTGACAATGCAGTTTCCTTGTTTAACAATAAATTCGGGCTTAGCTCTGACCTAGCTGTAGCTTTGATGCTGCCCTTAATATCAGGCTGCTAATTCCTCATTAAGATTTTCCAGAACCTCTTTGTATGCCCAGTTCTGTGCTCTGCACTGTGCTGGGCAGGGAGAGATACCCAGAGGACATAAGTCCTTCTGGTTAGCAAGGTGGGACTCAAACATGTGGCAAGGGCAGGGACCTCACTTAGAGCCATTGCTGGTTTTGCTCCTCATTAGCTCGGTCCTCTCAGGCTAGTCCTATCCCCTCTCTGGGCTCCTAGTATCAGATCTATAAAATGAGAGTTAGACGAGGTCATCTGTAAGTTCCCTTCTGGCTCTAAACCATGTGATCCCAAGATTGTTGAGGAATTATTATCTTTCAGAGAAGAAATCCCCACAAGGCCCTAGACAGAGAAACACCTGTTTTAGCAGCTGGGGTAGGAGCAGGATGAACAGAATTTGCACAATTTGATCAATTGTCATTGGCTTCAACCATCTCTCTGCAGGGCTTTGGGCTCAGCCTAAAGGTTCCCTCTTCTTTTCTCTTTGTATGTATCCCTCCCTACTCAACCACTTTATCTCTTAACCAAAGAAATAAGGGACCCAGGATCTTCTGATCTTCCCAAATTGGGCTCCAGACCTTTCAGGAGGGAGGGTGAAGTCAGGAATCCTGCCTGGATTTCATCTGCATTATACTTCTGAGTGGAGCCTGCAGGAAAAGTGTAATTGTAATGATTGCAATTAATAGTTGTAATTAAGCCTTTTTTCCCCCAGTCCATTTTTCTAAGATTTATAGGCAAGTGAGGCTGTCCCCATTTTATGGGCAAAGAAAGTAGAGAGGTAAAAGACCTGTCCAGGGTCACACTGTGAGTTAGAACCCACGTTTGGAGGTTGGGCCTTCAATACTGGACTGTTTTAGAAGAGATTTCCATAAACTAGAGTGTATCCAGAGGAGAGAAAACAGGATGTTGTGACAGGACTGGAGACTGACATGTTATACAAGGATCAGTTGAAGGTTGTTTAGTCTGCAGAAGAGAAAACTGAGTTGGAGGCATGATCTGTCTTCCAAGTATCTGAAAAGCTTCCATGGGGAAGAGAGATTAGACATGTTTGGTTGACCTAAGAGAGCTGTCTCAACTCCAGTGGGAGTTAACTTCTTGTTAATGGGGGATTTCTCCACTGGAGGCTGGCTGACCAGTGTTAGGATGCTGCTAAGGGGATTCCTGTTCAGGTATAGGTTAGATGGTCTTTAAGGTTTCTTCTAACTTAGAGCCTGGGATTCTGACTTCCAGGCCCTGCTCTATGGGACAGAGGCAACTCTTTGGGCGATGGGGAATTAGGAGTTTTACTGAGACCCAGGGAAGGAGGATTGGAAGGAACTGGGAAGAGTGAGCGAAAGAGAAATATCATGGACCCAGCCTGGGTTGGAGATTCTAATCCTAAATTCAACAAAAAGCCCCTAAAAGTCCTAAAATGTGAAGGAAATAGTTATATTTTGGACACATTGAATTTGAGTTGTCTGTTTCTCTAGCAGCTGTAAACAGATGCTTATTGATTGATTGATTGATTGATTGATTGTACTCCTATTCCCTGAGTGTCCAAGTTCTCCCAGAGAGCCCCTGTCCTCTCCCTAAGATTCCATCTGCCTCATATAGCCCCCTCTCCTGTTGGTGAGCCCCATCTAAGCCAGGGGCTTAGTGGGTCAAGCTCAGTGGGTCAAAGTTGAAAACTAAGACAGAGGAGAAGGAGCAAACCCAGGTCACGCCCTCAGGGGGATATAGTCTAGGAGAGACAGGAGGAGCAGACCTGGGTATTGCCCTCCCTCTGTGAGCTCAGGTCCAGGGAAGACAAAGGAGGGGGTGCCTTCAGTTTGGGACAGCTGCCTCTGTGTAAGTGGGATAACATTGAAGGTTAGTCTCTTGCAGGATCCTTCCCCTTTGCTGTCCTGTTTCTCAAGGCATGTCCTTTAATCTCAACTCAAGAACTGTGGGAAGTGGGGAGAGGGAAGGATATGTCTGGCAGGGGTATTCAGAGAGAGACAAGCTGGCATCAGATTCTCAAGTTGGCTGATCCAGTGAGACAAGAGGAAGGCCTCCGCCTCCCCTCTCAGCTGTCATTGGGTAGTTATGGCAGCAGGATGCCCAGAGGGATTCCAGCACACACACACACACACACACACACACACACACACACACACACTCACACCTGAACTGCCTGTGCAGTTTACATGTAGGCTGGCTCATAGTCTCCCCTAATTCAGTCTTCTCTCCCTAGGAAATTGGACAGACTCCAGGGCTCAGCAAGCTTCTAGGCAAACTATGGGGTGAGGGGGAGGGGGCGTTTGGGCAGAGAAACTGAGAGATCACAACCTTTCCCTGTCAAGTGTGTCATGTGCAAATGTGTTTGTGCCATCCAGTTATGGGGCCTTGATTGCTAGGCCTGGGATCACAAAGGGCCACTTGGGTGGGCACGGAAGGCTCCTGCTTCCTCAATCTCTCTGACTTTGGCTCAGAGCCGGCTTGCCTGTATCACACAGTTAGAATACCCTGTCTTCATTTCCACCTGTTGAAATCCTATCCCTACTTCAGGGGCTTGGTCAAGTGATACTTCCTCCAAGAAGCCTTTTCTGGTTTCCCCAGGGTGGCACAATCCCTTCTTCCTTGGTATTTCCATAGCCCTGTGCCTACCTTGGCCTCATAGCCCTCAGCACCCACTGCCTTCCACTGGAGAGGTGTTTCCCATCCAATTGTCCCTGCTGAATTCCATGAGACACCTACTCTGTCTGTCTTCCCTATAGCATCAAACTTCTATGCATGTATCAATCGATCAGCAAGCATACATTAAGCACTTACTGTGTGCCACATACCTTACCAGCTTCTGGGACTACAAAAGCAAAATGGTTATTATCCTCAAGGAGCTAACATTCTAATGGAAGCTCGAGTACTTAATGCCAACTTCTCTCTCTCTGAATACCCCCACCAGACATACCCTTCCCTCTTCCCTCTCCTCCCAATTCTTGAGTTTAAACCAAAGGACATACCTTGGGACACAGAACAGGAAAGGGGAAGGATCCTTGCAGATAATACCCTTTAACCGTATCCCACTTACACAGAGGCAGCTGTCACAAACTGAAGGCACCCCCTTCCTTTGTCTTCCCTAGACCTGAGCTCACAGACGGAGGGCAATACCCAGGTCTGCTCCTCCTCTGTCTCTCCTAGACTTTATCCCCCTGAGGGCAGGGCCTGGGATTACTCCTCTTCCTCTGCCTCAATTTTTAATTTTGACCCTCTGAGGTTGGTTTGGTGCCCCTGGCATAGATGGGGCTCACCAACAGGAGAGGGGGCTATATGAGGCAGATGGAAGCTTAGGGAGAGGACAGGGGCTCAAGGAGGACTTGGACACTTAGGAAGAGAATTAGGATACAACCAATTAGTCAGTCAACAAGCATATATAACAGTTGCTGGAGAAACAGACAACTCAAATTCAACATGTCCAGCATTTAACTATTTCCCTCCTCCATTTTAGGGCTCTCAAGGTCCTTCACGGTCTGTTTTCAGCTTATTGTTCCAAGTTGATTATTCAACACTCCCCCTCATTAGCTCTATGATACAACCAAACTCTCCTACTGGCTTTTGCCTATACATGACATTTAATCTCCTGCCTCCACACCTTTGCATAGATGGTCCTCCATGCCTAGAATGCCTTCTCAACTCTGTGTCCTGAAACTCCTAGTTCTTTTCAAGATTCACCATGTAACCTTCTTTAAGAGGCCTTTCCTGATTAGCCTGGTTATGAGTTCACTTCCCTCATTTCATCCCCCCCAACTTGCTTTGAACTTATTTTGTATGTATCTTATACTTCATCTGTGACCACACTGTATTCTCCACCCCCATCACCACCCCAATTAGAACATAAAATTCTTTTTTTTTTTTTTTTGGTAAAGCAATTGGGGTTAAGTGACTTGCCTAGGATTACACAGTTAATGTCAAGTATCTGAGTCGGGATTTGAACTCCAGTCCTCCTGACTCCAGAGCCTGTGCTCTATCTACTACACTACCTACCTGTCCTGGAACATAGAATTCTTAAGGTCAGGAACTATATTTTGTATTTATATCCCCAAGATCTAGCATAATACCTGGAACATAGTAGGGCATTACAAAAATGTTGATTCATTAATTGATTGAAAGATAAAAACCAAAGGAATCCTTGCCCTCAAGAAGCTTGTATTCTATAGGGGGAGCAACACATATGCACACAAGTAAATACAAAGCAATGGAAGGAGGGGGATGTCTACAGTAGAAGCTTGGAGGGTTTACGGATCAGGGAAGGTCTTACATAGAAAAGATGGCGCCTGGCTTAAGCTTTGAAGAACAAGGGAATCTTGAGAGATGTTCTAGGCATGAGGGACAGACAGCCTAGGCAAAGACATGGCAACAGGAAATAGAATGAATGGTACATACCTGGAATGGCAAGCAGTTCAGTTTGGCCAGAGTACAGGAAGGAGAGTAATGTTAATAAGCCTGGAAAGGTGGGTTGGAGCCAGAATGTGAAGGGTTTTAAATGCCAGAGGAGTCAGTCTGCGTTTTATCCTTGAGACAATGTGGAGCAACTGTGAGAGTTTTGAACAGGGGAATGACATGATTGGACCTATGACTTAGGAATATTAATGTGGCTTTGTGCGGACCATGGATAGGAGAAGGGCAAGGCTTGGGTTAGTGAGGAAATAGTGGGTACAGTGAGGCAAATGGGGGTTTAGTGATGAGAATGGTGGCTCAGTGAGGGGTTAAGGACTCAAAGGAAGAGTTTTTGGTCAGAGAAGGGATGGTGGGTTGAGTGAGGGGCAATGGGGAGCTAGTGAGGAGTGTGGTCTCTCAGTAAGAGGGATGGGCTTTCCATGAAGGAAAGGGGACTCAAGAAAGGCAAGGGGGATCAAAAACAATAAGAGTTCTAAGAGAGGAGATGGGGTTCGGCGGGAACACAGGGCTCAAGTGAACAAATAGTAGGCTCAGTGGTATAATGAGGGCTCAAGGAAGACACGGAGGGTCAGTGAGGGAACAGGGGAACTTGGTGAGGGGGATGGGGGACTGAGAAAGGGGACTGGAGGAAGTGCCATCAATAAATCCCTCTGCTTAAGAAGAAGGTGCATTTTTGGTCCCTTTTCTGGGCCAGGCTGGTCCCGGCAGTTCCAGCAGTTCCCCCCAGGGGAAGGAATCTAATTAGACCCTCCAAAAGGGTGGGGGTTGGCTGCACGTCACCGGGTGGGGGGGCCTCATGGAGCCTGATACTTTAGGGCTCCCACACCCGCTACTGACTGCCCTCTCCTCTCCTCTCCGGAGGCCAGCGCCTGTCAGATGCCATCACAAGCTATTTGACTGCAATGCTGGTCCTGCCTTGGGTCTGTAGCGTCTCGCCAGGAAAGATAAGGAGCTTTTTGTGGAGGTGCCTCAGATGGGGATCAACTGAGCACCCCAGAGATGGGTCAGGAAGGGAACTAGAAAAACTGGGGCCCCTCAACCAAGAGGCTCCTCCGAATCCCAGGAGGTGCCCAGGGCTGTCACATGGAACTTGGAGGTGGTTCAGAAACCTCCTGCTACAAGTGTAGTTGTGCTCTGTCACTTGTTAGGAGCAGCAAAAGCTATGAAAAGGCCTCTGAGGTACTGTGAGCTCCCCTAGGGACGGAAAGACTAGAATTAATAATAATAGCTCCCATTTATATAGTGCTTTAAGGTCTGCAAATGCCTTTCTCACACAGTGAGGTAGGTTGGGCAAGAACTATTATCCCCATTTTACAGATGTAGAAGCTAAGGCTGATAGAGGCAGAACAATTTGCCCAAGGTCACACACAGCTATTGAATTTTGGAGCTCACGATCAAGTATGGTCTTTATGATTCTGCCTCTCAGGGTCCTTGTTACCTCCCTGGGCTAGGAGAAGAGGATTATGATATCTTTAAAATTATCTTATCTAACCTCTTCATTTTATTAATTTTTTAAAATTATTTTTAGGCAATTGGAGTTAAGTGACTTGCCCAGGGTCATATAGCTAATAAGTGTCAAGTGTTTGGTCTGAGGCCGGATTTGAACTCAGATCCTTCTGACTTCAGAGCTGGTGCTCTATTCACTGCACCCCCTAGCTGCCCCTAACCCCTTCATTTTACAGATGAAGATACTGAAGGTCAGAGAGGGGAAGTCACTTGCTCATGGTAATGAAGGTAGTGAATGTCAGCACTAGGATTAGAATCTAGGTCATCTGACTCCAGTGTTTTTTTCTATCATACTTGGGAAACACAGAGAGAAGAGGAAGCTGTCAACTCTAGGATTTCACTATGCTATCATACCTCTTCATCTCCCTGGGCCTTAGCTTTCCTCATCTGTCAAATGCGCCTCCTACGGGATTATAGATTTAGCACTAGAAGAGACATTAGAGGCCAATAAATCCAACTTCCTCATTTTACATGAGGAAACTGAGGCACATAGATTAAGAGAATAATAGCCCAGGGTCACATAACTAGTAAGTGTCTGAGGTGGGATTTGAACCCAGGTCATCCCGATTCCAAGTCCAATGCCTTGTTCACTACGTCATACTGCCTGACTATTATGATCCTGATGCCTGCCTTCCCAACCTAGCAGAGTCATTGTCAGGATGGACTGAGAAAATGGTTGGGAAAGCATAGGGGAAGAGGGATAGTAAGAAGGACAGGCGACCTCTATAGGCATCTTCTGCTCCCTGGTCAGCCATGTGTGGCTGAGGAGGTGGGATGGGATGTCCTACGTCAGACGGCAGGATGCTACCCGTCTTGGGCCAACCTCCTTCCCAGGGTCATGGGCAGGAAGAATAGGAAGCTTTGGAGTCCAAAAGTCTTTGAAGTAGTACCCACTGTGGTCCCCAAGCAGCCTGCCTCCCAGCCCCATACCCTCCCCAGCTTGGGTAACTGCTCTGTACCACAACTCAACTTGAAGCTCTGCCAATGAGGAATAACTCTGCAGGGAACATTAGGGAAGGCAGGCATTCCAGAAAACATTGTCCTTATTTTTGAGTAAATAAAAGCTGATAAGCAGTAGCAAGCACAAGAATTTAGACATCCCCCTTCCCTCTTTCTTGGAAGCCACAATGGGGGCTGGGACAGTCTTCTCATCTGCAAAATGGAGGTGTGGGATTCCTTGGTCTCCAAGGTTCCTCCCAGCTCTAACATTCTGTTTTCTGTGTTTTCACGTCCCTCCCTGCACTAACGTTATATCTTCTGTTTTAAAGTCCCTCCCAACTCTAACATCCTGTTTTCTATGTTCTATTTTCTAAAGTCCCTCCCAGCTCTAAAGTATCTCCCAGCACTGACATTCTATGACTATGTTATTCCTTTGAGGATACTCACTTTGCCTGGAGGTTGAGGGTAGTGGCAGGATTAGAAAACATGATATTGTGGAAAGAGCACTGGATTTCAGGGAAGCTAAATACAAATCCCAACTACTTATTATCTGTTTTAATTCAAGTTAGTCCCTTCCTCTCTCTGAGCCTCAGTTTTCTCCTTAGTAAAACAGTGGGGTTGAACCAGATGATATCCAAGATCTTGTGCAACTCTACATTCTATGACTCTATAAGTTGGGGGTGTCCAGGGAAAACTAGTCACCAGATGAGGAGAGAACTTCCCATAGCTTAACCAGAGGCTCTGTTCTCACTCACCACAGTCCGAACACAAGGGGACCTTTTGGGAAGGAGGGGATCAGAGGATGTAATCGAGGAAAGCAGAGATGGGCTTCAGAAAGGCTCTGGGGAGCTAGCAAAGCATCTTCAAGAAGGAAAAAGATGATACCTTGGGGCCAGAGCTCCCCATGCCTTATGTAACATTCTCAGAACCTGTATACCTAAAAAAGGTGCCTCTGCTAGAAGAGAATGAAATGAAAACTCTGAAGGGTCAATTCAATTTAAATACCATTTATTAAGTACCTACTGTGTACAGAATCCTATGCTGGATCTCCTTTTGGTGGAGAGTTGAGAGACCATAGGTACAGAATGCTGTTAGAGAGTCACTGTGTTAGCTGTTTTGTTTATTTTCCCCCTTATATTATAAAGGATGGCTCATTTCAGAGTGTGGTGGGGATATCTGGAAATGACTAAGTTGTGAAAACAAAAGAGATCAATAAAATATACTAAAAAAAAAAGTCTGATTAGACCCGGAGTGCCACTCTCCCTAGCCCCTCCAAAAAAGGATCCTATGTTGCCTCCTGTGAGAGGCTACATATATCAAAAAACAATAATTCTCGTCCTCAAGAAATCTGAAACCTCCTACTTCATGTCCAAATAGATGTATGATGCAAAGAAGAGCTCAAGACAATGTGCTCAAGGAAATTTGAGGAAGAAGGTAGCACTTTGAAGTAGGTTTTTCAAGGAAGGCTTCATGGAGGAGATGGTGCCTGAGCTGGGCCTAAAGGACAAGGATTTCAACAAAAAGAAATGGAGACAGCTCCAGATGTTGGGAACCTGTGCAGATATGTAGAAGTGGAAGAGGGCAAATGAATAGGCCAGTTTTGTGGATTCATACAGGAAACATGAAGCAACTAATGTGAGATGAGGCTAATTATGGAGGGCCTTGAATATTAAAGCATTTACAAATCTTAGGATTCAGAGTTGAAAGGGGCTGAGGAAGTAATCTAATCTATTCCCCTTATTCTACAGATGAGGAAAGTGAGGCCTAGATCAGTTCATAGCTTTCCCAACGAGCCCCACATGGGAAGGGGGATGGAGATCTGTCAGTCAGTTGAGGTGGCTAGATGAGGGGGTTAGTTTTGCTGAGTTGTGTGGAGTTTCCCCCCTCTAACTTCTTTATTCTTTGTTCCAAGGGATGACTTTCTGTGCAAGGGAGGGCTATATTGAGAAACAAAAGTGATGTAAAAAACCAACCCAGAAATATAAAAGTTTTTTAAATCAAAATAATAAATGGAGCCCAGAAGTAGGCACAGTTCTCCAGATATGATCTGTAGTCCAATTTGTGGTTCAACTCAGGTCTCCTGATTCCCAGGTCAGTGCTCTTTTCTACCAAAATGAAACCCTAAATTTCCAAACTTATTTCACATTATTCCCTCTTGGATGCACTCTATGTTCTAGCCCCAGTGCCTTACTTGCTTTTCCTTATACACAACCTTCAATCTCTTATGTCCATGCCATTGTACAAGCCCAGGACAATAGCCCTCCTCACTTCTGCCTCTTGGAATCCCTAATTTACTTCAAAGCTTGTCAGGTCAGATATCACCTCCTATGCTAATCCTTTCCTGGTTCCTTCAACTGTTATCCTTCCCATCACCACCCTTACCATATTGGGTTGTTGGACTTTTCCCCCCATATATTTTGTATTGACTTTGTACATTTATCTTCATACATGTTTAAGGCAGGAACTGTTTTTGTTTTTATCTTGTATTCCCAGAGCCCAGAACAGTGCCTGACACATAGTAGGCACTTTGTAAATGCTCATTGAGTTGAATTGAAAGATAGGTTAGATAGGCAGAAAAAAGTGGGAAGGCATTGTAGATGGGCAAATGGAGTTAGCAAAAGTTCAGAGATAGGAAAGGATAAGATGTTTGTGCATAAAGAGGATGGTCTGCCTGGAGCAGAGGGTTCTAGTTGGGGAGTGGTGGAAAGGTAGCTTGGGGCCAGCTCTTGAAGATTCTTGAATGCAAGACTGATTTCAGTAATAGGGAGTGATGGATAGTTTTTTCAGTAAAGAAATATCATGGATGGGTGAATGGATGGATCAGAGCTGTGTATGAGTCTATATACAAGTAATTAGAAGGAGAAAGAATGGCAACAGACTGGTGAGGTAATTATAATAGTCCAGGCAGGGAGTGATGAGGACATGGAATAGCTAGGTACTTTAATCAAGTCTAGGGTAGCCACCACTCTATTCTCTTCACTGCATAGGTCCCCCCACCCCCCAGCTCCTGCTCACCATGCTTCTTGTAGAGAAATTCTGTCTGTCCCAGACTAGGAGCCCCCCTGAGGACATGGGCCAGTTTCTTCTTATTCTCCTCCTAGAATGTGAGCTCCTAGAGGTCAAGGTCTGTCTCTATGACTCCTCAGTAGTTCTTCCCCAGACTAGAAGCTCTCTGTGGACAGGGCCTGGTGTTCACCATCTCTATTTTCTCAGCAGGCAGTCCTTGCTAAGCATAAAACAAGATGCACCAGCAATGTGAGCAGCATGGTTCTGATGAAATTGAAGGTTCAGGGAAGCTGCAGAAAGACAACATGTGAGGAAAGAGTGCTCATAAAGTGCTAAAAGAGCACTTTGCCCATCTCGGATGCACTTACATATTATGCACTGCAGATGTGTATGCCTCTTGTTCTCCTACTAACAATGAGCTCCACTATTGGAGAGACCATGTCTTATAAGGAAGCTTGGTGTAGTGGAAATCAGGCTGGACTAGAGAACCTAGAGTCAAGTCTGTGTTATTCTGCTCAGTAAAATGTATACATAAATGGAGTATCCCCCAGCAGAATATAAACTCCTTAAAGGCAGGGACTATTTTTCTTTTTTATTTGTATCTTCACTATCTAGAACATAGTAGATGATATGTGCATACTTAATTATATGTTATAAATATAATTATATCAAATATAATATACTATAAAATAATTATATATTGGATTGTGTGACCTTGGTCAAGTCTCTTCACTTCTCTAGGGCTCAATTATCACTTCTGCAAAAAAGAAAGGGGGGGCTGTCCTAGGTGATCTCTGGAATCACTTTCCTCTAAATTCTGCTCTAAGCTTTTACCTCAGTCAATTCCTGTTCGCCCCTCCCACACACACACTCCTGAGCGAGGAGAAGATCTCTCTGGGAAGAATAGGAAGAGCTCAGACTTTACAATCCTCAAATCTCTTTCCCAGAACTAGTGACCTCTTCATCCTTAGCCTTTGGCCCAGGGAAGTGGGTTAGCTCTTTATCACACCCCTAGAAGTCCAGAACTGGTCTCAGGCTGGTCTCTGCACAGGGCCACTCCATGATTCTTTTTCCAGAAGCCAGTCTTAAAAAGGGACTCTATTCAAATACCTTATGAACTAGAGAGGCATTGGTGGAGCGTCCAGGATGACAACTTGCATTTCACTCTGGAGAAATCACTAAGAGCAGGCTCCAAGAGCCTGAAGAAACTGCTCGTTCCCTTAGAACCTTTCAGGAGCATCTCTGGGATCTGGCACTGCAGCCAAACGTATCAACAGGTTCCTCTCTACCTTGGACAGCTCCTCCAGAAGCTCCTAGAGATCCCTGAAAGATGATACAGCTTTTGTTATAGATGTTGTATTCCTGAGGCACGGTCACATGGGTGCCTCCTGCCTTCCCCTTCAGATCAGTGACTCTCTGAGGGTATCTGTGTGTCCCCTTCAAAGGACTCCTCCTTAAATTTCCCCCATAGGTAGAGATTGTATCTCCTCCTCCTGAGACTAGGGGCCATGTCTCCTCTTTCCAACATGCAATCATTTGCCAAGACTCATTAATTCTTTCTCTATAACATCTCTCCCACATCTCCCATCTTCTATGTACAGTTATTTGCTTGTTGTCCTCCCTATTAGAATGTGAGCTCCTTGAAGGCTTGGCTTTCTTTGAATTCCCCCCCCCCCCCATTTTGCACAATGGCACATAGTAAGTAAGTATTTAATGCTTATTGACTGACATTGCTCTTGGACACAACCTTGGGTACAAATTTAGGACAGCTCTGACCTTTGCAATTCCCCATCCCACCCCATCCCACTGGCTGCTGGAGGCTTAAGGGGGTGGAGAGAGAGAGCTACAGAACTGTCAGCCTCTGAAAGGTACCTGAATAGTATTTCCAGGAAACGAGAAGCACTGCTCCCTGCCCCTCATCCTTGGGACTAACTCCCCCTATCATCATTGAAACAGAGGAGGAAATAGGGATTCCATGCTTCATACTTTCCAGCTCTTTTTCAAGTCTCCTTCAGGAGACCTCCCCTCCTCTTTCCCCTTACTCCCTGACAGGTAAGCTTAGCTCCCTGAGTGGGGCAGGGAGGACTGGGAGCTCCAGGTATCACTCTCCTGTGCTATTAGGATGAGCTCCTTTAGCCCCCTGTCTCTCAAGCCTCTTCCCAAACATTTGCCTTCCTCCTTCCCTTCAGTCCCCCACAGGTGAGCTCAGCTCCCCAGTCAAACAAATCACTGACTGAATAGAGACTTGTTGAACTGAATTCTGCATCAGTGGAATTTTTGCAGAGCATGAAATGTTTCCAGTGCTCTTGGAGAGCTGTGGTGAATCCCTTTAGGAAACCAAAAAAGGAAGGATCCTTTGGAACAATTCCATCCTGATTTCTCATTGTGCATGTTTGGATTCTTCAGATCAGCTTTTCCTTGGAAGAGAATCAGTCCTTGTTTGGGTCCTCAGTTTCTCCTTTTGGAAATCTGGAGAACCCTCCCTTCTTTTCTGTAATAAGAAGCATTTATGGTAAACATCTTATTTTCTGCCCCTTAAAAGTTCAGTATTGGGCTCCAGATTTAGAACTGGAAGCAAACTCATTTTAAAGATAAGGAAACTGAGGCCTAGCAGGGTTAAGTCATTTGTCCAAAGTAGCAGAGATAAGATTAGAACACATCTTCTGGCTATGGTCCAGTGTTATTTCTACTATGTTGCCTCTTACTGCCTTCAGGGTTCCTAGCACAGAGGGGTGGGGGAAGTGAACTATCCACAATGAGAGAGGGAGATGAAGGCCTAGAGAAATTAAGAGAATGATCCAAGAAGATCATCTAGGACCCTATGGAAGCTAGGCATCTAGAATCCTGGTTTTTGAGGTGGGAGTGAGGGGAGGGGAGGATGCAGGTGGGCAAACGGGTCTGTCTAAGGACAAGACTGACCATCAGCGCCTCAGAGTTATGTAACTGCTGAGTCAAGCACAGACCTGCTATTCATTAAGAGGCTATTTTTATTCGGGTAACACATCCCAACAGAGGGGGAATTGCCACACCCCAGGAGGTTTAAAAAAAAATCTGTTATTTAAATTTCCCTGCAGTTTTAAAGTTCAGATTCAACTACTCTAAACACTAGTCAGTTCTTCGTTTTAATGACGTCATTCAATTTGCAATTAATTAATATTCAATCAGACTATTTGTCAAAATTCAGCTGTGAAAGAAAATCGTTTCACTATTGTCAGAATCTGGAAACCTGAGAAGGAGATTCTTCCCCAGCCTCAAGTCTCTGGAAATCTGTAAAATGGACAGTCTTCTCGCCCATTCCCAACTACAGGGGAGGAAACTGAGGCACCAGGAGGACTGATTAGGGAAGGTAATGGCTAAAACACTGAAAGGCTAGAACACAGGAGATCTAGCTCACAGCCCTGATCTTTTTTTTTTTTTTTTTGGCTAGGCAATGGGGTTAAGTGACTTGCCCAGGATCACACAGCTAGTAAGTGTTATGTGTCTGAAGCCGGATTTGAACTCAGGTGCTCTATCCACTGCACCACCTAGCTGCCCCCCCAGATCTTTAAATTACTACCAGCTCAGGCTTTGCAGAGTGCCTTGCACATAGTAGGTGCTTAATAAATTAAATGCTTGCTGGCTTGATTGTCAACTGGAAGAGGACCTAAGCCCTTGGGCCTTAAAAATAAAGAGTTTATCTTGCAGTCTACAAAACAGTTGTCTCACAAGAACCCTGTGAGGTGGATTGTGCAAAGATTATTACCCTCATTTTATACATGAGGAAACTGAGGTTAAGATTGAGATTTTGGCTACTTAAATGCTGGAAATGCAATTAAAATTGAAGTCTACCCAGATTCCAAGTCTAATGCTCTTTTTACAGCACCATTTCCTTCTCCACTTCTAATACCTCTCTGCCTAAAACCAGACCTTCCCCTTTCCCTTCACAATATAACCCTAACCTGACTCCATTCTTCCCCACCCCCAACTTGCTTACCTTCTCTAGCCAGACAGCTTTTTTCACTATCCCCCACTGACTTTAGGTTTATTTCTGGTTCAATGACTTTGCTTTCTGTTCCCCCTGCTGAAATACCATCTTCCTACTTTCCATAAATTCAAATATTACTCTTAGGTCCCAGCTGAGGTTTCAAAAGTCTTCTCCCACTTTTCCAGCACACAGTTTTGTGTCCTCAGCCATATGAGGAGTTCCCAAAGGGCAGGACCTGAGTCTATCAGGACCCTTGGTCTTCCATGGGATGGGATGGGGGTGGGAGGTAGAAATCAGAAACGACTTGCATTTGGACCTTTTATGGATTTGGCCCTGCACCAAAACAATGTAGGCATTTGACATCAAAAGAAATAATTTTCTTTCTTTGGATCTCAGTTTCCTCATCTATAGAGTGAGTGGGTTAGACAACTTTCTAAGGAAACTTCCAGTTCTAACAGTCTATGTTCTAAGGTCCTTTCCTGCTCTGAAATTCTATGTTCTAAGGGCTCTTCTAGCTTTCAATCTTTTGATCCTATAAAAATTCTTTCCTCCATTTTTGGGTTTTCTAAACCTCTCCTTCCCCCTCCCTAACACTCACACGAATGCCTCAGGCTAAGCTCTGGGACTCAGCTAGAACTGGGAGCTGGAGCCCCAGGGGTATTGAGAGTAGAGGGGGAAAGCAGAAGGGGAATTGAGGGGCCGTCATGGAGTGCCATTGTTAGCTAAATAAATTTGCCTGTCAGTCAAGTGGAGATGACAAGCCATTCAGTTAATGGGGAACCATACTGAAAACTAGGGAGGGAGCTGTGCTTAGGGACAGGGTTCCCTGGTGGCAGTCTGTCCCATCCGGTCTTGTCCTTCTGCTTGGATACCCATACTTTACCACAGGACCTCACTGTTAGCTCAAGTAGGGTAGGGGAAGATGAGGCTGAGCTCCTGACCCTCCATCTTTGTTGTTGCGGTTGATCACTGTTTCAGTCGTATCCTGCTCTTTGGGACCTCATTTGGGGTTTTCTTGGCAGAGATACTGCAGTGGTTTGCCATTTCTTTCTCCAGATCATCATGGCAAACAGAGTTAAGTGACTTACCTAGGGTCACAAGGATAGTAAGTGTCTGAGGCCAGATTAGAACTCAAGAAGATGAGTCTGCCTGACTCATCTTCTATCCACTTCATCCACTTTGCCACCTACCTGACCTTTGATCATAGTTCACCATTTATAATGCTTCTGCCTAGCACTGCAGATTCCCCATAATTTATGTACTCTGCTTCTCCACTTCTCTCCCCAACACCCTACCTAAAGTTCAACCAGGTGGACTGTGCTACCCCCCTTCTTACATGCTAACAGGAAGGAAAGAAGGAAACAAACATTTATTAAGTCCCCCTACTATGTTCCAGGTACTGTACTAAATACTTTACAAGTATTATCTTATTTCTTACAGCCATCTTGGAAGGTAGATGCTATTATTATTATTATTATTATTATTATTATTATTAGGTGAGGCAATTGGGGTTAAGTGACTTGCCTAGAGTCACACAGCCAGTAAGTTTTACGTGTCTGAGGCCAGATTTGAACTCAGGTCCTCCTGACTCCAGGGCTGGTGCTCTATCCATTATGCCACCTAGCTGCCCCAGTAGGTGCTATTATTATCCTCTTATTATAGTTGAGGAAACTGAGGCAGAGGTTAAGTGACTTACCCAAGGTCACACATTTAGTTAAGTATTTGAGGCCAAATTTGAATTCAAGTCTTCCTGACTCCAGGTCTAGTATCCTACAAACTAACTGCTTCTGATGGGGTCATAAATCTGTGATTTAAACACGGGAAAGCTGGTTTTAGGGAGTCAGGAGATATGATTCCAATCCCAGCTCTAACATTTAGCTAGCTGTATGACCATGGACATGTCACTTAACCTCAATGATCCTCAGTTTCCTCACCTGTAAAATGGGATTAATAATACACTATTTAACTCATGGACTTGCAGTGGGGAAAGTACTTCAATAATCACCTTACAGCACTATAGAAGCTATTATCATGATTTGGTCCTTCACAGATTAGGGACCCATCTTTAGGACCTGGCTATATCACAGCACACCAAGATCCCTTGCTCAATTCCTTTCCCTTGTCTGGGAGTCAGTTTGTCCTTCCATAAAGTAGAGAGCATCTCAGTATACTTACCCTTCTACTGAGGGGGAATGGAATTTAGAGTGTGTGAGGTGTGCAGGGCTAGAACCGTGAAGAAACTGACTTGGGACACTATCAGCTCTGCCTCCTGAGCTGAACTAAAAATATTCCCTGCATTTGGGAAGCCAGCTCCCCAGGGAGCAGCTGGGGGGCTCCAGAGCCTGAGGCTGAAATTGAGGTTTGCTATGAAGGGCTTGGAAGGATTCACACTGGAAATGCCACACTTCACCTGATCTGTGGGCAGGGCATGGGGGAGAGACTGGACCAGGCACCCTTCATTCAGAACATGGGGAACATTTAGAGGAAGCCCTGGGCTGGGAGTCAAGAGACCTGGGTTTATAGGATTCTAGGATGTGAATTAGAAGGGATCTCAGGGATCATGTAACCAAATCCCTTTTTTTATAATCCAACAAGCTTTTTTATGTGCCTACTACATGCAAGACACTGTGCTAGGCACTGGGAATATAAAGACAGAACAAAGTACAGTCTGTGCTCTCAAGAGGCTTACACTCTACTTGGATATGACGTATAAACAGACAAATATGTAGATGATAATTTGAGGAGGAATGAGATCATACTAATAGCCAAGGAAATTAGGAAAGGCTCTTTCCCCTAGTGAAACTAGGAATTCCAAGAATCAGCATCCAAAAGGGGATGGAGTCCAAGCATGAGGAATGGTCTGTATAAATATGCAGAAGCAGAAGATGGTGTCAATTTCAGGGAACTGTCAATTTCAGGTCTATTTATTAATAGATCACTTTGGCTGGAATATAGAAACAGAGTTATATGCAATAAACCCGGGAAGGTCAATTGGAGCCAATCTTGGAAGGGCTTTCCATTGGAGGGAGGAAAAACCAGAAACCAGAAGTCTAATTAGGAGGTATGTGGAGCAAGAAGGAAAGAGAACCTGAAGGAGGATATTGGTCATTTTAGAAGAGAGAAGTGCATGGATGTGAAAGGGGTTGTGGAAGTAAAATTAACCAGACTTGGCAACTTATTGGATATGGGGGCAAGTGGGATGAGGGAGAGGGAAGAATCTAGATGCAGATATTGAGGAGCAGAAAGATTAAGTGACTTTCCAAAGGCCATGCAGGTAGTGAGCAGCAAAGTGGGAGCCCAAACCTAGGTCCTCTGTCTCCAAATCCATCCTATCAAACTGTCTTCAAGTCCTGGCTTTGCCACTAACTCTATAATCTAGAGCAAGTTCCTATCCCTTATTAGGTCTTCTTCATTCTCTGTAAAATGAGGGACCTCGAAATCACAAATAATTAAAGAATTGGAAACAAAACCAACTCTGAGGCTCAACCTCACACCCTCACAACCTCAACTTGGCAAAGTTGACAAAAAAAGAAAATGGCAAATGCTGGCGGGGCTATGGGAAAACAGGTACAGTTATCTCTTCCACATCACAACTTTCCCCATTGATGTTTAAATAAACCACAGTTCAGCATAAGAATTAAATGGGAATTTGGGGTGAGTTTTGTGGAAGCTGCAGACAACACACAAAGCCCAGTGGAAGAGCCTATCACCAAATACTTAACCAAATTTTACAATAAGGTACTATATATACCCCACAAAAGAAAAAGACAACATTCAGACTTCTCTGGTACAAAGAGAGGGCCAAAAAATTGTTTTACAGAGATTTACCAGATTACAGAGGCACTGCTCCTGTAAGCCAGGAGATGTGGAAGCGATAACTCTATATTGAAGCATTATTGGTGGAGCTGTGAACTGGTTTGGCCAATCTGGAAAGCAATTTGGAATAATGCCTAAAAAGCTATTAAACTGTGCATATCCTTTGACCCAGCAATACGACTGCTAGGTCTATACCCCAAAAGTGTATATATAAAAAAGAGGAAAATGACCAGCTCTATTTGTGGTGGCAAAGAATTGGAAATTGAAGAAAATGCCCATCAAAAAGGAATGATCAAACAAGTTATGGTATACAAATTTTATGGAATCCTATTGTGCTGTAAGAAATGATGAATGGATGGTGTCAGAGAAACCTAAGATTTTTATGAACTGATGGAGAGGGAAGTGAACAGAACTAGGGAAACAATTTATAAAATAATAATATGGTAAAGATAAATAACTTTGAAAGACTTAGGAACTCCGATCAGCATTATGACCAGCCATGATTCTAGAGGACTCATGATGATGAAACATGCTACCCACCTCCGGAGAGAGAGCTGAAGCACTCAGAGTGCAGATTGAACCATATGTTTCGGGGACATGGTCAATGCAGGAATTTGTTTTGCTTGACTATGCATGTTTGTAAGGTGTTTTGTTTTTCTTGTTTTCTCATTTGAAGGGTAGAAAGTGGGAGGGAGAGATGGTGGATCTTTATCTGAAAAAAGAATTTTTAAAAATGAGTGGTCCCTAAAAGCTCTGACATTCTATGACTTTATGGTTCCACTTCTCCTCTCTCCCCTAAAACTCCAAGAACAGATCTGAGCATGTAAGTAGTGATCAAGGAAGGATGGAGGTGGTAGATATGAGAAAATGAATGGGAGGGCAAGGATGTTGACCTAAAATGACTTCCCTGTGAAGTAGAAACCAACTGAGATAGACTCAGACAGATTAGGAGTATCCTCTGATATGTCCCCAATAGCCTGCTATTAGCATCTTTAGGACATTTATTCTCTTAAAGATAATGAGCACTATCTTTCCTTTAATACACATTTATTAAGCACCTACTGTTTGCAGAATTGGGTGCTAGATGTTCCAGAGACACAAAGATAATCCCTGTCCTCAAGCACTGTAGATAATAGGATTCAGAAGAGACTTTAAAGATTATTTAATCTTCCCTGTTCATTTTACACAGGAAGAAACTGAGGCCCAGGAAAGTTAAGGCATTTCAAGTCAATCAATCAATAAACATTTATTAAGGACATACCATGTGCCCGACACTGCACTGAGCACTGGGGATAGAAAAGAGGCAAAAGACAGTACTTGACCTCAAGGAGCTTACAATCTAATGGCAGAGACAACATGCAAACATATGTATACCAACAAGTTATATACAGGATAAATAGGAAAATTGAGTTCTGTTTTGGACATATTGAGTTTAAGATGTTTACTAGACATCCAATTCCAGATGTCTCAAAGGCAGTTGGAGATGTGAGATTGGAGGTCAGCAGAGAGATTGAGGCAGGAAAGGTAGATTTGAGAATTATCATCAGAGAGATAGTAATTAAATCCATGGAAGCTGATGAGATCATTAAGTGAAGTAGTATATAGCAGGAGAAGAGAAGAGGGCCCAGGACAGAACTCTGTGGGACACCTATGGTTAGTTAGAGGGCATGATCCAGGAGGAGAATTCATTAAAGGAGACCAAGAGGGGTTAGTCAGATAGGTAGGAGTAGAACCAGGAGAGACTATCAAGAAGGAAAGAATATTAAAGCCTGCAAAGAGGTCATGGAGAGGTCAAGGAGAAAGAGGATTAAGGAAAAGCCATTGGCTTTGCCAACTAAGAGATCATTGGTAACTCTGGAGATAGTTTGGGTAGAGTGATGCAGTTAAAAGTCAAATTGCAAGGGGTTAAGAAGAGAGAGAGAGAAGAGAAAATGGAGATATCTATTGCAGATGGACATTTCAGTGAGTTTAGTTACAAAAGGCAGAAGAGATATAGGATAATAAGTAGCAGGGATAGAATGATGAAGTAAAGGTTTTTTTCAGGATAGGGGAAACATGGCCTTGTTTATGTTGTCATTTAGTCATTTCAGTCGTGTTCAACTCTTCGTGACTTTCTTTGGGGTTTTCTTGGCAGAGATGCTGGAATGGTTTGCCATTTCTTTCTCCAGCTCATTTTACAGATGAGGAACTGAGGCAAACAGTTAAGTGACTTGCCCAGGGTTACCCAGCTAGTAGTGTCTAAGGCCAGATTTGATCTCAGGAAGATGTGTCTTCTTCCTGACTCCAGACCTGGCACTCTATCCTGTACCCCCTATCTACCTGGGCATGTTTGTAGGCAGTAGGAAAGGATCCAGTAGAGAGGGAGAGATTGAAAATAAGTGAAAGAGTGAGGATGACAGGGGACAATCTGTTGGAGGAGAGAAGATAACTTGAGCAGGACGAGGGGTTAGCCTTGGAAAAGAGTAAGGCCACATTATCACATGAGACAGGGGTAAAGGAAGAGAAAGTGACAGAAAGGCACCTGAGTTATAGGAGATAAGGAAGAGAGAGAGAGCTCACGATGAATAGCCTCAATTATTTTTCTGTAAAATATGAGGCAAAGTTCTCAGCTGTGAGGGGTGAGGGAGGGGAGCCATGGGAGATTTGAGGAGGGGTGAAAAGGTTTGGAAGAGCTGCTGTGGGGGGGTGGGCTAGGGAGTTGATAAGGGGGGTCTAGTAGGATTGCTTAGCAGCAGTGAGGACCCAGTTGAAGTTTCTTAAGTAGCAAATCAAGGATTCAAATTCAGTTCTTCTGCCTCCAGATCTAATTGGGAATGGGAGCATCAAGTCCTCACAGTAACAGGTGGCCTGCTTGGGAATAGAAGAAGACAAAAGGAAATAAGCATTTATTAAGCTCCTACTATGTGCCAGGCACTGTGCTAAGCACTTTATAAATCCTCCCAACAACCCTGGGAGACAGGTGCTATTATTATCCCCATTTTATAGTTGAGGAAACTGAGACAAACAGAGGTTAAATGACTTGTCTAGGGTCACCCAGCTAGGAATTGTCTGAGACTGGATTTGAACTCTGATCTTCCTGATTGCTGGCTCACTTAGTCACAAAGGGAATCAGTTTTCAAATCAAGAAGGGAAAGGAAGGAGTTAGTACAGAGGAATCTACCCATTCATTCCCCAAACTAACAGCTAGAGTGTTCTGTGAGAGATGCCATGTGACTCTTAACTTTCCCAAGTGTGTTATTTATTTTAGGCAGTCTGTTTCCTGGTCCTTAGGAACAGTAAAAACACTGTGATACGCTCCCCAGGGAGAGTAGGGGAGAAGAGAGCCAGGAGACTTCATCTTGTTGTAGGATGCAGCAGTGGACAAGGAGCCAGTGAGCCAAACCCTACCTGGAGCCAAGGGGAGAGAAGAGCAGTTGCTCAAGAGCTAGTTCAGGAATTAAGAAGCATCTTCTTTCAGGGCTGGTACCATCAACAGACCCCAGGTTGAGCTTGGCAAAAAAGCTTGAGGATGGTCCAGGAGGCTCCAGTGGGAGAAGGCCAGGACTGGAGCTGGGATGCCATGGGATCTAATCACATTGGGGCCTGGAGCTTGAGGGGAGATTAGAGAAGGTACAAGCTCTACTGGGAATACGTATGGGGAGGGGGAGGAATGAGCTTGCTTAGAAATCTACTTCTCTTCCTTCCTCTTCAGAGGAAAGGACCTAATCTGGATAGAAAGGGGATTCACACTCAAGCACGCTCAATTCCTGCCAAAGGGAGCTTAGACCTGGAAATGGGAGGGGATGGAGGAATGGGTGGGAGATGAGGAATGGAGCTGGGAAACATAAGGAGCTATTGTTTTCTGGAGATGGGGGAGGGGAGGCAAAGGGAGGGCTCTGCCCCTGCTGGGGACTGAGGGGGACTGAGGAGGCCTGAGGGCTCCCTGGGAGAGGAAGCCACTGAGCCAGTGTGGTGTGGTATGCTACCGAGAAAGGAGTACTGGGCCAGGGATGGGAAGACCTAGTTTACAATCCTGACCGTTCGTATTAGCTAGGTAACCATGGGCAATCTTCTATTCACCTCTTTCTGGGCCTTAGTTTCCCCATCTGTAAATTAAGGGGGTTGGAGTAGGTGGTCTTTGAGATCATTTTCATCCTTGATTCATTAGGATTATCCTGACAATAATGGGGCCCCACTCTCCCTGCAGCTGGGTGGGCCAGGACCCAGGCTGTCCTCTCTGCCGGCCTTCCTCTCCCCTTAATCTCTCCGTTACCCAGAAGCTGGGTTTGGCTGAGGAAGTTGGTTTGCTCTGTGTGTGTGTCTGTGTGTGTGTGTGTGTTGGGGGAGAGTTGGGGGGACAAGAAAAAAAAAAACTCTGAAGTTACCATGGGAACGGGCAGGACTTGCGCAGTCCTGGTTCCTTAACTCCCTTGAATCATAAATAGAAATGCAATTCGGGCTCATTGGGGAGATAATGTAAACAAAGCTGATTGGAGGAAAGGTCCATAGGCTAGGGTCTCTCCACCCCTCTTCTCCAGAGGCACTGAAGTTGGGGGTAGGCAAGGGAGTCTGTTGATTTAGGGGCCTTCTAAGTCCACCCTGACCCCAGGCAGGAGAGCTGCCTCCACCGATTCTCTCCTCCAGAAGTCAGATCCAGGGGGGCTCTGGGTCACCCTGGAGATTCAAATCTGATCTCTGTTGGTGTTAACTCTAACCCCAACCTGAACCTCCCTACTTTCCTATTCCTGTCTACAAAGGGTGTTTTTTTTCAAATGTCATTTACTCCTTTGTCAGTCTGGTGAAGCCTATAGACCCTTTCTCAGAATAATATTTTTAAATAATCAAAGGCAATACTAAATTTCAGTTAAAGATTAATGAAAATAAGGATGTAATTTTTTATTTATAGTCCAAGTTCACAGATCCCCTGAAACTGATCCTCTCTTGTAGAAGGTAAAGCAAGCACGTTCATGGCTGCTGTAACAAATTACTGATGTAATGATAGGAAGTAAGGACTGGGGCAGATGGGGATAGGGTGGGTGAAGGGGCAGAACACAAGTTTAAATCGTCACGTTTACCCTGAAAAAACTACTATGTCCAGACCTTGGCTCCAGTGGATTGTGGGGAAAACTGAAGAAAAGAATCTGAGGGAGTCAGAGAGGAATCAGACCCAGGCTCTGATTTGAGAGGGCACACAGTCTAGGAGCAGAGTGGACGGTAGCAGCGGGTCGGAAATGCCCTCCAAGGGCTCAGAAGAGGATCACACCTGTTCTTTATCCTCAGGGACTGCTCAGTCTTCTGCGGAGACAGAGGAGCAGACCTGTTCCTTGCCCTCAGGGAGCTCCCAGTCTGGGGAGGCAGAGGAGGCTCAGGAGAAAAAGTTTAGAATTGGGGAGATTCTGAACATAGGCTCAGATAAAATAGACCATGCTTGATTTGAAATGATGACCTTCCAACCTTAGGGTTTCTGAGACATGTCCCCTGAAATGGGGAAGGACTGAGCTTGCTCTATAGTTTGCTTTGGGACTATAGGTATGTGTTTATTAAATGTTCACATCAAGCCTGCAATTGAGATAAGCACTTAGCCTGTTTCCTTCCTTTTGCTTCTACTCAAGTTATCTTTCTCTCAGGCTCTAGGGGCCAACCTCACAGATTCTTTCCTCCCTCACTTTCTGCCCCTGACATGAGTTCTCAGTCCTTAGCAAGCTGCTCCAAACAACAAGAAAACAGATGGGGTAAAATAACAGTAAGAAGAATTTTTACCAAGTCACAGGTCAGTCCAACAAGTCCTCCTTGGTGTGTGTTGCAATGTCAATCACTGGAACTTGGTCTCATATCACTAGTTGCTTCATTTCAATTTAATTCTATTAAATGGTAGTAGTAGTAGTAGTAGTAGTAGTAGTAGTAGCAGCAGCAGCAGCAATAGTAAGAATAATTCAAAGCCCAACCAATTGTTCATGTAAGGGGAGGGTAATGGGAAAATTAGCCAGCAGGATGATGTACACTGGGGTCTCTGAGTGCCCCTAGACCACTCACTATAGTAGTTATGATGGCCTGGCAGGAAACCTAAAACTATGGCCAATTGGGCTCTAGTGATGCCACTAATTGGGTTAGCACCCCAAGCCTTGCAGGTTGGCCCAACTTGGAACCATCTTGAAGATCACTTTGACACCAAGAAGAGTAGAGCATGTGGTACTTTTTTGTATTCTGGTTCCACCTCAGGAGAAGGCAAAATACTTGGAATGAATCAGAAATACTAATAACCCACTTGCAGGAAATGTTTCAGGACAGATGGTACTGGCCACTAAAACAGGCAAACCACAGGTGGGCAGGAAATGAATTGAAGATGTGAATGTTTCTGGAGTATTATGAGCCATTACTACATCATAACAAACTTGGAAATAATCTTACCAGTTACAGACAATGACTTTGTATCACTTTTTGTCAACAATACCCTTAGCTCCGAGTCACACAGCAATATATTGCAGATCTATGCAGGCCAAGTAGAAGAAATAACTTCATTCCTAAACCTGAATTAGATGAAATGAGTATTCGCTCATTGACTTGTTACTTAAATCCAAAGAAGGAAAATTTGAAGCGTCTGAAGCCACTAAAAACTTACACTTAACACAAAGTACCAAAAATCTTGCCCAATGGTGAAATGAATAGCCAGAATAACGCCTATGTCTCAAATAATTTTGAAAAGGGGATGGACATATTAAGACTGAAATTTTGAAAAGCCCTTTTTTGAGTTTAATACTGTGAAGCCACCTAATAGCTCAGCTATGCTAAAACAGTTATTTTTGAAAATCCATTATCAGCTATAGCCAGAATGCATTTCCCCACAATATTTGACAGAGTGTAAAAACATTTCATGACCTGCACACAAGAGTACACAGTACAGTAAGAGCCATAGGATAAAAGGGCAGAGTTATATAGAAATAATCCTAAGTCCAAGAATCAAATACCACATAATGGCAATTCGATGATTATTGAACAAGCCACCTGAAAGCGCCATAACATTCACACTACCTTTTTTGATCATCGAAAAGCCTTCGACTCAGTTCTACACTCATGGCTTAGTCATCAACTGCAAATACATAAAAATTGCAGGGCTGGCAAGAATCCTAGAGTATTTGATGTTCATAAGGAAAATTGGTCTCTATTTAAAACATACCACACTAATAATACAGTAATGTTAAGAACAACTCATATAAAATGTGGTAAAATCTTCCACGGAGACAATCTGAGCCAAGTAGGGCTCTACTTAGACTTAAATCTGTTATTAATTATCCCTCTTGACTAGAAATGATTATTGATTTCGCGACAAAGAAGGAATTGTACCAAAATATCTTTTTAATCACTTGAAGTACATGGATGACTCCACTAAAAAGCATATTAAACAGCTTCATCTCATGAAAGCTCTCTTCAATGATATAAAAATATCATTTGCACTTGATAAGTACAAAATTGTTCATCTACACCAAGGAGTGATAGAGACTGAAGGCTTTGAATATGAATTCAGAGACCAAATCGAACTAATGGATGAAGTATCATGTCTATAAATACCATGGTCTTCAAGCAAAACACATCAAGGGGCAGCTAGGTAGCGCAGTGGATAGAGCACCAGTCCTGGAGTCAGGAGGACCTGAGTTCAAATCCAACCTCAGACATGTAACACTTACTAGTTGCATGACTCTGGGCACTTAACCCCAATTGCCTCACCAAAAAAAAGAAAAAAGACACATCAAGTATAAGTCTGTCAAGGAGAAAGCTAAGGCTGTATATGTAAAGAAACTGAGAGGCATTTTGAAGGCAATGTGTAATGGGAAATGCACATTTAATGCAATTAGCCTGTGCAAAACCAGCCAGCAGATGCTTTTGGCACAGTAAAATGGAAGACAATAACTTTAAAGGATATTAAAAAAAAACCCACTCCCTACAATGCTAATGAAACACGAGACATCCTAAGTGCTGGGGCCTGGCACACAGTGCTTAATAAATGTCTGTTGACTGATTAATACTTCAAAAAGGAAGACGATGATTCATGAATGTTCTCAGAACACATAATAAATAGGTTAAAAAATAAACAAAATACTTTTGGGACAAACCCTACTTCATGAAACATTAGTAAAGTATATGCACTTAATTTAAAAACACATATGCATGTATACATGTATGTGTATATATGTATACACATAAAACATGTGGTTATATACCAATAAATCCAGTGGCCTGTGTAACATGTATGCATATATACATTTATGTAGTGTATGTGTGTACATACACGTGTGTCATATGTACATACATACATATACACCCCCCCCACTGGATTTTTTATTTTGGAGTAAGGCAACTGGGGTTAAGTGACTTGCCCAGGGTCACACAGCTAGTAAGCATCAAATGTCTGGTCTGAGACAGCATTTGAACTCAGGTCCTCCTGACTCCAGGGTTGGTGCTCTATCCACTGTGCCACCTAGCTGCCCCCGGATTTTTTTTAATATAACCGAAAGTGTTTTATCTCTAGTCAGTGCCTATGAAATATCTAAGATCCAAAAGCAGAATGGAATGGTATTCCACAGATGATATCTGTATGAATGCAAACAACATGTTGCAACAGATTTTGTTGTTATTCAGTCATTTCAGTTGTGTCTGACTCCATGACCCTGTTTTGGGTTTTCTTGGCAAAGAAACTGGAGTGGTTTGCTATTTCCTTCTCCAGCTCATTTTATAGATGAGGAAACTGAGGCAACCAGGGTTGAGTGACTTGCCCAGCGTCACACAGCTAGTAAGTGTCTGAGGCTAGATTTGAACTCAGGAGGATGACTCTATCCACCAGCACCACCTAGCTGTCCCAGAAGCATGAAATAAATGACTCGGTCATACAAATTTATTTATAGAAATGGAGAAGTTTATGCTAATAATTTAGGATCATTTGTCACTGCCATCAGAAATGACAGAAAAGTTATCCATAAGGAAACCAGATTCATTGATTACTAAAGATCTTGTAATGAAATGGGTGAAATTGTACATTTCATTGCAGGTTGCAAAAATAGAGCACCCCGAGGATACCTAAAAAGTAACCATTTGATCGAATGGCTAGGGCTATACAATTGAAGTTTGATATCCTATATAGACTAACAGATGACAGATCCCTGTACTACAAACACAAACCCCAAGATATCCTTGAGAATTCAGGAAATAAACAATCCTAGAATTTGAGCATCATTTAAAGACAGAACTGTTGCTCACAACTGCCTAGACATGACATTGGCTGGATCACAGAACTTTAAGTAAGGAAGACCTGAGTTCAAATTCCTTCTCAGATACTTTGAAGCTTATGGCTCTGGGAAAATCACTTAGCTTCTCCCAGGATTCGGCTACCTCTTTTATGACCTCTATGGTCCCTTCTACTTCTAAATCTGTGATCCTATGAAAACTCATATGATCTCTAAGTGACAGTACATGGAAGGAAAAATTTTCAAAACATAGAGATGTAGCAGAAGAAATTAAAATCATGTAGGAAAAAGACAAAGTCTATTATGCGGTCTACCATTGGATTTTCCTCAGATACTTTCAGTGAATCTACAGAAGATGAGCTTACATTCCAATACTCTTGTTTAGTTACAACAAAGTCATTTATCTACCTATGCCATTATCTACAAAACATTAAATATAAAAGAATAATAGCAATGTAGCAACCAATTCTCAGACCATTTATATCCATATCTAATTTCTTAAAATATGAGGATAAGGTAATAGTTATAGTAATAATAATGACTATTTTCTATATTTCATTACATGATCTGTGTGAAATCAATGAGTTTGGATTCTTTAACAATTATTATTGTTATATAACTATTACCTTGTCTTATTATTATTATTATTATTATTATTATTATTATCAATACCTCAAGGACTAAGCTCTTATTGTATATTTTAAGAGACTTATTGGCATTCTGCAGTTAAAGCCAAATAGGAACAACACATTTAGAGCCATTAATAACTTCACAATAACATATACTTTTGAAACAGTAAAGTGGGCTACAGATTTAGAAAGTATCCATACAATATTAATGAAAAAAAGGGCCCATCACCCCAAGAAAGCATAGAAAGCATAATACTTTGTCTTCAAAAGGAAGAGAACTATTCTCAGATTACATAATAAACAGGTAGAAGTTTAAGGAATACTGGAATTTGCCATTTCACAGAGATCAATAGTTAAGGCTGAAAATAGGGATGTGTCATTGGACTTACCAAATATGACTTATCTATGTTGGTTTACCTCCAGATGGAACCTACGAGACCTCTTCGTTTTCAAAGAGGATCAGTGACATCACGGAGTCATGTCTTGAGTTGCATGTGAATTGGATTTAAGTGAGGCAGAGTTGCACAAAGTCATCAGCCTCACTCTCTCATCCTGAGTAGTCAAAGTCCAGCAGCAAAAGAAAAGTCAGAATGACTGGCAAGGGCCCAGCATGCAGTAGATGACCTTGGCATCTTCAGTGTCTGACCAGGCTCTAAGTGCTCTATAACGCCTACTTTAGCTACCTTCATGGCCATTGGAACAAATTGTTGTTATCATCCATTATGCCAAGGGAAGTCTTTGTATGTTTGGGGTTCACATCTTCCTAACTCAGTAATGGGGTTGAGGTCTATCAGTTACTTGAAACCTGGTTTAGCCCATCTGCCAAGATGGTTTTACCATCTTTACATATGCCACAGCTTCTTGGAGCAACAAAACCTCTAAGATCAAAGAGTAGAGCCAAAAGGCTGACCATAGGTGACATTTACATGAACTCAACCAACAAAATGTCAACAAAGAATGGAACAAAAGGTGGAGTCTTGTGTATTTAGTTACAGAAACAGAGGGGTTTATTATAGCCTTTGGGCTATACCATCCTCCCCAGCTAGCATTCACAAGTTGGGTTCCCTGGAGTTAAATACTCCAGGTTCCAAATACTCTATTTCTGTCCTCCTAGCTCTCAACCTCTCACCAATGTATTTCACTTTGGATAGTCAGAGGACACAGTTAACTCAAAACAAAGGCATTTTATGAATGACAAAGTCAGAAAAGTAGCAACAAAACACCTCCCCCATAAACCCATGGTGTGATGTCCTACAAATACACAGAGTGTTAGTGGGAAAAGTGGATGCCCAAGGAGTTCACAAATGGAGAAGCACATATGTTGGGAATACGTATGGCCTAAGCAATTTAGAGCTCGAGTGCTCCTGTTTTTCCCATGTGTTCTCAGGGTGTCTTCCAGTTGCTCCTTGTAGAGGGTGTGGCATCTTTGCTGAGTGAATCACTAGATGCCTCTCCTTAGGCGGGCATGTAGCATCAACACTGGGTCATAATTGAGCTTTAGCTTCAGGTTCAGCTAAAATCCTGGCCCAGGATTCCAGCCATGTTCTCTTAAAGAATTAGAATCCATCCCATCCTAGGGCCAGTAGACTCTGGGACCTGACATCTCCTGAGGAGGATTGTAGCTCCAGTTGCTGACTCTCGACTCCCCTTGCCAACTTGTAACATATGGTGCATGTATAAAACCAATCTACCATTAGGTAAGCTTATTAGGACTGACAATACATTACTAAGACTCACACTCATGAATGCATCCAGTGAAACTGTATTGACTTTTCCATAATACAAACATCAGACCCTCTGGGAACAGACCACCAACTTGATTCCTAAAGGTCCTAGTAAGCATTTCTTAAATCAGTGCTCATGACAAGGTTCCCACTCTTCCCACTCAGAGGAAATATGGCAAGGCTCTGTTGATCAGAATTGCCCTCATGCTTACATTTCCAAGTTCAGGGAAAGCAGGAGTTTGTGGTAGTTACGACACAGGAGTAGGTTGACGTCTGAGATCTCCTGTGGGCTTTTCTGTTCTAGCTAAGAGCATTTACAAATTATATCTAAGTTCTGATTGATGACCTTTACCTAAGCTTATGAAAAATGGAAACTCTTGATAAAAGCTAAAGTCATTAGCAGGTGTTTATCTGTGCTTTTCAAGATTTGGGAGGGACACATGCCATTAGTAATTGTTTGCCAATTTTGGTGGACGTAGATCACTGCCAAACTGTACAGCTTATCTTGATAGAGAAAAATACCTTACGTAACAAGTACTTAGTCACAAAATGGAGTTGTTCATTCTATGTTATTCCGACTAGACAACTACATTCAACATGACTCCACAGCTGGATTCTCTCCACTGGATGCTGCCATATATTTCTGCTTCAAGATACCATCACCAATGGTGGAGGAGAGGAGAGAAAAACCCCCTCTTCCCTTGTTAGACCTTCCAAGAGGCACAAGGGGAAAAGTGAAGAACAAATAAATTCTCAGCAGCTGAGGTCTTTTTCCATAGCTGGAATTTTTCCCTCAACTCTGCCAGGGCTGGGTCTCCCCTTTTTATATCCTCATACCAAAGCTTTGTCCACCCCATGGGCAAATCCATTGTCTCTGTCAATCTTTAGCCACATTTTCTGATCCTTTCACATGCAAATGACCCACTCGAAGTCTGAAAGTGACCCATCCTTACCCCTGCCCCTTACATCCTCAAAGTCTGAAAGATTCTTTAATTTTGGAAATGCCATTTGAGGTTTACAAGGCTCTTTTTCATCCAACAGCTCTAGCAGATAACATGTAGTATCCTACCCATTTTACAGATTTTCATGCACTTTTACGGGGCTTATAGAAAGATACTAGGATTTTAGATTTGGAAGGGACCTTAAAGATCGTTTAGTCCAACCTTCTCCTTTCACACATAAGGAAGCAGAGGCCCTGAAGTGGGAAGGGATTTACCTAAGATCACACAGAAAGTGAGTTACAGATCCAGAACTCGAACATAGGTCTTCTGACTCTTAAGTCCAACGTACCTCCCACTACACAACAATTACGCATTACGATATTCAAGCTGACTCAATTCAACTAACTCAGTGACCTACGGACTACACCTTTGTTGGGGGTGGAGTGTTACAGAGATAATAATAGCAACGTTACATAGAATTTAAGGTTTTCAAAACAGTTTACAAATACTACCTCATTTGATCCTCACAAGTCAGCCCTAGGAGGTAGATGCTATTATATTTAAGGAAAACGAGGCAGAGAGAAGTTAAGTGACTTGTCTAGGGTCACCCAGCTTGTAATTGTCTGAGGCTGGATTTGAACTCAGGTCTTCTTGACTTCAGGTCCAGCATTTAATCCATTCTTACATCTTCTTTCTTATTTTGAAAGTCTGGGCCAGCCTTTGGTTCTTTTTTGATGACCCAGGAAGTGACTCTTGGATTCTCCCCTGACATCCACGCTGATTCTTGGCCCTGAAGGATAATACTACTGAAATACCATCTTCCACAGGAAACCTTCCCTAACCTCTCTTAATTCCCATGCTTTCCCCTATTTAATTATTTTCTATTTATCCAGTATATAGCTTGCTTTGTATATGTTTGTTTTCATGTGGTTTTCTCCATTAGAATGTAAGCTCCTTGAGGGCAGGGACTGTCTTTTGCCTCTTTTTGCATCCCTAGTTCTTAGTACAGTGTCTAACACATTGTAGGCACTTAATAAATGTTTATTGACTAGAATAATACAAAGGGAAGGCTAAGAGAAAGGCTCACAAAAGCCAGTGCTATGGTAGGGTGTTGGTGATACTTGGGCTTCATGGGAGATGCTGCATTGATAATTCTTCACAAAGAAAGAACTCTAGTAGAGTAGACACGGGGTCAGGAAATCCGGGGTCAAACCTTTACTCCAACACTTGTTATTATGGGACCATGGGCAAATGACTTCACTTCTCTTAGGTTCTTCATCTGTAAAATGGGGATAATTATATTTGTACTCACTCTTTCCCTCACAAGATATTGAAAGTATCTCAACCAGACTCCAGGTTCTCTGATTCAAAAACCAGTGCTTATAGTGGACTATATCATAGGGTTCTAATTTTGGCTAGACACATAGGTCCTGCTTTCAGGGGGACCACCTGGGTGGCACAGACTGGGGAGAATAGGGATGTAATGGACTCCATTAGGCAGGGATGGAGGGAGCCTGAGGAGTCAACTGAATTTGCTTCAATTCCTCTGTATTTCCATGCTGGTAGACGTCTGACTTTCTCCTCTGCTTAAAGGATGCTCTTTTCACACACTGATGGGGCTGGTGGAATCTGTTCACCAACAAAGTTTCTGACCTGGGACAGAGATAACCCCAGGCCCTCCTTTGGAAATCAGGCCAGGATAGACACAAAGACATGCAGTGAATATGAACTGGGAGAGCTGACCAGGAGAAAGCTTTTTATAGTGGAAAATTCATTTCCTCCTAGCCCTAAGATGTATAGGTTACCATACCTCTGGAATGATCAAAAAGAACTCCACTGTCCTCTTGGAGGCTTACTGACTGGAAAAGTGGGTAACAAGCCCCCCATAAATGACCTGAGAATCCTAGACCACTGGCCACACCATTTTGTGTTCCCTTGCTTGTGAGCCCAGGTGTTGGGGCTGGCTGAAAACACAGGGGTTGGTGCATAAGAGACAGTGGTCAAGGAAGGGTGGGAAGAAGAACGGCAAGCAGAAATTTGATAGGCACATGGCTGGTGGGCAAAGAATGGGCAGATTGGGGCAGCTAGGTGGATAGAGTACTGGCCCAGGAGTCAAGAGGACCTGAGTTCAAATCTGGCCTCAGACAAATAACACTCACTGGCTGTGTGACTCTGGGCATCACTTAACCCCAATTGCTTCAGAAAAAAAAGGGGCAGACGGAGGTCTGGTGGATCTGGCAGACAGAGGTCTTTTCAGGAAGGGACCAATGGTCAGGGAGCCGGGAATCAGGTTGGCGATGAGTCTGGTAGGTAAGGAAATAGCAGGCTGTGGGTATGGGGTAAAGGGGCGGGTGGACAGAGGAGCTGCTCAGGAAGGAGACCTAGAGACAGGGGGCAGGTAGATAGGGGTATGGCAATGAAGTTGGTTGGTGAGGAAGAGGCTAGAAAACAAGGGGTTGTGCGAGAAATGGACTTGCAATGCAAAGGGAAGAGGGTGACCAGGGAGGTGGCTGGGCACAAATCGAGCAGGCAGGTGGCAAATAGGGTTGGCTGGTCAAGGAAGAACTGGGCATCTCGTCCTCTCTTGATTCCTCTGGGCTAAGCCTTTAAAATGGCTTAAACAGATATGACACAGAGTCCTGAACTGTCCCAGTTTTCTGCTTAAAGAAAAATCCAGCGAGAAGCTGGAGAGACAAGAAGGGCCAAGCTAAAAAGGAGGAGAGGAGAGGAGGCTGAATCAGGGATTAGCTAAATTGCTCCAATTATGCAGATGTGAATTCAACATCTCTTCTGCTGGTGCTAGTCCCCTGGTATCCCTGGATGTTGGGATGACTAGTCTCTATTTTTAGCCTTCATGTAAATACCACTTTGGAGTCGAACTGGACTTGGCCTTGGGAAAAAAAAATCAAACAGAAACAACCCTGTTTCCAGAGTAGAAATACTGAGGCCTGGGAGAAGAGCAGGGCCCTGGAAAGAGAGGGAAAAGACCAGCGGATTTAAAGCTGGAATGGGTTTTGAGAATCATCTAGTTCCACCTCTCACACTACAAATGGGGAAATTGAGGCTCTGAAAGGTTAAGTGGCTTGTAAAGGTCATCAAAGGGGAATAAGTAGCATAAAAACTGGAATTTGAGATCTGGGTCTCTGACTCCAAGTCCAGTACTCACTGCACTATGCCATAAGACAAAACAACACCACCACCTCTCTCTTTAGTATTTTGAGATTTATCGCGTTCTCTTCACAACAGCTCTGGGAAAAGTCAATAAAAATTTTGAAAATGAGGAAAGTGAAGTTTACACAATTTACTTGGTCATACAATTAAGAAATATCAGAGTCAAGATCTGAACCTCAAAGGGACCCTCCTTCCCATTCCCCTCATCAGTACTTGAGGATCCTTTGGAAGGAAAGAAACAAGTATTTATTAAGTGCCATGCACCATACTAAGCACTGGAGATACAAAAATAAGCAAAAGAAAAGTCCCACCCATTAATTTTGCTCATGCTTTCAACTATACAGTTGTTTGTCGGGCATATTAATACCCATCAGAGATTTCATCTGCATTCTCCAACCTGCTGGACTGAAAAATCTGGTTGATGAACTTATGAGAATGGCAGAGATTGAGTCCATCATCAGTATGGATGTGGGGGTCATGATGGTACATCAATGGCATGGAACCATGATTCTGTAAAGATGCTCCTTTTGGCAGCTGGAACATCTGCCTTTGGAAGCTCAGTACAACATGATCTTCTTCTTGACTGGCCTCCAATTTGTAAACTGATTATATTGGCCCTCTTCCCCCATCTCAGGGTGAGAGGTTTACCTCAACAGCTTTTGTCGTGATTCAGTTGTTTCAGTCATGTCTGACTCTTTGTGACCCCATTTGGAGTTTTCTTGGCAAAGATATTGGAGCGCTTTGCCATTTCCTTCTCCAGCTTATTTCACAGGTGAGGAAACTGAGGCAAAGAGGGTAAAGTAACTTGCCCAGGGTCATGTAAATGTCTGAGGCAGGATTTGAACTTAGGTCTTCCTGACTCTAGACCTAGCATTCTAGCTACTGAACCACCTAGCTGCCCTGCCTTAACAACTGGGGATCTTATTGAGGACACAGGATTGCAGTGCCAGTTAAGTCTGCCACCAGGCCAACCACCACAAAGCTCTTACAGAATAAAACTGTCTTCCTTGTGCCTTTCTCTGCCCACCCTGTACCGAGCATCCATTTTACCATGAAGAAGACATGAGACTAGGCCCACCACCATCATATTATCTGGATCTTCCATCTTCTAAACTCTCCCCGTGCAGCTGGAATCATTGAACGCTGCAGTGAACTCTTTAAAGTGCACACTCCTCCATCATCACACCCTTGATTTTGAGGGGTAAGTAGCTTACCTCCCAGATGCTGTTTTTGATAAATCAGCATTGCCCCAAGAAGAGGTAGGGCTCTCCAGCCCACTGGTTTCTCTCAGCCCCCATGAAAGCATTCAGGCTAACAAAACGCCAAACACGTGATGGGCTTTGGTTAACGTGACAAAAATAAACAACGAAGAACTAGCACTCAAGTCCTCAAATAGTCATGACAACTTTGCTCCCTGGCCCCCCACATCCCTTTCAGTAAGTCTTTGTCTCTTAGGGACATTTACAAGTGTCTAGACTTATAGGACTACCCTAGGTAGGTCTCTTCTCCCCTCCCACCCTAAAAAGCCAAAAGCACCCAGAACCAATAAAGGTGTTGCCTTACCTTTCCATGTGCAGTGCTCATAACTCGCAAGGTCCAGGTTGGCTGCTCTGCATTGTGGCTCCAGGCCCTTACTTCCCTGTTTCAGTTCTTTTTTGGTCCAGAAACTTGGTCCAGAAACTCTCCCTCTAAGTCCTCCTCACCTGACATTGGCAGGTGGTGGTGCAGTGCAGCACGCTATCAAGTGCTGGACCTGGAGTCAAGAAGAGCTGAGTTCAAATTCAGACTCAGGTACTTACTAGCTGTGTGACCCTGGGCAAGTCATTTGACTTCTGTCCACCTTAGTTTCTTCAACTGTAAAATGAGGATAATAATAGTACTTACCTCTCCAGGTGATAAGGATCCAGTGAGATAATATTTATAAAGTACTTAGGCAGTGCCTAGCACATAATAGGCACTTAATAGTCTCCCTTCCCACTTCTTCAATTCACATGGTTCCTTAGATATATGCCTGTTTTTCTCCAGGAAACCCAGTCTGAATCTGCAAGTAGCCTTTCCTCTCTCTCTATATATATATGTCTTCAATTCTCTGATATTTCTAGGTTCTATTATTATTTTTTTATTTTATTTTTAGGCAATTGGGGTTAAACGACTTGCCCAGGGTCACACAGCCAGTAAGTGTCAAGTGTTTGGTCTGAGGCCAGATTTGAACTCAGGTCCTCCTGACTTCAGGGCTGGTGCTCTATCCATTGTGCCACCTAGCTGCCCCTTATTTCTAGGTTCTGGACCACATTTGAAGACCAAGCCCAAGCTTACACAGTTCAAGTATATGAAATCATCCTAAATTAGCAAACAACTCTTTTCCAGCTTAGGACAATGCAAGTTTACACCTTGTCAAAGAGTTAACCTTATGAGGAGGGGATCTCACCCTTTGGGAAGGAGCCGGTAGAGAGAATCAGAATTCTCTTTTCTTGCTCTTCAATTCGTCAAATATTAATGGATCTACATGTTACATGAGGAAGCGGGACACTTTGAAAAGAATTCTAGCAAAGGTACCTTATTCAACATACTCTCTTGGCCATACCTCACCTTTATTGGGTGAGTACTGATATTTGGGTTTGAAGCCTGGATTCAGGACCAGCTCCCAGGCTTTGTGAATGAACAAGTCATTTCATTTTCCTCCTTACTTTCACATCCTATCTCACAGGGTCATTGTTGAAGAAAGTAAACCTTAAAATAACAAGAAAAATAGAGGCCATTATCATATTTTTCTTGGTGGGGTGTTGAAGGTTGGAGAAGGGACAGAGAGAGATGCTTTGGGAGTCTTGCCACTGGAATCTCAGTAGATCAGAGAGTCATATACATGGCACCCTACTCTTTGCTCTTCCTTCCTTTTCCCTGGGTTATAATTGAAACAGGGAACACAAACTGCTGGGCCATTGCAAGGACCTACTGAAGGTTGCATTCTCACCCACTCCCACCGATCTGCCACACGAGGTCTTTCCTCTCCCAAGAAGCTATCCCTGGGTTCTGCCACATGCATTATCTCGGGAAAGAAAAATTTGGGTTCTCCAATACCTCCAGCTGGACACTTGGTCCCTAGGAGCTGTTGCCCTCATCCGCCCTAAGGCTGTGATGTGAAATATTGCCAGGGTTGTGTTGGATAGGGCAGCCATAAAGAGAGGGATCCTGAGTTTTCAGATGAAGAAATCAAAGCTATCTATAGTCATATGAAAAAAATGCTCTAAATCACTATTAACTAGAGAAATGCACATTAGAACAATTCTGAGGTACCACCTCACATCTATCAGATTGACCAATATGACAGAAAAGGAAAAAGACAAATGTTGGAGGGAATGTGGAAAAAAGTGGGACACTAATACATTGTTGGGAGGAACTATGCCCAAAGGGCTATAAAACTGTGCATACCCTTTGATTCAGCAATACCACCACTAGATCTGTATCCCAAAGAGATTTTTTTAAAAAAGGGAAAAGAACTTATTTGTACACAAATATTGATAGCAGCTCTTTTCATATGGTGGCAAAGAATTGGAAATTGAGGAGATGCCCATCAATTGAGGAATGGCTGAACTGGGGCATCAAATTGTAATAGAATATTATTATGCTATAAGAAGTGGCGAGCAGGATAATTTCAAAAAAACCTGGAAAGACTTAAATAACTGAGGCAAAGTGAAGAGAGCAGAACCAGGAGAACATTGTACACAGTAACAGCAATATCGTAAGGTTAATCAACTGTGAATGACTTGCTATTCTTAGCAATGAAATGATCTAAGACAATTCCCAAGGACTCATGATGAAAAGTGCTATCCACCTCCAGAGAAAGAACTGATGGAGTCTGAATGCAGATCAAAGCATACTATTTTTCACTTTATTTTTTCATAGGTTTTTTTTTTGGTCTGTGTTTCACAACATGACTTTCACAACATAATATGGAAATATATTTTGCATGATTATACATGTATAACGCATATCAAATTACCTCTTCAGGGACGGGAGAGAGGGAGAGATTTGGAATTCAAAATAAAAAAATGAATATTAAAAATTGTTTTTATTTGCAATTAGGGAAAAAATAAAATTACATGTAATTGGGAAAACACCAAAATACTATTTTTAAAAAAATAAGATGAGAGCCTGCAAGATCTATGGAATCTATCAGGAAAGCATTCCCCATCACCAGTAACCAAGCCCTTTTCCCTGAATCCCCAGTGTTCTGGAGAGTAGCCTGAGGTGGCCACAGCCCCAGGCACTGATCCTTGTAATTGTAGGTCTGCAGGCCCCATTTTGGAGTCTATACAGAAAGCCAAAGCCTACTCCCCTGGCCCCTGGCGGCAGCCTAGGAGTGGCTACTGGGATCAGATATGTGGAGCAATGACCCAAACTGGGCCTAACCTTATAGGTGCAGGGTGGGAGCTGAAGCTATTTCAGAGAACATTGAAAAATATCTGCGTACCCTCCTTACTAGCTTAGAGTCGATGGGAAGGATGGACCCACAAGCATGAGGGTCTGCTGATGTAGGCAAGGGAAGTCAGGACCAATTTTGCACCTGGACATCCATTTAAGAGGCCTCTACAAAAAACTCATCCCCCAGCCACATCCAGTCTTACAAAACTGCTACCACTACTATGCCCATTCTAACCAAGTGAAACCTACTAGGATCAAAACCAGCAGCAATATATGCGAGCAGTTGCTCCTAAGAGCTTTCCTATGAAGGGAGAAGAAATCAAGGAACTAGGCAGAGTCTTTACTGGTTGGAATACAAGTCAACTCGGGCCATGAAAGACAGGTCAATGTTGTTGGAGACAATAGACAGTTCAATTCTGCCTCACTCATTCATGGGGCACTCATTCAAGGTCAAACTGGGAGCCTAAGGCTAAACATTGCCAGTCCTAGAACAAACCAAATTTTCTTCTACTGGTTAAGGAGCAGTCAGAATAACAGGTTAGAGGTCGGTTCCATCCAGTTGACACAGGCAACACTTGGAGAAGCAGGCCATTTTGATGGTGAACGTGACAATGCCTATGTTGTCCATGAAAGTGCCCATGGTACCCACACCAATGTCACTGGTATCCATGGTAGTGCCTATGACAGTGCCTCCAGTGGTGTCCATGACATTGCCCATGACAGTGTCCAAAACAGGATGCCCATCCCTAAAGATCCCCCAGACCACTTTAGGGAGAGAGTGATTACCATATATTCTGGTCCCAAGTACAACATTTTCTCCAGTGGAACCAAAACCATCAAGAAATCCAACCTCAAAAATCCAAGCTTCACTTACTCCCAAAATCTGAACCCAAAAGTTATTTTTGTCGTCATCCCCACCAAGGCTGGGGTGGACAACAAAGACATAGACCTTTGCATGGTATCTACTAATAAAGAATTCATATAGGACTCCAACCTTGAGAACCAGGCCATCTACATCAGAGACAAAAAAGTCTCCAATTACCCCATGGCCACATGCAGCATGGATGGTCGAGAGCTGTGCTCTAGGCAGCCCCCTCAATTTCAGGCTCCCCGTACCCTGGGCTCCTGCCAGTCAGACAAGGAGAGCATGATAATAGACATATGCACTTGTGAGACCAAATTTGGGGTTGTGTGTGAAGGAACTAAATTTCATAGGGAGAATCACTGCAAGGACAACCTCAAGAGCCTTACTCCAGGGGCACCGCCCATTTATGTCATGGACAATGTGGTCTGCTCCCGATCTCCAACCACCCTGACCATTGAGTCCCAGCAGGTTGAGCTTCCCAGCAAAGTCCAACCCTGGGCCACCCTCCCTGGTCCCTCCCAGACATCTAAGGTCACAGACAGGAAAATCACAAAGTCAGTGACAAGGAACAGCAATGCAAATCTGGAAGAGAAGGGCAGGTCTATTACTCTTGTGCCCACAAAAACTGGACTGCTTAGTGGTCACATACCCCTGGAGCCACCCTACTTTGTTGGACAAAGTATTCTAACCTACCAGAAGGAAACCTGCTGTCCCTGGGCAACATCAGACAAGGGGAATCCTACACTCTCCTTCTTGGCCCCACAAACCTACTGATCATCAGACATCTCCAAGAGGTCAGTGACTATGGAGCACAACAAAGGTGCCACACTCAAAAGCCAATCCGAGGAATCAACCTCCTATGGCTCAACCAGAGAGGAAGGGTTCACTGTCTATTCCTATGAGAGCAGTATGATAAGGGGTGTTTCTAATATAACTGAAGTCCCCAGAAAAAACACTGAGTCCCTCCAACGTGCTCCCCTCTTCCACAAGGAATTAGGTACAACTACGGTGACCTACAGCATGGGCTCTACCCAACCATCAATGCAAAACAAAGGTACATCTGTGCTTCTGTCCACACATGGAGGTGCACTAAGGATGCCCCTCTCACCAAAAACCCATTTCTATTCTGGAAAGGATGGGATGAGTCAGGGTGTGACAAGTCAGAATATTAACACCAAGACCTCATGGGGTAGAGCCAGCAGTGCCAGCTACAGAAAATCCTCTGATAAGAACCTGTCCATCGGCACCTACTACTACCCTGGGGCCACTTATAAGACATTGCCCATGGCTCTGGTGGACAAGGGGTCTAATTATACCAAGTATTCCCTCACTGACTCAAGTGAAAACCATACAATGACCAACCACTTTGAATCATTCCGAGGACCCTGTTCTGAACTGGCCTCAGGAGCTGATTTCCAAGAGCGTTCCCCTGCCCACATGACCTCCTGCCATACAACAGACCTCTACAAAAGCCTGGCTGCTGTGGTGATAGACACAGGAACAGGTTATAGCAAGTGTGGTCTGGCAGGCGAGGATCATACACGCGTCATAGTACCTACTCGGGTGGGGATACACCGAAACCCCAAAGGGGACACAACACCCTACTACATCACAGAGGACATAGAGGCAGCTTGCTCTATGTTGATCCGTGGTGTGGTTACTGACTGGGATGCCCTTGAAGCCCTCTGGAGCCATATCTTTTACAGCAAATTATGCGTGGCACCTGAAGAACTGGCTGTACTGGTAGCTGATTCACCAGTCTCTCCCTGTACCAATCGTGAGAAGGTCGTTGAGCTCCTATTTGAAGGCTTTGGGGTGCCTGCCATGCAAACTGTCCATCAGGCATTACTCACCCTCTATGCCTATGGTCGCATCACAGGACTGGTCATAGGTAGTGGGCATGGCACTTCCTATGCGGCTCCCATCATCACAGGCGAATTGGCACCACTGAACGTCTACCGTCTGGATGTGGCTGGGAAAGATCTCTCCGAATACCTCTCCCAGCTGCTTTTGGCTGGTGGGCAGCCACCACCCAAGGCTGAGGTGCTAACTCACATGAAGGAGACCTGCTGTTATGTGACCCTTGACATGGTCTCTGAACTCTGCCAAATAGAGGACAAGTCTCGGCTTGACTTTGTACTCCCAGACAAGCACGTTCTCTCCCTTGGGGCTGAACGGTTCTGCTGCCCTGAGGTCTTGTTTAAACCGGACATCTTGGGCCTCGATCAGCCCAGTCTACCGCAGCTGGCCCAGATTAGCATTAGCCAGCTGGAGCCACACTTGCAGGAACAACTGTTGGCTAATGTGGTTCTGGAAGGTGGGACCACCCTGCTGAATGGCTTCTCTGAGAGGGTCCAGCAGGATCTGGGGCCCACAGCCACAGTCTTATCCTTGCCTCACCGTGCCATGGCTGCCTGGTTAGGTGGCTCCATCATCGCCTCCCTTGATTCCTTCCAGACTCTGTGGTTGAGCCGTGGGGAATACCAGGAAGAGGGCCCGTGGGCCATCTATAAGTACCACCTGTGATAGTCCTGAAAGTATAAAGTTACTCTGGAAGTCAGAGAGGGCTCTGGGTCTCTGATATCTGTTGGGGTCATAGGATTCCAGTTGCGGTAGGGTGGGGAGGCTTCAAGAGACATAATGCCATGTCCTTGCTACTAAATGCTCCAACCTTGCTGAATAGGGGATCTTCTCTTCCTTTCCCTATCTTACCTGGTGACACAATCAGTCTTCCCCATTCCACTCCATCCTCTCTATCTGGAGTCAAAGATCCTTCAATCCCCACTAGATATGAGAGGAAAATACAGGCTCCCACCAACAGACCTAGTGTCTAGCCTAGCCTAGCCTAAGCAGGCTGAGTTTCCCCTTCAGCTCCTGATTCTGGGAACGCAAAGATAGTGGCACCCCAAGAAATGTCAATCTGTCTTCTTCCCCTCCATAAAGGACAACTATCCGGAACCCTGGGGGCCCAAGGAACTGCTTCTTCTCTGGGATTTGCCCCGGTTGCCCAGGCGACCAGCACAATTACCCTTGATTGCCAGCTGGTTGCCATGGAGATTTCAAACACAAAGTAATAACCCACACAGCATGCCAAATGACTCATAGCTGGGGGGTAGGGACAGAGGGAGAGGATCCTTCCTTTCCGATGGCATGCAGGATTGTGGTTTGATGGGGGGGACAGCCTTTCACCCCTCCAGATCCAGATGACATGGATGCACTCTCATAACACCCAATCCAGAATCCAACCAGCCAGCCAAGGAACTAGGCCCTAGCCTCTGGCCCTTTTCTCCTGCAGGACTTCCGTCATTCAGCACCATGGAAGACTCCATTGACCAGGAAGCTATAAATCAGAAAGGATCCTTCCTTGTTAAGGGATGCCCAGCAGGGATAAGAGGGAGACATGGGGCACAGGGGGGTGAGTGTGGCTTCTCCTACAAGCAGCATACCTTAGGGACATTTTTCTGGTGTAGAAGAGATGGAAATGAAAAATCAGGTATGGAGGTAAATAAATACCAGAGGAAGGAACTAGAAAATAGGGCAAGTAGCATAATATGGGAGCAAATACCAGGGAATGGGGGAAGGGTTTAAATGCAAGTTAATCATGTCAAATACTGGGGAAAGGGGTCAAATATGAGAAAAAAGGCACAAATGTCAAAAAGTTGGATGAAAAAAATGCCAAAACCCAAAATATTAGACTAGGAGCAAAGAGCAGAGAATAGGGATAAATGTTAGGACATGAGGAGTAAATAAGAGTAAATGAGGTAACACAGAACTGAGTAAATACCAGGAGATGGAAAAAATAACAAGGCACATAAAAAAGGCAAGAAATTGGGGCAAATATCAGAGTGGGAGCAAATACGGGGGAATAGAAGGTAAAAATACCAGAGCATGGAATCAGGAAGACCTCGGTTCCAATCCAGCCTCACTCACTTACTATCTGTGACCCTGGGAAAGTCACTTAATCACCATTCTCTCATCTATAATGCTGGATTCAATGACTTCTAAGATCTATTCCAGTTCTGAATCTATGATCCTATGAATGTAAATAACATTGAGTGAAGCAGTAAATGGTAAATATCAAAGATTGGGGTGGCAGAGAGCAGCAGCAGAGGTGTTTCTATCTTATGCTCCAAAAACTCCAGGCCAGGCAGCGGGAGATTTCAAAGGTTCTTTTGTGAGTGGGTAGTGTGCCCCGGCCATAATTTCAGATGTAGGGTCATGCTTGCAACTCTTTCCTCGGACTAGGCATGGATACCCCACTCCTCACCCTACCAGACACTCTGCCTTCAGCTTTGGAGGACCCCTGGGGAAAGAGAAGGATACCCACCCTCCTCTCACTGCTTGAAGGGCATGCAATCTCTTTATTAGGAGACAAGCAGAGATTGAGCTGATTATGCAAATTACCCTGGCCTCTAGAGAATTGGACAGAGCTGGGACAATGCATCTGTAATCTGGACAAGGTTTGAAAATGGTACCTCCTGTACATGATTGCCCTTCCCCCAACCTGCCACCATCAGAAAGCTTTGAGCCTGCATGATTAACACACAACTGTACCTAACACAAAATAAATACGTGCCCTGGAGAGAGGAATTTTCAGGCATTAAAAATACATGCTTTTATTAAAAGTCACATTTAAAAGTCCTCCTCACCACGTGCACATTCTCCTTTGTGCTATATTCTGGGTGTCTGCTTGCCTTGCTTATATACCTAGAAGCCTTGTCCTCTGGAAGTCAGGAAGCCTGGGTTCTAGTCCAGGCCTAACTCATTGCACAACCTGGGCAGATCCATTCCTTTCTCTCTTTAGGGTTCCATTTCCCCTATGTAAAATTTAGAGGTTTGACTATGTAATCTTTTATTTCTTTTCCATATCTGATATTCTAAGGTTCCACGAAATCAAGAAGCATATTGACATTATTATAATTGCCCTCCACACACTCTCCAATTTATCCATACTGGCTGATGTAACATTCTCCCCCAGAATTCTCCAACTCTCATCTCTGTGCTTTTGAACGTGATTGTCCCCCATGCCTGGAATGCTGTCTCTCCTCTTCTCACCTTCCCCCTCTTAGAATCCGTGACTTCCTTCAGGACTCTGCTGAAAACATTGCCTTCTGCAGGGGGCCTTTTCCAGTTTCTCTACCCCCATTCTGTTGATGCCTTTCCCTTCAAGTTACTTCCTGTCTACTTTGCATGTAGCTTGTATTTATTTACATGTTGTCCATGTATCTGGTAATTGTCCACATTATAACAGAGTTGTTGAATTGTCCTGGAGGGCAGGAATGGTTTTAACTTTTTCTTCCTATCTCCAGGGCTTAGCATGGTGCCTGGTATATAGTAAGTGCTTACTTAACAAATACCTGTTGATTATTGATTCATTAAGGTATATATGACTAAATAGTAAGGCCTTTTCCTGAGAAATTTTATTGGGGAGGGAAGCAGATGGAACACAAGTTCAATGTATGATTAAGAGGAGAAAAAAAGGGGGAGGGAAATGTGTGAACCCAGACCTAGGAACAGACTGGCGGAAAGGCCCATCTTGGAATTCTGAGGATAAACTTTTCAATTTTAATGTGGAAAATAAGATCTATTCTAACTGCAAGTCAGGAAATAGAGATGGAGGGGACAATATTAATTATCTGGTTTGTAAGAGATAGTCAATAAATACTTGTTGAATGAAGTTAGGAATGATTAAATACAGCATCATCAGTGTTAGGAAGATGGATTGGGAGATCTTAAGGCTTCTGCCCTAGGAGAGGAGCAGCCAGGGCCTAAACACCCAATCTAGGGACTGACTGCCTTGGAGGTGGAAAGATAGCTATTCTCTTCTGGGTTAAAGAGGCTTCTTGACAAGCACTTATAGAGGATTGCTGAGAGCCAGGGTTGATGCCTTCCTAAAGTCAGGCAATGAAGAATGGGTCATAGGATTATTTAGAACTTAGAAGTGAAAGGAACCAGAGAGATAATTTAGTCCAACCGCTCCTTTAGAGATGAGGAAACTGAGGCTCAGATATGCAAGTGATTTGCCTAAGGTCACACAGACAGTAAGTAGCAGAACCAAGATTCAAACCTGGGGCTTTTACCTATCCATGCCCAGACAAGAGTGAGGGAGTAGAGTTCTCACATCCTCTTACTTGACAGGGAAGAATCCAGCTCTGGAATGATGGGTCCCCACCCATAAAAGCTGAGAATGGAGCTGAGGTGAAACTTCAGCCTTCTTCTTGCACCACTCTTACCAGAATTCCTTGCTTTCTCAGTGGTTAAATTCTGGAGAGGCCCTTGTTTTCGTATCCCTTCACTTCAGGGCTGGTTGGGTGGTAGTTATAGCAACATTGACTTGCAATCTTGATCCCCTAAGCCCTTCTTTCCCCTCTCTGTCCAATTCAGCAAGGGGACTTCCAAACATGAGACATCTTAGTTCCCTTAAGCCTTGGCTGGTCAGACCCTCTATGGGTCATCTGCTCTCTCCCCTAACCTTCTGAAGGGTCTAAAACAGTTTTTTTCACCTGGTTCTTGCTGACCCCTGACCCATACCCAGGGTATAGGAGGGAAAGCCCGAATTCCTGACAGGGGAGCTGCTCCTATGACCCTAGGTACTTTGGCATGTCAGTCACGCATTGCCTTTTCCCCTCTCCTGCACAAACTGGAAAAGAACCTAAGGTCCCTGGAGATTATTCCTCATTTATGATCTGGATGCCGGTTTCTCAGAAATGGGGAGAGGACAGTCCTGGGGATTTGTGTGTGCAGTCATGCACACACAAAAGTGCACATTCAATTGGATGCCCAGGGAATTAGAGAGAAGCAGGCACATGTGCACACACTCGTGCCAACATAGGCATGACTGAACATAGATATATAATCATGGTCAAGAGTTAACATTCACTGAGTGCCTACTGTATGCAGATTATCTCCATATACTGGCATCCATCTATATTCCTTAAAAAAACATCCTCAAGCCTTCCCCCATTGGTGCCTAGGGAACTAAATAAGGGTAGCCTCTACAGAAGGTCCAGTTAAGTCCCCCAAAATCCTGGCTTTTTTCCTATCTCTCTCTTTTCTGTGGACAAGAGGAGAGAATGTATCAAACTAGGCACAAAAAACCAATGACATTTACCAAAGAATATAGTCTATGCGTATTCAATGTGAAGATAGCCAATCCTCGTCATATACGTACAAATCACCACACTGTTGTTATTAGAAGCACCACAACATAGTAGTCAGAAAGCTGGACTTGGAGTTAGGAGATCTACATTCAAATTTCTGCTCAGACACTTAATTATCTGTGTGACCATGAGTAAGTCACTAAACCTTTTAGAGCCTCATTTTACTCATCTGTAAAAATGAGATAATAATACTTGTGCTACCTGCCTTACAGGGTTGTTGTAAGGACTAATCATCCAATTCAATAAACATTTATTTGCCAGGAACAGTGGAAGAAGCTGCAGATACAAAGACAAAAACAAAACAGTCCCTGATCTCAAGGAACTTAATGTTCAACTGAAGGAAAGGGACAGCATATAAATATATAAGTAAATGCAAAATATATAGAAAGTAATTTTGGGGGGAAGGGAAATACCAACAACTAAGGAATTCAGAAAGACCTCATAAAAGATAGGACTTTACCTGAACCTTGAAAAGGTCTTGGGATTCCAATAGAAATGAGGAGGGAGAACATTCCATGATAGAGGACAACCTGTACAAAGGTGGGAGATGGAATGTCATGCATGGAGCACAGTAACAATTTGGTTGAAACACAAAGGTAATGGGGGAAAGGGATGTGAAATCAGAAGAAGAGTTTGTATTTTATCCTAGTGGCAATGAAGAATTACGGAAATTTTTTTTTTTGCTTTTTGTTGAGGCAATTGGGGTTAAGTGACTTGCCTAGCATCACACAGCTAGTGAGTTTTATGCGTCTGAAGTCGGATATAAACTCAGGTCCTCCTGACTCCAGGGCTGGTGCTTTATCCACTGTGCCACCTAGCTGCTCCCCTGAAATTTCTTAAGCAGAGTTATGGTGTGGTCAGACCTGTGATTGACAAATATCAGTTTGGTAACTGTATGAGGGTAGATTCAAGGTAAGAGAGACTTAATGCTGGGAGAGCAGTTAAGAGAGAAGTGAGGAAGAACTGAATTTGGATAGTAACTGTGAGGGTGTAGAAATGAACAGGTACAAGAGATATTGTGGAGATAAAATCAACAAAACATGGTAGCTAATTGGATCTGAGGGGTGAGCAAGAGTGAAGGGTTACAGATGACTCCTATATTGTGAAGCTTGGTAATAGAAATGATGGTGGTGCCCTTGACAGAAAAAGGAAAGTTATATATAACTATATGAATGTGTGTGGCTACTGGTGGGTCATTTGTGGCTGGCAAGGACAGCAAACTAGAAACCAAAAGAACTTCCTTAGTGATGTTTAATAAATATGAAGTTAGTTCTCAATTACCTGCACGTAGATTATGTGAATAACACAGATTCTCCACTCTGGGCACTTGTAAACTCATAGAATGGAAAGAAACATATGCAAATAACTTTTATGTAAGGTAGAATAAGTGCAAAAGAGAGATTACAGGCAAAGTGATGAGAATTTTAAGGATAGATCCTACTGCATCACCTTCCCCTGTTATCGGTCTCAGTGAAACTAGGAAAGACAGGCCGTGTGCAATAATAGTTAGAATCAGATAGGATGGGGAAGATACATCTGCTTCCTTTCAAATTGTTTAAAGCATTCTGAAGCCAAAAGAAGTGCTTTGGGGGATTATCTATGCTATGGATTATCAGTATCCTGAATCCTCTCCTCTTTAGTGGAAAATTGAGATCTGGTTGTATTTGTCCAGTGCACGTATCTAAGTCTTTATTAGCATGGCTCATAAACCCCCCCAAAGCAGGGGTAGTGCCCAGGATGGACCATTCACAGAGAGGCCAACAGCCTCTGATTCTGGACCATGGGATCAAAGTGGTGGCCAGTGCAGCTCCTTAGACACAGAATAGGGGGAAGGAGTCAGGGAGGTATACAGAGCTTATAGTAACACCTTCTCTCTCCCCAACATTATACCTCAGTTATGCTCAGATCTGCCTGGAGATAAAGAGGTGGTTTAGATAACTTACATAAGCGCCTTTAAACAGCAGGCTTCAAAGTCCCTTCACACCAGAGAACTGGCCTTTTGTATTCCTGTCTCTGTGGTTTTTCTCCTCCCTAGAATGCCCTATCCCCTTCCTTCTAAATTCTATCTGTGCTTCAGGGCCCAGCCCAAATCACAAACTCCTCAACAAAGGCTTCCTAGACCACTCCAGTCCACAGTGATTTCTCTCTTTTATGAAATTTTACAATCCTGACTTTCTATGTGACTTATGAGGCACTTGGCGTACAAGGTTTGACAACTTTAATTTTGTCCTGTGTTGCTACCCTGAAAGGCACAGACCTCCTTCGATTTACCTTAATCCTCCATAGTTGGGAACCTGGATCAAAACTGATGTTCAGCAATGTCTTGTTGATTGATTAGTCACGGAAATACAAGTTGTCCCAAAAGTCTAAATGCAGTTTTAACATATTAGAGCCTAAATCTTTTTAAAACAAAACAAAACAAAAAACCTTAAAGTTTAAAACTGTACTAAGACTTTTGGGACACACCGTATATTGCTTTACTCTATTTTAAAGTATTTGTTTTAAATTTGGAAAATTAATACGGTACCAGGGAACCAGATTCCAGTGTGCTATGGTCACATCATCTGAACCCTGAACAGGCACCAAAGGCAAGAGACCTAAGAAAAAATGCGATTCTGTGAAAGGGCGTGCCTAAGGAGCTGTCCAAGTACTGAACCGAGGGCAGAAGGCTGGAGGTTGCCAGGATACAATTCAATTCAGCAGCCTTTCAAGATAGGGTACCGTCAGGTCCTTAAAGTCCGATAAGGCGGTTCTCAACTCAGTCCTTCCCAACTACTGTCTCCTAATATTATCCAGAAGCGACGGAAGGGAGGTGGGGAGAGACGATTAGTATAACCAGCTCTCCAATAGAGCTCCTAAATGTCAAACTCACATACTCTAGAGAGTATGCGTCTATTGACGCATACACAATGTATGAACATATCTATGTGGACACAATATACAGAAACATACACAATAGTCACATGCTCAGATATACATACAATGCCCACCAATTCAACGCACATCCATGGAGACACATACACATTTGCATCCCCAACACACGCTGATGTGCGTCAGCACAGACACACCAACATGAATTACATGCATGTTTTCTGTCTTTGTCTATGTACACACCCAGCCCAGTCTCTGCCCCAGGGCTTCCTCTCCTCATTCCAAATTCTCAAGTCCCTCCTCATCCCTGGAATCTCCAGGGCAAGACATCTTCAGTGTCCCGATCACTGACTAGGGACTGAGAATCAGGAAAGGGCTCAAGCAGTCTGAGCCCCTAAGGAGGGCATCCTGGTTTGCTGAGCTGCCCTGGGCAAAACCTTTCCTTTCTCAGCCTTAGTTTCCTCTTCTGTAAAATGGGTACGTGGACGTTTAGCCCTGCTGCTCCCTGCTCCATGGCAGGCTTTAGAATTCTTCCCTGCATCCCAAATGAAGGAGGGGCTGGAGAGCTGCGGTGAATGGAAAGTTGGGGAGAGGGGTCCTTTCTTGGTCCAGGACTCGGACACTTCCAGAACCTCTCCTGAGAATTAGGGTCGGGGAGGAGGCTAGGCATACTGGGTGAGTCACCAGTGCATTTTGATTCTTCCCCACCCCCCACCCCCACCCCGCGCCCAGACTCATGGCTCCTCCCCCACGGGGGCGGGCCCGAACAGTATAAAGCTCCACCCCCTCTGACCCGCCCCCGGCCCCCGGTGCGAATCTTGCGCTGGGGAGCGGCGGGCGATGCTGGAGGCGCACGGAGCTGGGGAGCGGCTGGACTCGGCGCCGCATCTCCCCCTCCCGGAGCGGACTCTGTCCTGCCGCCGACTGCGGCGTCCCTGGACCCTCCGGAACCCCTTGAGTCTCGAGCCGGCAGCTTACTCCTCGTGACGGGACAGGCGCTGCAGGTGGGTCCCTGAGACCAGTGGCGGGGTAAGGAGCATCCGCGACTTAGCCTTAGGGAGCAATGAGGACCCCTGGGCTGGGTGGGTAGAGAGGTTAAATTCGTTCATGTTCGAGGTGGAAACACAGCCACCGGAGTGGTGTGTGTGTGTGTGTGGGGGGGATTGTTCTGTGGCTTTCCGGAGCCCTAGAGTGGGAAGAACTGAGTCCTTCTAGGGAGGGGGGCAGCGAAGACTAGCAGCCTGTTAGGCTGAACACGCGGGCTCCCCACGGGATGGGGGAGGGGTGCTCCGTGCCCAGAGAGGGTCTGGGAGCAAAAGTTCTGTGGAGCAGCTCCCCAGAACGGCAGGTGCTCCGACACATCCCCTCACCCCATGGCCCCTCCTTACACCCTTGTCGCTGGACATGTAGGACCCAAAGCCCTGGATACAGAAAGGCTAGCTCAGCTGTGAGCCAGATCCGATGCCAACTGACCCGTTTATACTGCCAGATCGAAATTCATTTAAATCAGCATTTGTAGAGCAGCACCTACTGTGTGCTGCTCCGATGTCCCGGGAGGGTCTGTTTTGCTCATTTCCCTTCCCCTTGCTCGGCTCCCCAAGTTCCATCCCCCAACCCCTTCCTGTATCCCCAGAGGGATCCCCCAATCCTCTTCTCTCTCTCTCTCTCTCTGCTCAGACCAGGCACTAATTTCCATGACAACCAGGAGTTCTTTATTGGTGACAAAACGCCCAGGGGGCTGGAAGAGAAGATTTGGGTGGGGGCTGGGAGAGAAGGAGTTAACCCATTTTGGAATCCGGGCTATGGATCCTCATCCTCACTCTGGCCCAAACCTTCGAGGCAGGGTTGTTCTAGCCGCAGCCTAAGGTCTCGGTTGGGGCTGGGGTGCTCACGTGTAGGCCAGGTGCCCATGAGTGCGGGTGTCCATGTGTTCGGGTCGGTGATGGGGGGAGAGGGGCGTGGGTGCAGACACATGTGCACGAGTGAGATGGGGGGAGGGGCTAGCAGGCACATGTTTCTGGCGAAGGGGAGGGGGGGTTAGGGCTCATTAGTCTGTGCATTTGTGCACTGTGCATATATGTGCATGTAGGGGTTCCATCTATGAGGCAATTTTCCTAGAATGGAAGCTGAGGGTGGGGGGAAGGAGCAGAGATAACTGACCTATCAGGCTGGAGAAGAATCCTCAGGGTCTTGAGGTTCTCAGCTTGTTAATTGGAGAGCTGTACATTGTGTGTATGTATGGGTGGGGAGGGGAAAACGGGAGACGGGGAGTATGGTTTTCTACCTTTGGCAGCATGCCCAGCTGTGAACTTCCAATTAGACCCCTCCCTAATGTCTCCCACTTTCTGTCGTGGGGAACCTCATTTCTAGAAACGTTCCCCCTCCTACCCCTAGAACCCTTGGAACCGTCATTCTAGACTACCTTTGTCCCCACTACTACTCTGCCCAAGGAACTGTGTCCCCTTGCCTCCTGGACAAATTCCCCCCTGATGATCTGGAACCCCCTCCCTCCCAGAAGAGTAGCTTTCTCTTTCTATCTCCCTCTCCCCCTCCCCCACCCCTTCCAGCCTGGTAACAGTGGCATTACCCTTGCACTGGGCCAGAGATATGGTATTCGATCTCTCCGAAGAACTGGGAGTGAGGGGCAGAGGCTGGAGGAAGGACAGGGGCCTGAGGGTGTCCTGTGTGTTCCAATTCCTGCAGAAGCTCTGTCTGTTCCGTATTGGAACCTAAGGAGGCCAGGATATGATGGGGTGGGGCCTTCCAGTGACAGCATGGGACACCTTTCCACTCCCCAGTTCTACTGGGGTTGGATGATCCTCTGGACAATAATTACAGGTAGAAAAGGATAATTGGGGAGCACTGAGGAATAGAACATGGCTATAGCCCTCCTAGCAGTTGGGGTGAGGGAGGATTGTTTCCTGAAATACAGTCTCATTCTGGAAGTTAGGTCCTGGGGCTCTGATCTCTCCCCTTATGAAATTAATTTCACACTCTCCCTTCTGGGTGTTCAGCAGTGGAATGCTGTCTGGGGGATGGGGAGGAGGAGTAGAGGGTGGGAGATGGAGAATAGACAGCCTCTCTGTCCTCATTTCTGGGGGCTGTTGTGTGTGTGCAGGGGGTGGGGTTTGGTGGCTGTATTGCGTCTTGGTGACACTACTATCCTGCAATGTCCTGTCTGTCTTCCATCTGCTCTCTTGAATCCCAATTCTTCCTCCTCCCCCACCTCTCACTGGTGTATAAGGAGAAAATCTTTTATCTTTGAGAGCCATACACACAGGATAGGGAAGAAACTGAGGCACAGGGAAGGAAATGAGATTATGCAACTGACATTACTATACTTTGAGCCACTGGAGAGACTCGTCCATTTTCCTTCTTTAGTTACACCTCCCAACAGACCCCTGGAGGGGAGTGCCTGCTAGTCAGATATGGAGACTGAAGCAGCCCTGGTGACCATAAGCTTTGTTTTCCCCCAGCTTTCAGTTCTTCAACCACACCTCCTGCTCCATAGTTCTTGCTTTGGGGGCTGGGGATGGGGAGGAGGAAGAGGAGGCTTAGTCCGCAAGGCCTCAGGCCTGAATGATTCTAGGGAAAGTGTTCAGGGCAGATTCAGTATGGGAAGGGGAAGGGATGAGCAGAGAAAGTGGTAGATCTAGTTTGGGGCCTGGCTGAGATCTAGACTCTCAAGTACCCCTATTCCCTCCGACATGTTGAAGCTGACGACAAATCCGAGATATTTTTCCTCCTGAACGTCTGTGATGGCAGGCAGGAGATGGAGTGGGACTAGAGTGGGTGCTGAAGGTAGCGCTACAGCATCTGCTAGGTGAATTGGGACCGACCTGCCCCTGTTTTTCCAATTCATGGCCCTGATGCAGTGTCAAGACCCAAGTTGCTTTTCCATCCTCTGGGAAACGTTGTGGTACCAGGGGCTGGAACAGTTTAAAAGCAACTGGCTGCTCTTCCTGCTCCCAAATGTGTGTGTCCTGGTTTGGAGGTTTGTTTGGGACCTCACTCCTAGCTCCAGGGGATGAGAACCCAGTGCTTTTTCCATCCACACCTTCATCTCTACTCCTCTTTCAGATTTTGGGGCTTGAGGAGGGGTGAGCAACCAGCACTAGAAAAAAATAGGAAGGCATCAGGAGGGACAGCTTCCTATCCTTTTCTGTCTTCAAGGGCTGGAAACTCCACACACTTTAGGGGTTCCCTAACGTGCTCTGAGATCACAGATCTGATGGCCTTCCCACAAAAAAACAAACAAATCGGTGCATTCAGTGGCTCTCCCTCTCTCCCTTCTCCCTCCTCCCCTCTGCCATCACTCTGTGCTCTTATCCATTTTCTCATTCTCTCTCTCTCTCTCTCTCTCCCCAGTTCTTTTGGCCACCCTCCCTCTAATGCTTTTTCTCATGCTACATCACCAGTACTAGTGAGTATGTTCTCTATAGTCCCTACTCCCTACGAAGTTCCTTGATTTGTCACTTTTTCCTCTCCTTGCTTTCATACAACTGTTCTCAGTCTCTCCATCTCTTCCTATGTCTCCCCTTTGTTCCTCTTTACTTTCAATCTCTGCCTTTCTCCCTTCTCCCACCTCTCAGCCTCCCTAAGAATAACAGAAACTAAGAGTTAGAAGGGAATATTATCTAACCCCTGACTCTACTTCTCCTCCTCCTCCCTGCCTTCTCACTCCTTAGCCCCCTCTTAGGGTGGCTGGGTTGTGGTGTGAGAAAGAAACCTCACCCAGCAGTGACAGCATTAGATACCCTACCTAGTGACAAACATATCCTAGGCAAGAGGGAGCTGACTCCCTTTCCCCCACCCCCTCCCCTTCTTTTAAAACTTCCATTGCCATAGAAACACCTGCTCATGTTTCCTGATGGAGGTTCATCCCCTTTCTCTTCCCTGCCTTCCAGCAGATTCCCCCCCCCCCCTTCCACGACTGATTGAAAAATGTATGTGGTGGTGGGGGGGAGCTCCCTAACTTCCTTGGGATGAGGAAACTGCTTAGGTGGCTAAGGGAGCAAGGGTCAGATCTTAGTACCATGAAGGGTCACACCTCTAGTCTTAGGTTCAACTTTCTCCTTCCATCCTTATAGGGGAGAATTATAAGAGTTACTGGAGGGAGCAGGATATGAGGACCGCCCCCCCCCAAAAAAGCCTCCAGCTCTGAGGAAATTGAATGGTTGGAAGGATAGAGTGAGAATTATAGGGAAAGCTGGATCAACCAAAGCAAATGAGAATAAGACCATGGAACTCAGAGCAGAAAGAAACTTAGAGATCATCAAATACAACCTGTTTAATTTTACAGAAGAGGAAACTGAGGTCCAGAGAGGTTGAGTGACTGGTCAATGTCACATAAGCAGTAAATAGCAGGGAAGACACTGGATCCTGGGTCTTTTGACACTCAAGTCCAATGATCTTTCCATTACATCATGATACCTACAGAACTGACCAAGAGTCTTGCTTTACACATTCTCCCTTCCCCTGGGAGGAAGCTGCAGGGGCCTAAATGGATGCTAAACCCTAGTTACTATAATCAACTGGCAAGGAAACTGAACAGATCCCAGTGACTTGAACTGCCCTGGACTGTGGTGCTCAGGGAGAGACAGGACAGTTCATATAATCAAATCAGGTCAGTTTTCCCTTCCTGGAGGCAAGGAAGACCCCATGTTGGTTGAAGAAAGGAGAAGAGGAGGGGCAGCTAGGTGGTGCAGTGGATAGAGCACTGGCCCTGAAGTCAGGAGGACCTGAGTTCAAATCTGGCCTCAGACCAAACACTTGACACATACTAGCTGTGTGACCTTGGGCAAGTCACTTAACCCCGACTGCCTTACTACAAAAAAAAAAAAAGAAAGGAGGAGAGGAAAGGGAGAGCTGCCTATTGTGTGAAGGCCCTAGAACAATATGGTCAGTTCTCTATGGAGACAGGATAGGAGTTCCTGGGTCCCTAGAGGTTTTTCAGGGTAGGTGGGGGAGGCCACAGGCAGAGATGATATTCACAGCTGCCACTAAATCAGGAGGTGTCGGTAACAGCAACCACAGTGAGAAGGAGCAGGGGGCCCTCCCTTCTTCCTTCTTTCCCTCTCTGCCTCCCTCCCTGTGACCCAGTGGGAGGGGAGGCAGTTGGCTGTGTCTAAATAATGCCAGCTCATGCAGGGACTGACCCCCAGGCAGCCTCAAAGTAAGAGAGAATGAAGCCGTTTTGGAAAAAAAAAAAAACAAGAGAGAGGAAGAAACAAAAGGACCTTTTGCTAGTCCGTGGCCCAAGAGAAATGGGTAGATCATAGGATTTAGAAAGGAAAACTATCTTAGAGATTATGTCATTTGCCCCCTCCCCGTTTCTACATGGAAGAAGCCCAGACCCAGAGAGACTTGCCCTTAATGACAACATGAAGAGCTAGGACTGGCATCATGGAGAGAGATGAGGGCAGAAATAGATTAGACCACAGAGACGTGCCCTCCAGAATTAGCCAGGCCAGGACTGAGAATCTAGAGGCTCAAGCTTCCTCCCTGGGTAAAGATTCCCTAGAGCACACTCACAGGTGAGTCACTCACCCTCCACCCCAGGACAGGTCTCTGATTCAGAGGCGCATCTTTGAGCATCCTTGACAAAGATTTACTCCCATATCCCCTGGTCCTTCTTAAATAATCCAAAGCTTGAGAGGGATTGGTCAGGCTCATACCCTTGACCTTAACAACATCTAAGGCTAGGTTAGAGGTGGTTCATTCCCTGCCACCCTGCACACTCACCATGTTAAGGGAAGGCCAGTGTGCATTTGGCAGGGAGTATGTCTTAGGGCAGAAAAAATAAACTTGGCCTATTTCAAGTTATGGCAAGGGAGAGCCCTGGAGAGGGGCAGTCTTTTGGGAGGGTCATAGGATACTAGGATTTAGAGCTTGCAGAACTTTAGTCCAACCCCTCATTTTACAGATGAAGAAACTGAGCCCCAGAAAGATTAAGTGATTTGGATACACTCAGAGCCTCAAATCAAGATGGATTGGGATGAGTTAGGGCTTGGGGATCATCTATCAGGGGAAGGTGAGGACTAAGGTAGGGGATGGTCTTAGGTTAAATCCTTTCTCCACCTCCCCTTTCAGCTTCTCATTTATTGTTTTTTCCATTTCCTTTTTTTTTTAAACAAAACAAACCCTCAGGGCAGTAGCACACCATTAAAATACACCGTTAAAATATGGAAAACAACCCTCAGCAACAGGCAGGATGTATCCCAGGGTAACAGAGGAGCATGGATCAGTGACAGACTGGCTCCCCCTCATCCTTGCCTCCTCTCTTCCCTTCTCTGGCTTTCATAATGGAGAAACTGAGGCCTGGCATGTAAAAGTGCACTTGTGAACCCGTGTTGAATATGTATCTGTTTGTCGAACAGATATCCCTTTTGTTGATATCCTATCACTTTATAGTGGGAGATGAAGAGAGAGGTCTGGTCTCAGGAGGGTTCTGCCTTTCACAGTGAGAAAACTATGCCTGGCATGTAAAAGTACACCCATGTACCTACATGAAATACATGTTGTTTAGCTGTATACATGTCTTCCTCATGTTGACATTCAACTACATAATAGTAGGAGATAGAGAGGTCTGGTCTTAGGAGTATTCAGGGGCTTTCAGTATTGGGACCTCTAAACTCACCCTATAGCCTAGAGGGAGGGCTAGAAGCAGCCCTTAACTTCTCCAAGTTGGAGGGAGGAAGCTGAGATGCTACTTGTTCAATGTGCTGATGGTGGCCTTGAGTTCCATGCGCCACCCCACTCCCCAATTGTGACGATAGCATGGGCACCGAGTTTTGTGGTGAACATGGATTTTCACTGGCCAGCAGGAGGTTAACCTCACAAGTTCCAGGGAAGAGGGAATTGGAGGGGGTAGTGAGTTTTAAGAGGAGAGCAGACCAGGGACCAGGTTCCAGAGGTGAGAACAGGCCTGGAGGCAGTTGAGAGAGGCAGGGAGGGAGGTTTAGTGAGTGCTCAGTATCTCAACAAGGCATCAATGCAGTTGGGGAGCAGATGGTGAGAGTGGGCGAAGAGTGGGGAGGGGGAGGGGGCATAAAGAGGGCCTTATTGTTACCCTGGGAAGAACCAAAACGCTCCCTGTTGTCTGGCTGGCTGTTTTGTTCCAGTGTCTGAGACTGGCCAGGCTGTGGCAGGAAGGATCTGGTTAGAATGAAACAGGTTTACCATAGGGAGGGCCCTTTCTGTTAGGTGTGGATCCTCTCCTGGGGAACAAAAGACCTTCAGAAAAGCGAAGACCTCTGGCTGAGGGTGAGGTAGGCTCTGTCCTGCCTGAATGCGGGACTAGACAGATGGCCTTCTATACATTTGTCCTGAGGGGTTAGGTCTGGCAGAGCCTCCTGAGAAACTGCTTCAGGGGAAGGCCCCCATCTCCTCATAGCAGATGGAGTTGTATTATCTGGGGTCATCAAGATGGGCTTTCCAGGAAGATGAAGAAAGGGAAGAGATTTTGTGTAGAGAAGGTTCTCTTGACTATGGCAGTCCATTCATTTGCATCAGTAGGTGTCACAGGCAGAGTCTGGGTTTCTACGTGATCATGAAGGATTCTTAATATCTCACTCTGCAGAGACAATTTTGGCATAGTAGATAAGGTGCTGGACTTGGGATCAGGAAGACCTGGGTTCAAATTCTGCCTCTGACATTTACTGACTATGGGCAAAATCACTTAACCTTTCTGAGCCTGAGACACCCTCCTAAGATTTATTTCCTGAGTTTTAGAAGGGTTCAACCTGTTGGTGAAAAAAGTTCCCACATTGAAGAAATAAGCAAATTAATAAAATCATCGATACTTGACTACCATCTGGAACATCATAAAATAAGAATACCTAGAGCTATATGGTACCTTAGACATTATCTGATCCAACTTCCCCCACCCCATTCTGTAGATGAGAAAACTGAGGCCAAGAGACACATTATCCAAGGTTATACAATAGGAAATAAAAATTTAGATTTTGAACCCAGATCTTCTGACTCCAAAGCCAGCATTTTTTCCATTACACCATCCCACCAGGCTCCTTCCCTGCCTGCCATTCTCCTATCCCCACGGTTTCATTCCATAGAATCCATCAAATGCTTGTGGACAGGTAGCAGGAGCTGAAAGGGAGACAGAACTGAGTCAGATCTGGTCCCTCCCTTCCAGGAACTTCCAATCAAATAAGAATAAGACAGACACAAACCACTACAAGGCAAAATGTAATCACTGCCTTTAGAGAAGTAGAGAAGGCAGTAGAGAGCTTAGAGCAAGGGTTCTCATCTTCTTCCATGCCATGGACTCCCTTTGGTAAACTGGCAAAACCTACAGAATCTTTCAGAATAATGTGGTTTTTTGTTTGTTTGTTTTTTAAGATTGGGTCTTCCTATCGTTCAAGTAGGGAATTTAAATCTGGCCTCAGACATTCACTAATTGTGTGACCCTAGGCCAATTATTTAATCTCGTTTGCCTCAGTTTCCTCATCTACAAAATGGCCTAAGAGAAGGAAATGTCAAACCGCTTCAGCATCTTGGCCAAGAAAACTCCAAAATGGGGTCACAAAGAATCAGACACGACTGAAATGACTAAACAACTCCCTATTGTGCCAAGGCTGGGAGTGAAGCAGCCTATTGCTGACCTGCTCTGTTTCCAACCAAGGTTAGTTTGCTCCCTTCTTAGGCAGATTGGCAGCTCCCTGTTACTGGGAGCTCACCATTTTGGCACCAAACTTAGTGCAGACACCCCATTCAGCTTTAGCCCTACCACAGCTCCAGTGATCTACCAGCCCCAGGAGCAGAGATTACACGTGGGCTCACCACCCCCAGCCAGAATAATGGGTTTTTTTAATGCATAAAATAAAATAAAATAAGCAGGATTACAAAGGAAACCCATTATACAAACAGTAATTATATATTTTTAAACAAGTTCATGGATCCCTGGAGAAGAAGGAAAGCTCTGTCCTGGTTGTGTGGTAGGAAATCAGATGGGCTTCACATAGAGACTATTTAAATTGGGACTGGAAGGAAATGTAGATTTTTTTAGGTGGTTAGAGGGAGGCCATTCTAGTCAGAAAGAATGGTAAGAGCCTAATGCACAGGGCAGAGCCACCCTTCTGGGGGGAGGGAATGTGGGAGCAGAAGAAACAGCGGAAGATAATAGGAGCCATTGAAGTCCAGGGTTATCATCGCCTCTATCCTCCACCCCAACTGCTTTTGTAGCTGCAAATAGAGCCTTATGACGCCACTGCAACTGGGACCCTGGAACCCTGGAACCCAGAGAGGATGGGGCAGAAGGCCTGCATTCAAGAAAGCTCCCAGTTGCTGCCTTGAATGCTCTGAAGTATGGTTATAGTCAATTCTCAACTCTGTGCTAATAGAGAGAAGCCAATCAATCAATCAACAAGCATTTATTAAGTACCTACTGTTTGTACTGTGCTAGGTGCTAAGGATGCAAAGACAGAATTTAGGTGGCCCTTACGGAGCTTATCTTCTATGGATGGAGATGAGGGTGTGTGTGTGTGTGTGTGTGTGTGTGTGTGTGTGTGTGTGTTAAGCATATATGAAATAATATAAAGTAATTAGACAGAGAGAGACCCTAGCAGCTGGGGAGATTAAGAAAGGCTACTCCAGAAGATGGTATATAAGCTTAATATTAAAGAAAGGCAGGGATTCTAAGAAGCAGAGAAGGGGGAGTACTTCAGGCATGAGAGAGAGTCAATGCTCTGGAGGGGCAGCAGATGGGAGGCTGTGTGTGAGGGTATCCAAGAAAGTTAGTTTGGCTGTACCAAAGATTGTGTGAAAGGAAACGACGTATAAAAAACTTGAAAAGGTGGGTTGGGACCAGGTTGTGAAGTGGAAAAAAACCTCAGACAAGAAGGTTCCTAAAACAGTGGATAGTCTCTAAATCTTTTAATGTCTGACTGTGGCTTAGCACAGAGTAGGTGCTCAGCCAGCATTAGCTGAATGGAATGGAATTATGTGATGGGTTTAGCCTTGTTTTATTACAATGCCTTTGCTAAAGTCTTTCTCTGCTGCCTTGTGACATGCAGAGTAGCCTTCGGCGTTGGAAGGCTACACTGGTCTTCCAGATGGATGGAGCTAACAAGCAGAAAAGGCTGCCAGGAAGGCTTGGGTGATGGCATTATACATCCGTTGTTCGAGGACTAGCCTAGCTATGCTCATCACCAGAGGGCTGTCCAACAAGTGATGAATTGTTCTGGTCACTGTAACCCAACAAAGACTGCCTCCTAACGATTGAACTTAGGCATTGATCTGCCCTTGTCTGTGGAGGAAATGTCCAGAGAGAGACATAGTACAATGAATTTACACTTCCCCAATCTCATGCCAAGAAGCGTGTTGTTATTTAGTCATTTCAGTTGTATCCAACTCTTGGTGACCCCATTTGGGGTTTTCTTGGCAAAGATACTGGAGTGGTTTGCCACTTCCTTCTCCAGTTCATTGTATTGGCTGAGGAAACTGAGGCAAACAGGGTGAATGACTTGTCCAGAGTCACACAAATAGTAAGTGTCTGTGACCAGATTTGAACTCAGGAAGGTGAGTCTTCCTGACTCCAGGTCTGGCACTCTACCCACTTTGCCTTGTAGCTGACCCCAAGGAGCATGTAGGACTGGAAATCATAACTCTGGGGCACCAGGCATATCATCCCATTTGGGGAAACCAGAGTTCAGCTTGAAATCTCCCCTCCTGCTTCCATTTCCATGTATTCTTTAACTATTTCTCTTTTTTTAATTAAAAAAATGTATTGATGTCTTTTTTTTAATCACCTTCCCTTCCAAACACATTCTTCTACCCTCGCTTTTCTAGCAAGTCATCCCCTGTAACAAGAAATTAAAGAGAAAGAGAAATCAGAGCTGTTCAACAAAATTAACCAATGCATCAAGTGAGTCTGACCCCCAGAGTCCTTCAACTCTACAAAGAAGGAAGGGTGGTATTTTTTCTAGAACTATTTCTAGAGCTCTGGACCCAAAAGTACCATAGACCTATTTATGGCCCTGTTCCAAGCAAAGCCTGTGGCAGAGTTTCAAAAAATTACAAGTCTCTATAGATGAGCCACTAATGGATGAGTGATTCCCAGTTGCCACTATATGGAAGAAGGCAAGCAGCTGAGGCAGGGGTTTTAAGGAAATCAGGGAGGACTCTCATTTGTGTAACCCATTCAAGCTTCTCAAGTGCTTTTCTCAAAACAACCCAGGGAGGCAGATAGCAAGAATCTTGACCTGATTTTACAAAGGGGGAAACAGAGACTTTAAGGGACTTGATCACAGTCACACAATTACATAAGTTCCAGAAGTGTCGTTTAAAAGCCAGGGCTATATATCAGATTGCACCCTGTCTTGTGGAGGGAGATGGAGAAAATTTAAAACTCAAAAGCTTACGGAAGTGATTGCTGAAAACTAAAAATAAATTAAGTAATAAAAATTTTTTAAAAATAAATATTTTTTTTTAAAAATTATACCATTGACTATAACTGCCCTATTACTAAAACTAATTCACACTAAGGTGTTAGAGAATAAAATTCAATTCAACTCATTTACTGAGTGCATTCTATATGCTAGTCTGAGAGCTAGGGGAGATTCAGAGATAAAATCAGACATGGTCCCTGCACTTAAGGATTTAGAATCTAGTAGAGAAACAAAGAGAAGCCCATTTGATTTCTTTGATGAATATATGATCTCTTGCTTATGTGGGTACTCTCTTCATTACTGCAGATTGAAACCAACTTCATCCTGTTTGATTCTTTTCCACGTGCTTCTGTAAACTATACATAGATAATGCACCCAACACACCAGAAACCATCATTTTTGTTTTTGTTTCTAATATTCTATGGAGCAAATTGAAATAACAACAAAACAATCATACATGATTCTATGAAATTATAATGATCACGCTTACCCCTTAGTAGAGATAGGAGAAGACTCCTCTTGCTTTTTTATAAGAGAAGGGTATGGAACGGGTATGGAACTTTACATAAAATGTCAGACTTTTTCAATGTGTGGGGTACTTTTTCTGAATTGGTTTTCCTTCACAGAAATTGGTTTTTGCATACATTGCGAAATGTTGGTGATGTAAAAACAAAAGCTATTAATAAAAATTTGTTTTAAAAAATGCCAGTGCTAGAGACTCCAGGCCTAACCCACTGACCACTGTGCCACACCCTCACAAGACTATGGGTCTTTGTTTATGCCATAATTTAGGGTTAGATGCCTGACAAAGGGCTTGATACCCTGTTTGTGTAGCAGTAATCACAAATATTGCTTTTGATCAACCATAACTGATAGGAATAGATGGTATGTTATGTAAAACCCTAAAATGTATGTAAATTGTCATTTCAGAGGGTGGAGCAAGGAGGGCAGATCTTGAATTTTGTTGGTGTAAGGAACTCCGAGAATGGAAACTCCCTCTACCAATGCAGATTGGCAACCGTTCTATCCCTGTGGTCTTAGAAAATTATCTGGGGACACTGAAAGCTTCTGTGACTTTTCCAGGGTTACGTGGTCGGGTTGTGCTAGAGGTCAGACTTAAACCCAGGCTTTCCTGACTCCAAAGGAGACTCTCCACTGTTGGATAGGATTTGATGACTTAGAGACTTAGAGGAGAGTGACCAGGAGATTATGTCCTATGAGGATCCATGGAAGGAAATGAGGGTGCTTGGCTTGTGGAAGAGAAGACTTAGGAAGGGACATGAGAGCTGTCTTCAAGTATCTGAAGGGCCAGTGTGTGGAAGAGGGGTTTAGTTTTATTCTACTTGGTCCCAGAGGACAGAACAAAGCAGAATAGGGGGACAATGACATACATTGGCTAAGTGCAAGAATAAACTCATCTCAACTCCATGCCTATGCTCATGTTAACAGTAATAGCATTTATATAATACTGTAAGGTTCACAAAATGACTTCCAAATATTATCTCATTTGAGTCTCACAACAACTGTGGGAGCTAGGGGTTATTATAATCTCTGTTTTACAGATAAGGAAACTGACTCATAGAGAAATTAAATGACTTGCTCAGGGTCACATAGTTAGTCATCTGAAGGAGGATTTGAACTCAGGTCTTTCTAGTTTCAAGTCCAATGCTCTATCCATGGCTCTTTCCTTTCTGTCCAAATCCCACTCCTGCTTCAAGGCTTGGCTCAAATGCCAGGCCCCTCCTCCATCAAGCCTTCCTTGATTTCTCATCGCCCCCTTTGAATTACCATAGAACTTGTTTGTATCACTCATATCTTCGGGCTTGTAATAGAATATATGTTTCTTAAGGGAAGGGATGTTTTATCTGTCTATCTCGTTATCTAGTTATGTATTTATTTATTTATAGTGTATATGTATGTCTCCAGACCACCCAGCACAGTGTCTCGTTCATAGTAGGCATTCTAAAAATGCTTCTTAGAGTGAGAGGATGGTAAATAAAAACAATTAGAAATATCCCAAGGTGGAATGTTGGTGGGGGGGGTGTGGGGAGAAGAGGAGGAAACAGAGGGCATCTGGTGTCAAGGCCATGGACAGGATAGATGCTCTCTGAAGTCTTTTTGACTCTGAGATTCTGGACTCTGAATTTTCACCCCAGATCTCTATACACCAAGATTACTCTGGCCTGGTAGATGCCCCAAGGTCTGGACTACTTGAGTTTTACAGTGGCAAGATGGTCTTCTGGTTTAGAATGAATTCTAAGATGGTTGTTCCTTACTGAGACAGATAATTGAGCACTATCTGAAGTTACACTTTCTTCCCGGGCCCTTGAGAAACCCAGAATATTGTTGGCCTCCCAAGGGTGCCTAGAATTGGCTGCTTTTTATTTGCTAAACACTCTCCTATCTTTCAGTCCCACTGGCTATAGCCCTCAGGCATTGTTCAACCCTAAAACTTCCAAGGGACCTCCAAAACCCTTTCATATCCATTGTCTTTATTTCATCCTCACAACAGCTCCTGCAGGGTAGAAATTATTATTATTATTAATTCCATTTTTCAAATGAGGAAACAGGCTCAGGCAGGTACAGTGACTTGTGCAATTAAGTTCAACAAACATTTATTAAGCACTTACTATATGCAAGGTTTTGTACTTGGCTGTTGTTGTTTTTTGGTCCTTCTTTCCGAAAGAGGACCTTGACACCAGGAAGAGGATGCCAAAACTTGCAAGTGAATTGGATTCAAGTGAGGAAGGGCTGTGCAAAGTCACCAGCCTCACACTAGGCACCAGGAATAAGAAGATGGAAAATGACACAGGCCTTGCCCTCTAAGAGTTTATACTCTAAAAGGAAGGATGAAAACACAGACATAAACAAGTGGGACACAAAGTAGAATGTGACAGGGCCAAAGGGAAAATCTTGACAAAGCACTCTGAGAATATCAGTGAGGGAGATGATTAATAAATGACCAAAGCCCAGGTCTGTGCTTTCAGTTACATCTCAATTTGATGTGCTCTGTGCCAGGGAAGGCACTTTGGAGATTAAGAATCAATCAATCATTCAACCTGAAGAATGAGGGGAAGAAAACAAGCATTTATTAAGCACCTACTGAGTGCCAGTACTAACTGCTTTTACAAATACTATCTCACTGTGATGTTATTATCTCCATTTTACAGTTGAGTAAAGTGAAGCAGGCAGAGGTCCAGGGTCACAACAGCTAGTAAATGTCTGAGGCTGGATTTGAACTCAGGTCTATCCTGATTCCAGGCCTGGTACTCTATCCACTGCAACACCCAGCTGCCTCTGATGAATGAAACAATCTTGCTTTCAAGGAACTTACGTTTTTAATGGAGGTGACAAGTACATATATAAATATATACAGAGTAAACATAAAGAGAATAAAGACAAATGAATAGAAGTTAAATACAAGGTAGTTTGGGAAGGGGAGGCTCAGAAGGGGGTGCTTAAGCTGTATTTTGAAGGAAGAAAAGGGTTGTATCAGGTGGAAGTGAGGAGGGAGTACATTCCAGACCTGAAGGATGGGGTGTAATATTGTGTGTGAGGAACAGAGAGCAAGAAGGCCAATTTGACTAGATAGCAGAGGGCGGGCCGGAGGTCAGACTGTCCAATGAGGCTGGAAAGCTAGGTTGAGAGCAGCGCAGGGAGGACTTCAAAAACCAAACAAAAGAGTTTGGTCTTGAACCTAAAGGTAATAGGGAGCTATTAGAATTTATTAAGAGAATGATATAGATCTGCCCTTGAGGAAAATCACTTGGTAAGTGCTGTGGAGAATTAGCAGGAATAACGGAGAGATTTGAGGCTAGGAAACCACTCATATGTAGGGGGTAAGGATTTGGGTTTCAAGGGTATCTGGTGGCTGTAGAGATAGAGATGTCAGGGTGGGAAAGATAAATTACAGAGACTCTGAGCTTCCTTAATTCTTCTTCTTCCCTCTGGACAGAGGGGCCCTCTGACAATCTGTGGGGAAGAGTCTCTAAACCTTTCCTACCCAACTGTATGATGGATCAAGGGAGCTGAGATGCTCCCTCTTAGTTGGGCCTGTCCTCAGGAGATGGGGGCATACAGAGACTCAGGACTTTGCTTCTTCCTTTCTCTTGGGAAAACTTTAGTACCTTTAGTAATGGACAATTCATTGCTTGCCTCAAAGGTTCTTGCCATAGTTGGAGACATCCCAGCAAGAGGCAAGTCAGATATGGGAGTGGGGAGGGAGAATAGCTTCCACCTTAATGGAAGGAGAATGAGGCCTGTGTTGCTGGCTCCCCCACCTACTTCTGATGGTCCCTCACTATTGCAGAGGTGATAGGTGTTCCAGTTGTGCTGAGGAAACTGCCCAGAGAGCCATAGAACCTATGTTGCATTGGGCACAGATCCTCCCCATGGGCCCTTTTTACAGCAGTGCCAGAGGAAGAATGAGCTTGAGTTCCAGGATAGACTCCCTGGGCCCATCCTTTAGGGGATGGCTAATCTTGAATGGGGTAGGGGTTTTTCCCCATTCCATCCAAACTAACATTGGGGCAAGATCTCCTGAGTTCAGTATTGCAAAAATGTACTTCTAGCTTACTTGTCTATTTACATGTGTAAATTCATTTGTTCATTCATTCAACAAACTTTTCTTTAATTGACTGTGTGCATGTTCGTAAGGTAGGTCCTGGGCAGAGACACAGAGATATCTTAGAGCTCGTAGTTTAATAGGGAAGGTAAGACATGTAAACAAATAAATTAATACAACTTAACATATGATAAAATGTTATCAAATCAGATGATCTCAGTCACTTATTGGACATATGTCTTATATGAGAGGCAGTCAAGTGTTGTAGATACTTAGCTAGCCTCAGTGTCAGAAAGACGTGGGTCCAAGTCCTACCTCTTACACATAATTACTGTGAGATCCTGGGCAAATCACTTAACCTCTCAATGGTCCAGGCAACTCTAAGACACTAAGTTTCAGAAAAGATGCTTGTCTGCATTGGAAAATGAAAATCTTCACTGCAGGTTCCCTCTGTCAATGAAATTGTAGGTCAGGTAAAAAAAAATGTATTATGTATTTATATCCTATGTAACAATTCAAATATTTATCAAAGGCATGTTGTGTACAGAGGCTGGGGAGAAATACAGACTTTAGAGAAGACTGCCTATGAAATTAGCCTGATATTTGCTCTCAGAGTGTAAGCAGAGGACATTTGTACAGAACTAGGCACAAAGAGTGGTTTTAAAAGGTGACCTTGTCTTATTCAATAGATTTGTTCCTGAAAAAGTTGCATATAAATAAAATTTATGTAAATCAAATCCTATTTTAAACGCTCCTTTAAAAAAGCCTGGGAGTGGCATCGTAGAAGCAGCTCTGACATCAGAGGACTGAGTTTGAATGTTGGCTCTGCTACCCGCCAGCACCTCTCTGGGGCTCTGTTTCCTCACTTGTAAATGAGGTCATTGGACTAGATGATCTAAGGTCCCTTCCAGGCCTAAAGCCTGTGATCTAAATCCAGACAGAAACAAATCCTGCACATTGAAGGACCTGTGTAACAAATCCTTTCTAGGAGAGAAGAACCAAGCCCCAAATTCCTTTGTAAATCTAGATGAAAAATCTGCAGGTCGTTTAACTCAGGGCCCAATGGGACAGGTTTCTGGATGGCGTTTGAAGCACAGCTGCCATAGGCCTGGGTAGGCAGTGTGGTCAGAGGCAGGGAGGAATAGGCCCAGGCTAAGCAGGTGCTGGGCTGAAGGCAGGGTTCTGGGAAGGAGGCATTATACTCAAACCAGCCTCTGAGTCAAAAATACATTCAAGTCAGACTTCTGGGTTGGGAGTTACCAACTCCTATTTCTGGGCTCTGCCCAGCCTCAACCTGGCAGAGAGAACACATTTCTCAAAAGTAGCATGTTGCTCAGAGAAAAAGCATGCTATAGTCAAAAGTGGCCTTGGAGTTAGGAACTCTGGGTTCAAATCCACACTTGGACACGTATAAGCTCTGTGACCTTTTCTGAGTATCAGGGTCTTCATTTGTAAAATGGAGATGATGATGTTTACATGATTTACCTTATAGGACTTGTTTTTGAGGAGAGAATTCTGCAAAGCTTAAAATGCTGTGGAAATGGAGGTTGTTGTTATAGTTATAGAGGAAATAGCGAAACAGTCCTGGCCCAGAGAGCTGAAGGAAAAGAAACAAGTGGAGTCCTGGGCTTGAGAGGCATCACATTTTTGCTTGGACAACCATGAACTGGCACTGTGGGATTGGTTGAGGGATCTGTGGGGTTACCCATGCTCAGACTCAAGGGAAGGTGCACTATGGGTAGGGAGGACCCCATCCTCAGGAAAACTATGCTTTTGCCCTTCCTGCAGACCGGGCCCGGCAATGCCGTTTGGCTGTGTAACTCTGGGAGAAAAGAAGGACTATAACCAGCCATCTGAGGTGACAGACAGATATGACTTGGGGCAGGTCATCAAAACGTGAGTGCTGGGCCCTGGAGAAAGGGGGCAGGGTATCTTGGAGGGATAAGGCACCAGTAGGGAAAGAGGAGAAGGAGAGAAGAAGAGGGAAGTCATCTTGGTGGGGTGGAGGAACAAGATATATGGAAAGAGAGAGAGAGAGAGAGAGAGAGAAAGAGAGAGAGAGAAATGGATTTGAAATTAAAGAATCTTGAGTTCTAATTCCTGCTCATTTGTATGACCTTGGACAAATCATTCCATCTCTCTAGGCATGTTTTTCCTCACATGGATAATGAGATAGGTTGGACTAGATCTCTAAGATCCTTCAAGTTCTAAAATCATTTGATTATATGATCCTGGGGAAGTGGGTGGGGGTGGAAGGAGGGGATGAAGCTGGCCTAAACAGGGCCCTGGGCTGCAGGGAAGAGTTCTGCGAGATTTTTCGGGCCAAGGATAAGGCGACAGGGAAGCTGCATACCTGTAAGAAGTTCCTAAAGCGAGATGGGCGGAAGGTGCGCAAAGCAGCCAAGAATGAAATCATCATCCTGAAAATGTAAGTGCTAGGAGCTGACCTCTAACCCCCAGCCCTGGGACTGAAGGTCAGAAGTCCGGGGGAGGGGGGAGAGGGAAGGGGCAAGAGCATGAAGATGAAAAACAAGAGGAAGAGGAAGGCAAGTGGAGGGACAAATAAAGGAGAAAGAATAGAGGCAAGGAGAGGAAGTGAAGTTGAGTGAAGAGTAAGGATGGAGGCATGGAAAAGGAAACAAGGATTGAAGAGAATGGAGGAGGAGTGTGGGTCAGGAATAAGAGCTTTCCCCTCACTCGTCCAGATCTCTGGCCCCTTGACTTGCTCTAGATGGCTGGACACCGTCCTTGGCACCTGGTAGTTTTTTGACCCCAGCCTTTACTCCCATGCCTGCCTCCCTGTCTCCTTACTGCTCTACTAGCTTCCCTTCAGAAAGAAGAGCCCCAGGCTAGCTCTCACACCACCAAATCCATTGCAGCAAAACAGTTCAGGGCCTTCCCAAAAATCACCCCCCCCCCCCGCTTCCTGTTGTAGAAGGATCTTATGTCTATGTATGAATTGGATTGTGACCTTGGAGGCCCTTTCCAAATCTGAGATTCTATGATTCCCCACCCCCGCCTCTGGCCTTAGGGTGAAGCACCCCAATATCCTGCAGCTGGTGGACGTGTTTGTGACCCGCAAAGAATACTTCATTTTCTTGGAGCTGTGAGTAGGGGAGGAGGTGGAGTCTGGGGTCCCTAATTATCTACTCACCCATAGCTTAGCCCCAAAATCTTCCTCTGCTCCATCCTTCTACAGCTAATGTCCTCCCCCTGCCTCCTGGCCAAAGGCTGAGTTGCAGTGGCGTGAGAGCTCCCTGGCAGACAAAGTAAAAAGCTGTCCCTAGATTGGCAGTGCCCTAGAGAGAACCTGGTCCTTCTGAATTCTTTACCATTTATACTCTGCCAGCTCCCCAAGAGGAGTTCCAAGAGCCTGCCTTTCTCTGGGAGAATGGTTGGCAGGCTCTCTTTTCTGGCATCTGTGCCCCTTTCCCAGGCTCTCTCTAGGCTCCAGCACATGTGGGAACTTCTCCAGGTTAGCCAGCCTCCTGCCTTCACGCTCATTGAGATCTGTGGAATCTTGGGTCAAACTGGGAGCAGCCTAGCTAGTGAAGACATACTCTGGTCCTGGCATCAAAGTAACTCCTCCAGCCACACACACAAATCCACAAAGTATCCTCCCGGAGGTTTTAGTCCATCCCTGTCCCTTGGTCTGCCATGTCCAACTTAGAGGGTATCTCAGGAAATACACGTGGGGAAAGGACTCAAGTTTCATTGTCCCACAGGGCCACGGGGAGGGAAGTGTTTGATTGGATCTTGGACCAGGGATACTACTCAGAACGAGACACAAGCAACGTGGTGCGGCAAGTCCTGGAGGCTGTGGCCTACCTGCACTCCCTGAAGATTGTTCATCGAAACCTCAAGGTGTAGCCCTGGCCCAGGGTGGAAAAGGAACCAGAGGGGATGAGTGACCCAGGGACTTGTACCGGGGAGACAAAGGCCCTGAGTTGTAGGCAGCTCTTACTGGTCCAGGTTTCAAACACCTCTTTTATGAAATAGCTGGATAAATTTGTAATCTCTGGCTGGCTCTCTCTTACACTGACCCCTGCCATCAGGAAGTAGGTACTTGGGGAGACATAAATTTGTGTGATTTAGCCTGAGCTAAAGTAATCAGGAAAAATAATTGCTGGGAGTGGTGTGCATTTAGATAACAAATAAAAATGATATCCAGAAAAATTAGTGAAACATGTTTGGGAATTAGCCATTAGTTTGGATTATGTATACCTCATAATGGAGGTCCTTTTCCATTTGCGTGGATAATTGAGAGCTGGCTCTATAAGGAAGGGGTCATGGCGAGCTGGGCTGTAAGGATTTGAAGGCCTTAGAATAAAGGTCCTAGATCTGAAAGACCCCTAAATTTGGAATCTGGGCACCTCAGTTTGCATCCCAGTTCTGCTTTTTCCTTCTTTTGTGACTTTCCATATCATACCCTCTCTGTATCTCAGTTTCCAACTCTGTAAAATGATGGTGGGAGGGGGGAACTAGATAATCTCTAAATCTATCATTCTACTAAATTAAGCAGGGGAAGGAGAAGAAAGGAATGGTAGCTGGGGTGGGAGACGGTGTCACTGGCAAACAGCATGGTATTCCAGTGGTGTAGGAAGAGGTGGGTCTTTGGGGCACCAGGGTATTTCTCAGGATCTCATAAGATCTTCTCCCACTTATGTGGTCTGGTGGTAGTTGGAGAATCTGGTGTACTACAACCGGCTGAAGAATTCCAAGATTGTCATCAGTGACTTCCACCTGGCCAAACTCGAGAACGGACTCATCAAGGAACCCTGCGGGACCCCAGAGTACCTGGGCAAGGAGTGGGAACTTTGGGGTGGGGGTAGGGAATGTAGAGAAGGGGGGATTAGGGCAGGGTCCAAGGAAGAGAGGGGAGGAAACAAGCCTGGGCTGAGATACCTTCCCCAAGGGCTGCTTGGCTGCTCCTGAAAGACAGGTCCCTACCACCACCCTCTTTACCCTCAGAAACCCCCCCCCCAGCCCCATACATATCTGGATATGCTTTGGGACATTTCTCCCAAGATCCAGGTGGGCAGAGAGGGGTATGATGTAGGATGACATCAGCAGAACCCAGTGGGTAGGGGAAGAGGGGAAACTCAGATTGGGTTAGTTGGGGCATGACACTAATGGATTCCATGGTTGCAGCCCCTGAGGTGGTCGGCCGACAGAGGTATGGACGGCCCGTGGATTGCTGGGCAATTGGAGTCATCATGTATATTCTGTGAGTGGGAAGAGTGAGAAGAGAGGGAGGTGAAGTGAAGAGGGAAGGAAAAAGAGTTCTAGCCTTCTGGTAGGCTATACTTAGGGATTCCTCTCCCCACTCTGGACTGTAGGCTGTCAGGAAACCCCCCCTTTTATGAGGAGGTGGAAGAAGATGAATATGAAAACCATGACAAAAACTTGTTTCGCAAGATCCTTGCTGGAGACTATGAATTCGACTCCCCATACTGGGATGACATCTCACAGGCAGGTGAGAAGGCCACGTGGACCCAAACTCTTGGGGCCTCCTCCTTCATACTTCATTTTTTGTCCCATCTCCCACAATGCCTAACCCCCCAGCCATATCTCTTGGGACCTCTCAGGTTCCGCTGAGTAAGGACTCAGACCCACTCTATCCTGGACAATCTCCCAGATCCCTCTCTTCCTTTCTAATGGGTTGTCATACTCAACTCACCTTTTCCCACTCCCCATCTCTCAACTGGGACACAAACCTTCCTCTCCAACTTGGGTCCCTACAGCCAAAGATCTGGTGACCCGATTGATGGAAGTGGAGCAGGACCAGAGAATCACTGCTGAGGAAGCTATCTCCCATGAATGGTGAGTGGGCCTCCCAACCTTCTTTGCTATGTCCAAGTCAGGGAATGGGGTATGGGGTATGGGGTTCATGTCCCACAGGACTATGGGAAGAGTGATGCTTGAGTGGGTCTTGATGAAGGATACTCCCCAGAGCCTGAAATGAACAACAAGAGTGGCACATTGGAGGTTGTACCCTACCAGGAGTAGAAAATTAGGCATCAAGACCTCAGGGTATAACCTTGGCCTAGGACTGGGGAAGTTACTGGAAGGGATGAAGGTCAGTGTTGGGGGCACCACAGGCTAGCTTTGGGGAAGACAAGACATGTAGTATGGGGTACCACTTGAATAGGGCAGTGTAGAGTTACTTCTGAATCCTGCATGTTGGGAGCAGGTTATAATTAGGAGATTGGTGGGCTTGGGGTTGGTCCCTAATTAGAAGTGAGGAGCCTCCTGGATTTCCTCTTAATGTCAATTCAGGCCATTTTGGTTTGCTTTATACTCTTTGCTAAAACTCCCCTGATTCTTGAACGCCAAGTGAAGGCCTGTAGTCTCCTTGTTCTTCCTTGTCTCTGAGCTGACTTAGTTCCCTGAGTTCAGAGATCTGTTACACGTAACCCCTAAGTACTTGTCCTTCTGTGTCCTCTTGCTACTACCACTGTCTCTGCGTTCCCTTTCCTTGCATCTGATCTCTTTCTTTTCTATTCCTTGTTTCCACACACTCCAGAGTATGTATTGACAAAGAAAAAGGGTACATACAAATTCAGAAATAGTATGACAGGGTAAGGCAATTAGAAGAAGACATATAAGAAATCTACCCAGTTCCAGACCAGGTGACCCTAAATTCCTAATGCAAGTTCTCTCACAGCTAGCTTGGCCATTGGGATTTCTCTTGGGGCTGAGATGAGAGTAACAGCATCATGGTTCCTTGTGAGAATTACATCCTATCTCTAAGGATACTCCAAAGCAAAATTTGGGGTTGACCCACCTGTATTTGAAGGAGCAATCATACTGATCCACTTTATAATAATCTCAGTTTCACTTAGGAAGCTTCCTGAAGACAGGTCAGTCTTGTGCTGCTGTAATATAATATAATATAATATAACATAATATAACATGACATGACATAATATAATATTTTGCATTATAATACAATACAATATAATATAACATAATATGACCCCTTAACTAATTATCCATCTAACTGTACCTCTCTCCCATCAGGGAATTTTACCTCTCTAGGGATGTTTCTTCATCTCTAAAATTGAGGAGTTAGGATGTCTTCCAAATCTCAAATCTTATTCTTCTAAATCCTCAGTAGGGATTTATCCCAACCAGGATGCTGACAACTTGGGAGCAGGGGATGGGCACCAGAGAAATCTGTGCATTCACCCCTTTACCCTCTTCTAGGATTTCAGGAAATGCTGCTTCAGATAAAAACATCAAAGATGGAGTCTGTGCCCAGATTGAGAAGAATTTTGCCAGGGCCAAGTGGAAGGTATTGACCAGGGAGACCTCTTTCTCCCTCTGCACAGCTGCTTTCTTTCTCTCCCCCTGCCTCAGATATTTCTGACCCTGTTCCCCATGGATTTTTCTCTTCCCCAAGGACTGATCCTCTGAATCACCCCTACCCTGGAGAAAGTTACCCACGTGCCTTTGTGTAGTCCAGAAGTGGTTGCATGAATAGAGCAAAGGGCCCAGCAAAGGCCCTTGGGTCAGTGGTCATTGGAGAGTTTTTCCAGTTGTCATGGGTTCCTGCGGTTAGGGTTTGCCATACTTTTTCTTCACCTGCGTTCTTTTCCTCCTTCCAGAAAGCTGTCCGAGTTACCACACTCATGAAACGGCTCCGGGCTCCGGAGCAATCCAATGCAGCTGCTGCCCAGGCTGCTCCAGCCACGGACACTGCCAACCCGGCAGCAGTTGGGGGAGCCACATCTGCAGCTACAAGTGGCACCAGTGCAGCTCCTGAGGGCAGTGCTGCTCCAGCTGCAGAGAGCACCGCCACATCAGCCGCTAAAAGTGGTGACACATCTGCCACCGACGGGAGCGCCACCCCGGCCACTGACGGCAGCGCTACTCCGGCCACCGATGGGAGTGTCACCCCGGCCACTGATGGCAGTGTCACTCCGGCCACCGACGGCAGCGTCACCCCGGCCACCGACAGGAGCGCTACACCGGCGAGTGGAGGGAGAGCCACCCCTGCTACTGAAGAGCACACTACACCAGCCCCCAAAAGCAGCAGTGTGCCCACTGCCAAGGCAGCTGTGTCCCCCGAGCTGGCCCCGGCCCAACCGGACAGCACAGCTTCGGGGGTCCGGTTGGTACAGGCTCCATCCACGTGTAAAGGAGAAGAGGCTGCCAGCCCCGCCCAGGAGGCGAGGAGCGAGGAGACCGGCTGAGCCGGGCAGGGGAATGGGTAGGGGGAGGGTGAAGGGGAGGGTGGGCATGGGGGAGGGTCTCACTGTACATAGAGTCACTGGCATGACAATCCCTGTTTCTTGGAAGGGCCACAGCCTAGCCACATTATGTGGCTGCCTGTGGTCAGGGGGTGTGGCCTGGCCCCCTCCCCTGTGGGGTGGATCCCTAGGGGCTGCAAGAGAGCTGTTTCTTCCTCTGTATGTGCGAGTGGGTGGGGGAGGCCCTGGCTGGCCCCGGCCCCTGCATGGACTTTTTGTGGCTTTTTTTTGTCTTTTGCTGGCTTCTCCTATTTCTGTTCCTTGCTAGACACTGCTCTAGGGACGCTGCCCCCCCAGTCCCTTCCCCTCTTCCCTCATGATTCCCCTAGGCCCCACATGTCTTGTCCGCTCCCAGGTCATAGCCTTTGGTGGGGAGGCTTCCCCTGAGAGCTGGTCATGTGGTGAGGCTGTGGGGTGAGGGATCAAGGTGACCCCCCCTCAGCCTCTCCGGTGAATGTATTGGTCCCTCTTTGCATATGGACAGAAGGGTTAGGGGCAGAAGGTGACAGAAGGCACAAAGTACTTATGAACACAGAGTGCAAGGCGAGTGACCCTACTTACCCTCCATGACCTCAGAAAGTAGAAGAGTGAGTGTGATTTAGAAAATGCGGAACAGCAAAGTGCACAGATGCAAAGAGAAGCTGTCCTGAATGCACTTCCACCATGGCCTTCTTGGAAATCTTTGCCAGGAACCTCATCCCTGCTTCTTAGTCTTACCCTCCCAGGTTCCTGGTAGCTTTGGAGCAGTCCTGAAAAAATGCCCCAGTAGGCCAAGGTATAGAGAGAGTGATTGATACCGCATTGGACAGCTAAATTGACTAGAGAAGCACTAGGGATGAGGCCTGAATCCTCATCATGGGAATGAACAGAAAGGTTGAAGGGGGGAAAGAGGGATGGGTAGAAAGGGTGAGATCAGGAGGGGCCAGGTGATATACCATACTCTATACCATGGTCAGCCTGAACCGTGCAAGGGAGCAGGGGCTGAAGTTCAGTCAGTCTCCAAAGTCCCACTTGTTCTAGCCCAGCCCTCTTCTTTCCTCTCAGGCTGTCAACCCATTACCAAAACCCAGTGGTACCCTCAGTATATCGATTTCCTATTGTTTCTATATTTTGGGGATCTGCCTCTTTATGAGTCGATTTCTCTATCACCCATTTCACCAGTGACATGGAGGTAGAAAAACTCAGTGTTCTTCAGTCCCGTCCTGTCCCCCACTCGGGCCTGGAGGGAGGTCTAGAACACAACACCTTGCCAACCTTGCAGGGGTCCTGGAGAAATCCCAAGTTTCTTTTCCTGAAAGGTGAGAATGTGGGCTAGGTTCTATTGGCCCCACACTCTAGGGAGCCAGGGATCAAGGGAAGGAACTTGGAAGATACCCCTTGTGAGAACCTGCTGCTAAGGGCAGGGGCAGCCATGCCAGCCCCCTGCCCCTATGTCCCTACCCCAGGCTGTGCCAGGCTTCTTGCTCCCTGCCTGAGGGTTTCTGCAATGGTTGTGCCCCAGCTCCCCCTGCATGCCCGTGGGTTTGATGTGGCGCTCAGAGGCCAGCAGGGCTAGACTGCGCGTCTTGCTGTAATTGGCAAATAAATGTCACCGTGCCAAAGCCTCCTGCCCACCTGCCTCACTCTGTCCCACTGCGCCGCCCCCAGCTGGGGCCTGGCCCCTGGGCTCCATTTCAGCCTTCTGGGGAGATAAAACTAAACAACATTGGGGTGCCCTAAAAGGCAATGGGATAAGTTCATTTTGCCATACTTAATAGGTCAGGGAAGGAAGGCAACAACAGTGGCCTGGGTCCCTAGTAACTCCATCCATCACCCTGACATGGGAATTTGGTAGGTCTATGTTATGGAGGCCATTCAACACCAAAGCTAGTATTTGAAAAATCCTCTTCCCTCCTTTCCCAAAAGTTTCTGGGCATTAGAGATCCAACCTAGTATAGGAAGTGACAGGCTCATGGAGCAAGGTGGTATGGATAGCTAGACTTCTCTTTATGTCATATGATAGATGATAGGATCAGGTCAAAGGACTGGTTTAGGGAGGCTCAGAAAGATTTTTGACATCATAGCTGCTGCTTCTTTCTGGTTCCTACCTGGGGCCAGCACTCTGGTTTCCCATCTCAATCCCACAAAGTCAGTTAATCAAAAAGCATTTATTAAGCATTTACTATGGGCCAGCTGCCATTTTAAACACCAGTGATACAAAGAAAGGCAAATTCAGTTCCTGTCTTCAAGGAGCTCACCTAATGGGGGAGAAAACATGTAAATAAGTAGGTATGTACAATATCTTTGCAGAGTAGGAGGAAAGTGGTCTGAGAGGGGAAGGCCTCCTGTAGAAGATGGGGCTTAAGCTGAGTCTTTTGAAGCTAAAAGGTGAAGGTGAGGGTGGATTTTATTTTAGGAATGAGGAATAGCCAGTGCAAAGTCACTGAGAAATAGATAGGTGTTGAGTTTAAGGAAGAGCAAGTGGTCTACCCCCACTGCTGTACTTGGACTACGCCAGTTTATGGATTAAGGCAAACTTGAACCAGGGAAGGCGGGGATAACATATAGTTCATAGCAGTGCTGAAAAACATTTGACTCAACCCAGGCAGAGCCCATGTAAAGCGCCAGGAGGTATTGTGTTTCAAACAGGATCCCTGAGCTGATTTGTCTGGTATGTTTGTTAGGACCCTTTTAACATCCGGGGTCATGGATTATAAAAACTGGGAAAAAGATATTGTTGATTTTAGGTTTAATCTCCTGTTAGTTGCCACTCTTTAAAGCTGATTTGGGTTTCCTGGGTGCTTAAAATCCCCAGAGGGAAATTGCCACAGCATAACTGAAGCTAGAAGAGAGCCTCTAAGGAGCAGGAGCTCATTGCAGTACCCTCTGGGAAGGTACTGGCAGGTAACTGCCCAGCTCTGGGCACCATTTTCTTCATTAGTGAAATGAGGAAGCTGGATTAGATGATTAAGGTCTCTCCAGGTTCTAAAACCTGAGACCCTTTGAATCATCAGGAATGTTTATTGATGCTTTAGCATTTATAATTAATAAGCAAATTCTTTGTATCATGGGACCAGTGCTAGCCATTTCCTCTCACTTCCCCTTTTCTTCCTGGATTTGTCACGTATACCCAACGCTAACATTCTGCCCTGGAGGCTTGGGCAAGTAGAGACAACAGGTCTCTGTATCACTTACCGCCTAGCTATAAACCTGTTCCTACCAGCTGGGATCCATGTCTGTTCTAGCTGTCTTACATCAAAGAGCCATGCTCTGGGCACATTGCCTCTCCACTGTCCAGGGGTTAACTAAGTTTTGCTAGGTGTGGGGGGTGCCTGGGCTCAAACCTTGAATACCTTGGAGCAAACCTGCACAATCTTCAGCCCGCACGCTCTACCTTTACATTTTTCTCAGGCTGCTTGAAATCCTTTGACTGATGGGCTGAAGGTTTCAAAGGCCTGCCTTGGAGGAAGGGGGGCAGTTCTGTGGCTTAATTCAAGTGGTTGGTTCTTAGAGTCACTGTGAATAAGTTGAAGAATACATAAGGGTGGAATCCTTAGGGGATATATAGACTGTATTCACACTTTTGGGGCTGAACCAGTCCAGATTCCCCTACCTAAGGCTGAGGCAGGGGGATTTGAGGGACAGCCAGAAGGATGGGACAGTAAGGAAAGGGAAAGATTTGCCCAGGACAGGAGAAATCTTTACTGGAGACATAGAGCAGGGGCCTGAGCTCCCTGGACATTGGTTCTATGACTTGGGACTTCCTACCCTCCATAGTCAACTATTAAGCCCCTACTATGTGTCAGGAAGGCAGCTAGGTGGTGAAATAGAGTGCTGGGCATGGAGTCGGGAAGACTCATCTTCCTGAATTCAAATCTGGCCTCAGACACTTACTAGCTTATGCTAACTGAGCGATACAAAACATAAACAGATAAGTAAAAGCAAGATGGGTCATCGAGGTAGCAGCACCGAGAAAAGAGCACTGGGCTTGGAATTCCTAAATTCAAATCTGGCCTCAGACATTTACTAGCTGTGTGACCCTGGGCAAGTCACTTAATCCCGTTTGCCTCAGTTTCTGAAATGAGCTGGGGAAGGAAATGGCAAAGCACTACAGTATCTTTGCCAAGAAAACACCAAATGGGGTCACAAAGAGTCAACTGAACAATTGTCAGGCGCTGGGGGTGCAAAGAAAAGCAAGAAACAAACAATTCCTGCTCTCTATGAGCTCATAGTATAATGGGGAAAACCTGTTTTAAAGAGAATCTTTAGAAACCTTGAGTCCCAGGCCATAAGGCTGAGAGGTGCCAGGTCGATGCCCCTAACGATTCAGGACACAGAAGCCGGTCAGATTCAGGGGAAGTGGAAGGAAGGAGGGTGGAATCTGGGATGAATCCAAGCATGTCGGAGCCTGTCGAGGCCAGCCCCTTCATTTCATAGATGGGAAAACAACGAAGGCCCTCAGAGGGCAGGTGACTAGCTCAGGTTTTTTGCCCCAAGTCCACCCAGACCTCTTTCCGCTGGACCACACTACTTCCCCGTCCCCCCAAGTTTTAGTGCCACTTGGAGAGCATTTCCTTCCTTTTACAGATGGGGAAACTGAGGTCCAGGGAGGATTGGCCCGGGCGGGGGGGAGATGGGAGAAGAAACCAGTCCAGTCACTCCGTGGGAAACAGAGGCCCTGGCACACAAGCGCTACAGGTGTCAAAGATGCATCTGGGGCCGAGGCGGGACACGCCTCCGCCTCCCGCCCTCTTCGGCCCCGGGCTAGCCCCGCCCCTTCCCCCCACACCCCCCCACCCTGCGCGGGCCTCGCACCGCTCTCGTTCAGATCTCGCGCCTCGCTCTTTTTGCGTCACTTCCGCCTCGCTTCCGGAAGCGACTCTGACGGAGCCAAATTTGAAGGGAGAAAAGAAGATTCTGTGGTCGCTTGCTGCGGCCCAGGTTTGGAGACCACGGGCCCCGAGTCGCCTTCCCTTGTCCCCAGACCCGCTGGAGTTAGGCCCCGGGCCCTGCTGACGGGCTCCCCGAGCAGAGGCACCAAGAGCCGGGATGCCGATACGTGCGCTCTGCACCATCTGCTCGGACTTCTTTGACCACTCCCGGGATGTGGCCGCCATCCACTGCGGGCACACCTTCCACCTGGCGTGGTGAGTGCGGGGCGGGCCGCGCCGCGGGGCAGGGTCCGGAGATCGCCCTGCCTAACTTTTTCGTTTTCCGAGAGGGGGAAACTGAGGCTGGCCGGATGGGGGAATTAGTAACAGAGCTGGTATCCAGATCCAGACCTCCCGACTCTTCCTTGGGCTTAGAGTTCTCCGAGAAGCAGTGAAAAGACACCCGGATGAAGGGTCAGGAGAGCGGGGTGCGAGTCCCAATCCTGCCCCTTGGGAATTCAGAATCAGAGCATAATATTAAAGTGAAAATGAATGGCTCCTAGGGAGGGAGGAACCGTGGCCCCAACCCCTGAACGCTCAGGTTCTGGGCAAGCACTCCTCACCTTTCTCCATCTCTCGTGGTGGAATCCCAGCCCTGCTGTTTACTACCTGGGTGACCTTGGGCGTTCCACTTGAAGCTTCTGGGCCTGATCCCTCTAAAGTAAGGATATTGAGCTGGTTGATCTCTGAGGGCCTTTCTAACGTTTACCTATGAATTTAGGTCCTTTCTATTACGTCAAAGAGAAGTGTAAGCCGCAGGAAAGTCTTCAAGGTGGGATGGTGGCCCCTTTTCATTGCTAACGCTAGCTCGCAGAATCCAGGCATCAGCTGAAGCCGCTTGTTAAAGCTGTTGCTGCTGGCTACACATTTGGAGCCACAGTAATAGATATGGTATGAAACTAAGGTATTTTACCACCTGTCCCAGAGTCTCATTTACTTTGAATAGATGAGCACCTCGGTTTCTTCCTTTGTGTGTGTGTTTTTGTGTTGAGAATACTCCTGCCATCAGTCAAATTTCCTTTATTAAAATATGGCTTTAAGACCAGAGAGAAACAACCTCTGTGTGTGTGTGTGTGTGTGTGTGTGTGTGTATACACAGAGAGAGAGAGAGAGAGAGAGGTGGAATTTTAATGTAATGATCTGAAAAAGGAGTTTCATTTTTTCCACAGTAGAGCTTCCTTTGAGTTGGCTGCTGGGTAGGCTGACTTTGTGCTGTTTGGTTATGTAAAGAGTTAAAACAGGCTTGATGTAAAGGATTAGGCAGCAAATTAATACTGGAGCCAGTTGCATTATTCATCTTGATGGACCATACTAAACATCAAATTGGCAGCATAGTCATTACTAGTGAAGTCCTGGAGGACCATTTGTTTGTCCCTGCTGCTCAGAAGCAATGCTTATAGTTTGTGCATATGGGATGGATAGCAGGCAGCAAGGTTCTTTTTTTTTTTTAATGTTTCATATTTTTTCATATTTTTCAGTATGTTTTTATTTATTTTGTTAACTATTTCTCAGTTACATGTAAAATAATTTAATTATTCATTTTTTAATTGTTCATTTTTTAACATTTTGAGTTCCAAATTCTCTCCATCCCTCTTGTCCCTGCTCCTTCCCTGAGAAGGCCAGCAATTTGATATCGATTACAAGTGTGAAGTTATGCAGAACATATTTCCATATTAGCCATGTTCAGGCTGCAAGATTCTTAAGCAGTCATTATGAGGCTTACTGATCTGGGGCAACATCAGACCAGGTGGGCAAAAAACCTTCCAAGAATGGATCTGAGAAGGGTCAAGAAAGCATAGCCCAAAGGAATGGGACCTAGCTGTTGATTTCTGAGAAGTGATAGTAAGAGATAACAAACTGCAGGGCACAGTCAGAAAGGAGTTGGCTCATTTAGGGCAACAGCAGCCCAGGAAGCAGGGAAGCTGGTCCAAGAATGGCAACTAGCCTGTATGTTCTCCTCAGTTACTGGATAGAGATGGAGCCCACCATTTTGTACACATGAAGAGCCATGCTTTCGGACTGTGATGTCATTGACTATGGAGAACAAAGAAATACAAATACTAATTTATCATTTTACCTGTTTCAAACCTTTTCCTTGAACAGATCCTTTCAAGAAGGAACCTAGCTTGTCTCAGTCATGGCTACCTCCTGTATAGTTTATTAGCTGCCATTGTTTACATTATCTAAGTTATGCTTCAGTTGAAAATTTTTTTAGCTTATCTTATATACAATTGCTTTTTTCACCCAAATTAAAACTAGTATAAAGTTATAATAATAAAAATACTTGATTTAGACAGCACTTTACAGTTTACAAAGTTTTTCCACGATGGCCCTACAAGGTAGAGAATGTAAATGCAATGTGTTTTGCAAATGAGGAAACTGATATCCAAAGAAATTAAGTGATTTGTCTGTAATTACATAGCTGGTAAGTGTCAGCACTGGGCTTTGAACATAGGGCCTTCAAACTCCAAAACCAGTGCCCTTTTCATCATACCTTAGTTGTTTGTTAAACTAAGTAGCTAGGTTTTACATTTTGTTAACCAGTACCAGAAACTATCGCAATTTGTGGGAGGCTGCTAATGATAGAGGAATTAAAGTTCTGGTTAGCCAAAGATTATTGTTTTCTACATGCTTGTAGATAGCTTGCAGAAACCTTTACCCATAGCTTTTGTTTAGCACACACTTATACTGAACACTGTAGTCCTGGGGCACAAAAAGAAATTGGACTGTGGGAGAAATAAGGCTGTGAAATTAAAACATATTCATTTTATCAGCAAAATCATTTCTTTGTACTTTCCATCTGCTTAATATGAAGTGAGAATGACAACTCTAGTGTTTCTCACATCTTTCTTCTGAACTGCAAAGTGTTTGGAGCAGACACTACCTCATTCATCTTTGCAGCTTTTTTGTATGGGAGAGAGATGACAAGTATAGTTCTTCCCATTTTTCAGATTATAGAAACTAGGAAGACTAAAAAATAAAAAGGGAAAAACTGGTAGAGCTCAGATCAGAGTCCAGGTCTCCAACTGCCAGTTAGGGTACACCTTGTCTCCATGTTCTAAACTGATTCAAGTTATTAGCTTTGACTAAGGTTGGTCTTGAGTGCAGACTGGGCCATTCTGCAAGGGGTGAGAGTGTAAGACTGTGGGTTTTGACTTAGTTGGAGCACAGCGTGTTGTAGGCTTAGAACAGAGCTAGAACCTGCATTAGATTTTTAATGGGTTGCTTGCTGTTGATTGCTCCTTGTTGTCTACTAAGTGAAAATGCCACTCCTTAGCTTGGCATTCAAGGCTCCCCACAACTTGGTTCCAGCCAACCTCTTGAACTTGATTCTAATACTACTCACTTGTGATGAAGCCAAACCAGAAAACTCACCATTCCTCAAGTACCTTTCACTACCCCTGTGAGTTGTCTGACGTAGCTGCCTGTGCTTTGAATGTGCTACATAGTAGCAGGCTCAAAATATAATTCATCCAATTAATAAGCATTTATTAAATGCCTCTTCTATGTGCCAGGCATTGTTCTCTGTAGGCATTAGGCATACAAATGCAAAAGTGAGAAAGTTCCTATCCTCAGATAGCATCTATATGAGGCATCCCCTGTCCTCAAGGGGCTAACATTCTACTAGGGGTTCAGGAAAGGTCTCTTCAAGGGAGTAGCATTTGAATTGAGCTTTGAAGGGATTCAGGGGTTCCAGGGGGCAAAGCATTCCAGATTAGCAGATCAGCTTGTGCAGAGGAGCAGAGGCAAGAGACTGAATGTCTCAAGCAAGGTCAGTTTGACTGGAGTGTAAAATGAGGGAGGGAGAGGACTGTGCTAGCACAGCCTAGAACGGGAGCTGAAGTCAACTTGTGTAGGACTTTAAATGCCAAACAAAGGATTTTGTATTTTAATATAAAGACAGTGGGGAACCACTGAAGCTTCAAGTCTGATATTCCTAAAACACATCTGACCATGTCATGCTGAAGGAGTAACATGGTCATATATGTCAGGAATATCAGTTTGGCAGCTGGTGGAAGATGAATTAGAGAGGGAAGAGATTAAATATAGGGAGACCAATTAGGATTTTTTAATTGTCTAAGCAAGATGTGATGAGGGACTCGATTAGTTTTGCTAAAAATAGACATGAGAGGACAGATAGAGACTGAGATATATAAACAAATTGGGAGGTATGTTGAGGAAGTAGAATCAAGATATGATTTGCAGTTGATTGGATGCAGGGAGGTGAGAGTGAAGAGTTTAAGATGAGTTTAGGTTGTGAACCTTGTTGACTGGAGAGATGGTGGTGCCCTCTGCAGAAATAGGGAATTTAGGAGGAAGGTGGGTTTAGGGGACAAGATAATGAATTCTGTTTTAGACATGTTGAATTTTAAATGCCCATGGGATATCCAGGTGGAGATGCCAGGCAAGCAATCGGAGATGTGAGCCTGAAGCTTAGGAGAATGATGAGAGTGGGATCTATAGACTTAGGAGTCATCTGCATGGAAATTATAGTTAAATCATTGGGAGCTGATGACATTACCTGAAGAGGGAAGAAGAGAAGGTCCAGGACAGAGCCCTGAGTTGGGATACTCATGCAGAAGGAGCAGCATGTAGAGGATGATGCATAAAAAGAGACTGAGAAAGAGAATCCTAACAGAGAAATATCATGACAACTCAGAAGAAAATATCCAGAAGGAGGGGTTGATTAGTAGTGTCAGAGGAGTTAGAGGTAAAGAAAAATGAGGACTGAGAAAAAGGCTTTGGACTTGACAAAAAAATCATTTGTGACCTAACAGAGATCACTTTCTATTGAGTGGTAGGGACAGAAAGCATATTGTAAGGGTTAGAAAGTAATAATAACAACAGTGATGACAACTGCTAGCATTTATATGGTGCTTTAAGGTTTGCAAAGTACTTTAAAAATATTGTCTTGTTTTATCCTCATAGCACCCCTGGAAGGTAGGTGCTATTATTACCATTTTACCGGTGAGGAAACTGAGGCAGAGATTAAATGACTTGTCCAGGATCACAGAACTAGGAAGTGTCTGAGGCAGGATTTGGACTCAGGTTTTCCTGATTTCCAACTCCGGCATTCTACCCATTGTGCCACCTAATTACTTTAACAAGTGAGTGGGAGGTAAGAAAGTAAAGACAATGGAAGTTGAGATACAGGATTATAATGTGAAGTTTTTTTAAGGGTGGGGGAGATCTGGGCATTTTTGAAGGAAAAACTATTGATATGGAGAGGTTGAAAATGAGAAGAGATGCAGTGTTCAAGGATGCACGGTGCCAGAGGAGAGAAGAGGGGATTAAGGGCACAAGGAGAGGGATTGGGAATACCATAAAGGATGATTTTTTTTGATGGATGAATAAATCTCCACTTGTTGAAATCCTTCCCATTTTTCAGGGCCTACCTTAAGTACCATCTCTTCATGAAGTCTTCCCTGATTATTATCACACTGCTCCAAACCAGAAACGATTTCCTCTTACTCAGTTCTTTTGTAACACTATAGTTTTTTTTTCCTATCTGTTTATTATAGTCTAATTAATGTAATGACTTTTTATAATTACACCACAGGCAGCATGGTATAGTGACTGGAGTACTGGACTTGGTCAAACAAAGCTTTAAATCCTTCCTCAGGCACCTGTTAGTTGTGTGATCATGGGCAAGTTCGTGTAACTTTTCAGAGCCTTAGTTTTTCCCTTTGTAAAATGGAGGTGATATTTGTTTTTGTTGTTTTGCAGACTTTTAAAACTTTTAGTATTTTATTTTTTCCCAATTACATGTAAAAACAATTTTTAATCTTCATTTTTTACAATTTTGAATTCCAAATTCTCTCCTATCCTTCCTCCCCCATCATTGAGAGAAGGCAAGCTATTTGATAAAGGTTATACATGTACAGTCATGCAAAACATATTTCCCTATTATTCATGTTTTGAAAGAAAACAAAAAAAAACAAGAAAATTAAAGAAAAATTTTAAAAAAAGCGTGATTGAATCTGTATTCAAATTCTATCAGTTCTTTGTCTGAAGGTGGATAGCATTTTTCATCATAGGTCCTTCAGAATCATCTTTGTGTTGCTGGGAATAGCTAAGTCGTTCACAGTTAATCATTGTACAATATAGTTGTTACTGTGTACAATGTTCTCCTGGTTCTACTCATTTCACTTTGTATCAGTACAGTCTTTCCAGGTTTTTCTGAAAGCCTTCCCTTCATTATTTCTTACAACACAATAGAACTCCATCACAATCTAAACCACAACTTGTTCATCCATTCCCTGGTTGGTGGGCATCCCCTCAATTTCCAATTCTTTGCCATCACAAAAGGAGCTGCTATAAATATTTTTGTACATATAGGTCCTTTTCCTTGTTTGTTTTTTTAACCTTTTTGGGATACAGACTTAGTAGTATATGGACAGTTTTATAGCCCTTTGGGCATAGTTCAAAGTTGCACTCCAGAATGGTTGGATCAGTTCACAACTCCACCAACAACAGTACCTTGCAGACTTGAGAATAGTACTTTGCAAGCTTACAGTACTATACAAATTGAGGAGTTATTTGTAATCCTATTTTATCATTCCTATTAAACTGTACATACTATGTGGGAAGAAAATCATAGTATAGTAAGAAAAGCACCAGATCTGGAATCGAGTACATTCTAGCTATGCTATGTACTATGTACTATTTGCTGTCTTAGTGTCCGTGAGCAAATCACTTAACCACTCTGGGTTGTTTTTTTCCTCGTCTGTAAAGGGAGAGGATTTGACTAGATGATCTCAAAGGTTCCTGCTGGTTTAGGAATATAGGAGTTTACCTATCCTGTCTTGAATCCTCTCAGTGTATGCCTTTATATTCAGTAAATGCTCAGTCTGTATTTCACAGACTTCCCAAAGCAGTTAGTCCAGGTATCTGAACTTTTTGCTAAGGAATATCTAAAAATGTCCATTTTGTCATTTCTCTCTTTTTCAGCCTCATTAAATGGTTTGACAGTGCTCCAAGTCGTACATGTCCACAATGTCGGATCCAGGTAAACTACTATTTCTAGAGGTAGTGTCAATGGTAGGAGTGCCTTGATGAGAGATTGCCTTTCCTTATTGGAGTGATTAAATGAGAAGAGCTCTTGGGGAAATATCAAGCTTGTCTCTAGTCACTCACTGCAGCTTCGTTTGGGCATCCTCATTCTGTGTAAAGTTTGGAGGAGGTGCCTTCTCAACAAGATAGCACCATGGGGGTCTGCAAGCAGGTGGTGGATGACCATTTGAGTTTGTTACAGGGAAGATTCCTTTTGGTTATGGGTCAAACTAGATGGGTGCTGAAGCCCCTTCTAACTCTTAAAATTTTATGTTCCTGTGAGATGCCTTCATTCATCAAGATCAGTGATAGCTAGCTTATTTTTCCAAGAAAACTGGTCTCCATCCTTTTCCTGATTTTCTTAAGGTCCAATGCCTTTGGCTGCTTTGTTTTCATTGAGTTAGCCATGGAATAGTGAGATTTTTAGCAGTGGGAGCTATCATTCAATTAAATAGTGTCATAACTTTAGAGAACACAAAATTGTTGCCACCTGAGTTTTCTGAGGGCATGTGGGGCACTTGGAAGCTATCCATTTTAGCCAAAGTGCACCTGATGATGAGGCAGCTAGGTGGCACAGTGGATAGAGCTCCAGCCTTGGAGTCAAGAGGACTTGAGTTCAAATCTGCCCTCAGACACATGACACTTACTAGTTGTGTGACCCTGGGCAAGTCACTTAACCCCAATTGCCTCACCAAAAAATAAAAAGTAAAGTGCACCTGATGTTCTGAGAGAAACCTGACCCTAATTCCTTCCTTTAGAAGAGGAGCAAAGTGCCATTTCTAGTATAATCTAAGTGTTCTGAGGGTGGAAAGAGAGAGGGATTTGCAGCAGTCATCAGAATCAGGCAGGCAGCTGTCAGATCTTGATATTTCATTCCCTCCCCTTTTCCCTTTATACCTGCTTCTTGATCTTTGATGATGAGTCTCTTTTCCCTATTCTATTTTCCCATCTAGGTTGGCAAAAGATCCATTATCAATAAGCTGTTCTTTGACCTTGCTCAGGAAGAGGAAACAGGCTTGGATGCAGAGACCTTAAAGGTATGTGGGAGCAAATAAAGATTCACGGTTTTGTATGCAGTTGTCTTTTCCTGTTCTTTTTTATATATTGAAATGTTCTTGTTTAATGTTTACTAAGTAAACAATGAACTTTTTTAAAAATTTAAGGTATGCAGGGCCATTATGCAGGGGAAATGTTCTTCAGCTTTGTTATTCAATAGAACCCTTATGCCATTTTGTGTCTGCCCATGAAGAAAGGTCAGGGTTCCCATGTTGTTGAAAAAGAAAGAGCAGTAATAATAACTGGGCTCTTGCCATTGAAGATTGAAGCAAAGGAGAGTTATAAAGTGATAATATTGTTAGTAATAATATGCAGGAGCAAGGTTACCATGGTATTTAGAAGTGTGAAGGCCCTTCAGGCAAGTCCTTTTATAAATAAGGAAAAGGAGGCCACAAAGATTGTGTCTAAGTTGGGATTTGAACCCAGGGCCCCCATTTGCTCCTCAGTTTATGCCTCACTTCATTCTTACTGTTTTTATATGAGAGCAGTGTGACATAATGAAAAGAGCACTAGATTTAGAGTCAGTCTGCTCTTCCCCGCAGTCCCTGTGAAATTCCAGCATAATTCCCAGCTTGAAAAACACTCATGTAGTGTCCCCATTCCCTGGACACTTAATACTTGCAGTGATGTTTAGCACTGAAAACCACATTGCTATATTAGTAAATCTTTGTACTTGTAGATTTCTTAACTGGGAAGCTCAAAACCCTTCTTGGATGTTCTTTCACTTTGCTTGTGAACTGACTTAATTCTGCCAGCCTCATTTTGTAGCTAGGGAAATTGAGCACAGAACATTCAGTAGAAATAATTGAGGTCCTTTACTCTTGAAGTTCCCAATGACTAGGCCTTTGACTTTGGGGTATCATGTAGTCTTTCACAGCTGGCTCCGTTTGGATTCTTTCTGTTAGCCTTTTGGATGTGAAGTGGCTAGAATCATAGGGCTCCCTAAATAAAGCTGTGTTAGGACTGACACGTAATTGCTGGGTTTTAAGGGTTAATTTTGCTAGGCATTGAATTGTTCCACCTTCCTGCTGGTAGCTTAGTGACACATTTGCTTCCTTTGAGCCTTGAGTTAGCTGGAGTTCAAATAATGGGACTCTTGTATCCTCTTCTGCTTCAAACCAGTGTGCTCAGCCATTACCATTGCTTCTATTGTCATGGCAACAGCTCCGTTTTTAAATGGTATAGCCCCTGTAATGACGGCAACAATGACATCTTCTAATACTTTCCTGCTTAAAAAATAGAAATTGAGAGTAGGGGAGGAGGTCAGTATCTTTGGGGCTAAAAGAATGATTTTAAGTAAATGCTTAGTAAAGCTTGTACTAAAATATGAAAGGGATTAGAGCGACCTTGAGTTTTTGTTTGATTCATTTGGCTGGTGTTTTTCCCTAGTTAACTGCTAGAGAGTATCCTTCATTCCTCAAATATCCACTGTACCCAAACACACCTTTGTCTGACCAGTAAGTATTTGGAGGGCTAAAACTAATAAGAAAATTCCAGGTAGATCCCAGGAAGCAGGACTCTATCCATCCCAGGGTTACAGAATTCAAGATGGACTTGAAGCAAGATGTAACCTAGCTAGTTTGTCTCTTTTTTAGAATGCATATTCTGAACTTTAGTTTCAGCATCTTCTACCACAATCCCTCTCTAATGCCTGCTTATAATGTGGAGGTGACCCTAGATTTGCTAGAACACAAGCTTTGACAGAACCTGCCAAAGTGGAAGGGCTTCTGGTATGGGCCTAGCGACGAGTTATTATCTAAGAACCAGCCTATCTAGGTTTATAGAGATGTCTTGACAGGTTTGCCACAATGTGATGAATTTTTTTTAGGCACAGCAAATAATGAAGATAGTCTACTAAGACATGGAAATTTTATATGTAGTCTGCATCAATCAAGGGAATATCCACACTAATGAAATCTTTTTAGGTATTAAAATAAATTTTTGTATGAGAACAGTATTTTGCGGACTGGAGTTAGAATGCATCCTTGTATTATCAATGGAGACTTAGCTATATCCTTTATATCTCCAGTACCTCTGGTTTTCCCTTTATCAAATAGGACACCCCTCTTAAATTCAGATAGCACTATATTAGAAATAGTATGGAAAGTATTTGTGATGCCCTTAGATCTCTGACCATATTTGTTTCCTTGCAGAATGAACTGGATAAGACTAGAGCCCAGCTATCCTTAAAAGGTGAGTTATAGAGAATTGTGCCTACTCCCTCCAGACAGCTGAGAAATTTCCCAAAGAAGCAAACAAGCTGTACTTAGAAATGGAGGGGAGCCCCAAGTAAGCCTTCATCTAGGAATTCATTCCAGGCTGGTCCTCCCCCCATGTGGCTGAGTGTATTCAGTCTGCCCAGCTCTTAAGGTAGAGACAGAGGGCATGATTGAGACCATCACGGTGGGTCTGTGCAACTCTTCAGCCACTGACTTGTTGCTTCCTGGTCATTGGCTGATTTGTATAGAATGGATCAGAATGTGAAGGAGAGGGCTTCAGCCTGGGTTGTGCTGGTCACATGTGGCTGTGAAAAGTAGGAGATCCCTGGAACATGAAGGAAAACCCTGGGGATTTGGGAAGATGGGTCCTGGGGGCTGCTTACGTACAGAATATGAGTCACAAAGAACAGAATGAGTTTTGTCATTAAGCCTGAGTGCCAAGGTCTCTGGCCTAGAACATGCTAAGGAGAAGGAAGCTCAAAGGGGGAGCACAGCTAACTTGTTTACTAGTTTGGAAAGGATTTGGAACTTTCCCCTAGGTTCTTATGTGGCTAATGGTGCTTAGTAGGGAGAACTGCACTTCTCCTCATTTGAAGTAGCCTATGGAGTAGAAGCTAGTGCTCCTAGCCTTTCTGGAGCAAATAAGAACCTCTCCTAGGAAAATCAGCAGTGCAAACACTCTCATTGGCTTTTCAGTTTGCCCCTTAATCTCTTCACCCCTACCTACCTATAAAAACACACACACACACACACACACACACACACACACACACGCACATGCACACGCACACGCACACGCACGCACATACACTCTCTCTTTCTCTTTTCATCTGGCAGTTGGTTGAAGGGTACAAGCAGGATGCTAGGGTTAGGAATCTGTACTGTGCTGATTTGAATGTCTCCCTCCAGTAAAAGAGAAGAAAGATTGCCAGTCCATCATTGACTCTTTGCGAGAAGTATTAGATGTGCGAAATGTTACCATAGAGTCACTGCAAAAGGCCCTGGGCGAGTCAGAAATGCTGTGTTCAACTTTCAAGGTAAGTCCTTTGGGGATCTGTGTGCTTCAGATTTATAGCTCTCGTTCTTCTACAGACAGTAATTCTCTATGTCACTGAAAATTTTTCCTGATGTTAAAGGACATGGGACTAGGAACTCCCGTTCTTGAGGTTCTCCACTATCTCTGCTTTGGTTTCCCCATGTGTATATTGGAGAAAAATTCCTGCCCCTTGTTAGCCCCTCTAGAGCAGATGTTATTAAAACTATGAACTTTTAAAAAAAAAATTTATAATTGTATTTCAATATAATTAATTTCCTTTACAATCCTACACATTTCATTTTATGCATTTAAAAAGATTATTCTGAGAACAGGTCCCATAAGTTTCACTGGACTGCTCAAGGGGTCCATGACACAAGAGGTTAAGAACTCCTGCTCGAGGACTTGAGGAAGCGAATATGTAGCCTGCTTTGAGCAATCTACCTTGTTAAATGGATAAATCAAATTATAAAATGACCCAGAGTGCAACTCAATTCAAGCCCCTTTGGGACCTGTATAGGCCCATGAAGGCTGCTGTGGCAGCCAAGTTTGCGTATTGACTTTGAAAAGTACACAACAGCTCAGAAAAGCTTTTCTGGCTCCTTCCAGCCATAGGCACTTGCAAGACAAGAACTAATAGGCCTGAGCCCTTTATGCCCGAGATAGGCCCAGGCCAGCTTCAAGAAGGCAGCTGATGAGACAGGCCTCAGGAGTCCTCCCATTAGTGCTTCAGCCTTCGGCCGAGCTGCTCTCTGGAGCCAGATCAAACAGCATACCAGGGAAGAGCAGGGAACTTTGAAGTTCAATGTGCTCAACTGACCGGGAAGATCAAAGCAAGCGGCCCCCAAACCCAAATGAATATTTTGTCAGCATGGGCCTGTTGGCCTCTTTCCCTCCTCAGCCCCCCTGCCCTCCCCAAGGGGGAATGAAGCGATTGATCTGAACTGGAGATTGATATTCTAGCTGCAAAAGAAGCAGCAGCCCCATGTGATGTGCTGTTTGAAAGACAGCTGTCGTTCTGCAGGAGGTCAGACTGCAGGGTTTTCGTTGTTTCTTCAGTTCTGTTTTAGGGAGCTGAGTGAAGAAGGGAAGCAAGGGAAGGAAGATTTAGGAGCTGGCTCAGGCATCAGGATGAGTGTGGGGAGAAGAGAATATCTTGAAAGGGAAGAATCTGTTCATTATATTTCTAGAAATTCCTTAGGTGAAGGGCTGACTCTTGCAGTGCGGTACACTGGGAACCAACACACTGATATGAGGGAAGATAAATCGAGAGCTGCCTCCTGAGTCTAAGCAAGATTCAAACCAAGTTTGCCTTAAAATGATAAGCACACCTTCATGGTGGATGACAGAGGCCCCTGTTCATCATCCTTGTCTTTCTGTACAAAGTCTTACTCTAATGCTTCATCATGCTGTGGAGGTGGCTCTGGATTCTCAAGGGCTGTACTGGGGAAGAGTACAAACTCAGGTGCTTGAAAGGCTTTGAATAAGGTTCTGGTGACAAATGACATCTGCTTTCTAAGGACGAAGTACAGAGAGCTCATCACCAGTGACTGCCCACTTGAGGATTAATTTCTTTGACCATGACAGTCCATAAACAGGACTGTGCAGCCTTGTTCTATTTTTGCAGTGGAAGAAAAGGGAATAGAACGTAAAAGAATCACAGAAGTTTACATTTATAAACATTAACTCTGTTGCCTTGGTGCTCTAAATGTGAGATTGTTGTCCAGTGACCTGGTAGACATAGTACTGGAGGAAACAAATTGTATCAGTATTGACATTCTTGTAATAAATCAAACAAGAGGACAAAGGAGGATGTAAGTTGAGTGAAAAGAGTTGACCACAGGTTTGATGGATTTGGTTTCATTATGTATTCAAAGGTAGCAAGAAACATCATTTCATGGGATGTTTGCTAATTGCTGCTTGTTTGCTAACATACTGTAGAAGGCAAGAAAGTAGAGAAATTCTCTTTGAAATTGAAAAACTCAATAAGCCATTCTAAATTAAATCGATATGTAATGTAATTCCCCAGATGCTGGGTCTCCTCCTATGTTACTGTCATATCCATAACCTCTTAGATTTTTAATTTTTTTTATTTTATTTTTTATTAATTTATTTTTTCTTTTTTATTGTGACAAGTGACATTTTGATGTACAAAGAATAAAAAGGATTATATGTGAACCTGCACTTGTATTACATACTGCTTGGATTTTTTAAGTGAACACTAAATTTAATGTGATAATTATAAAATTACTCTTCTTGTCTGTATTCCCTTTTGAACTTCTTTCTTGCTCTGTTCTGTGTATTTTTAGCATTTTATTGATGCTTTTTTCCTTCACTTGTTTTTTTTTCAAAACTCAAGTACCATCTTCTTCATGAAGCTTTTCCTGATTCCCCTAGCTACTAGAGCAAAATTACCAAAAATTACCTTGTTTTTATCTTTTATAACACTTGTACATGTTGTCTAAGCTTCTTGGGGACAGGGACTGTTTCTTTTTATGGCCTTGTATTCCCAGCACCTTGCACAGAGCCTGGCATATAGTAGGAGTTTAATAAATGCTTATTGATTGATTTCTTACAGCTTGGTTACAGACAGATCTCTGCCAGTCCATAGATAACAATCATCCACATTTGGCTTATTATTTGTGTTTCATCTATAAAATACCGTAGGGACAGGAAGATGATGGTCTCCTTTTCAGATAGGGAGTAACTTGACCCATTGTCCTTCAGCCAGTCTAGTGCAGAATCAGAGTTGACCTTGAAACGAATGGTTGCTAGGTGCGTTCCTCATGTTTTCTGAGACCTTGTAGAAGAAACCCATCCTGTGAGTGGTAATCTTTAGGAATCCACTTAAGCAACAGTTTCTTTTTCCTCCCAGAAACAGATTAAGTACTTGGAGCAGCAGCAGGATGAGACCAGGAATATGAAAGAGGAGACATGCCGCCTGAGGAACAAAATGAAGAGCATGGAACGGTGAGCTTGGGGCGCAAGGACTAAGTCATTATCACAGAGGCCTTGATTTAACAAAGGCTGGACAGTTCAGCCCCTTCTCTTTCCAACTCTTATTCTTTTCCCACCTGTGAGGAAGAGAGCTCGGAAATGTTTCCCACAACAGCTTTCTCTTCTGTCATAGCTTTTGAGAATGGCAAGGGAGCTGGTTCACATTTTTGTTTTTGATTCTATTTTTCATAGTTCTTAGAAGGGGAGAACAGGAGAAGAATAGTCCTGTTTAGTGTGAGTGTTAAGGACTTCATTGCAGTGGACTTTTTTGACTTTCAAGGCCAGTGAGATCCTCCAGTATGAGAATTTAATTCTACGGTTCATGCTGACTAAGCATTTATTATATCCTGAGCACTACGCCAGCAGCCGGTGAGACACAAAAGTTTAGGTAAGATGCAGTCAGTGCATTTCTGAAGCTTCGAGTGGTAGGGGAATATGACTTATGCACAAATAATTATGATATAAAATAATGTGTGATGAGTACTTCAGATGGACTTAAATATAATATGAGGTTGGGGGCAAGGTCATTACTTCTGTGAGGGATGGTGATGAGGAAAGGCTTCTTAGTGTCATGTTAAGCTAGGTTTTAAAGGATGGGTGGGGAGAGAGAAGCGTCCTAAGCATTAGGATTGATATGAATAAAGAGCAAAGGCACTGAAGGAGGAAAATAAGTGGTCTACTTGGGAGAACAAGCTGAACAATATGGAAAGGCGAATAAAGTAAGATGTGACTGGAAAAGTTTAGGTTTCAGGTGTTAGCCTTCAGTACTGTGCTAAAGAGTTTGAATTTCGCTTGGGCTGCAAGAAGCCAGTGAATGGTTTGGCCAGAAGAGAAATGTCAGGTCTGTGTGCAAGGAAAAGTAGTCTAGCAGCAATATGAAAGGATTGGAGGGGGAAAGAGAGTAGAAGAAAGAAGACCCCCTTAGTTAATCTTAAAATCTAGATACATTGTATTGTGGACCTGAATTAGGGTGGTTGCTGTGGGAATAGTGAGTAGGAGATGGATGTGAGGGAATGTTATAGAGATAAAAGTGGCAAAGCAAGATTTCTTAACCTAGGATCCATGAACTTGTGGATTTCTTTGTTTTTTAAATGTGTTTCTGGTAAGCAACAGATTGAAAGGTTTTGTTTTCTTATCCCTTCTGTCACTTTTTTTTTGTTTTGTTTTATTGGCTTGTTTAATGCATTCACATTTAAAGTTATGAGTTAGGTTTATGTTTTCCTCTGTGTCTTATAATTGAGGGGTTTTTTTCCTTTCAAATTATGGTTTTCCCTCTCTTTTGCTGTAAACACAGTATTATGTACCTTCAATTATTTTACTTACTGGCTCCCTTCCCCTTCCCCCAAATCCCCTCTTCTTGTTTGTTACGCTTTTCCCTTTAGGGTTTTGTTTATTTGTTCCTTTTTCTCTCCTGCTTTTATCTAGTTATATATTACTTCCCCCCCTTTTTTCCTCTCAGTCAAGTACATTCCCCATCCCTCTCCTTCCCTTCAGCTAGTCCTGTTCATTAATTTTTAAATTTAATTTTTTTTGAGTCCTTTCCAAAAAGAATTTCTCTCACTCTGTTCATTATCGACCTTATCTTTCTGTTTACTTTAGAACCTCATTTTCCTCTGATTCATGACCCCTTTAATCATCTAGTCTCTCTCTTTTCTCAGTATTTTTTATACAATCAAAGCTTCTAAAGTATCCATTCTAGGCTCTGCTACTGCCTTGTAGTATTTACCCCATGGAATTCTCCTTTCCGTTGTGCCTCTCTCTCAGAGTAATGCCAATTATTGCCGATGTCATAGAGGACACACTGCTCCATAATAGGGCCCTTCTCACATACCCCATTCCTACTCTGCTGGATTTTTTCCCTTTCATTGACCTTTCTTATTTTTCCTGCATTTGCCTTGAAATCTCCCTGTGTCCATGCTCTCCCATTCTTCTAGGTGTCATTTGCCCCGCAGGAGTCCCACCCCCTACCCCCCCAGGACAAGTAGACTTTTCAGGCACCAAATACCCCAGGCCTGATCCATTTCTCTGCATTTCTCATGCAGCATTTATCAGCCCTCTCCCACCTCCAAAGTAAAGCCTCCTTTTCCTGCTTCTCAGTTTTCTCCCCTACTCCTCACCCATTCCCCTATAGACTCTTCTCTTTCCGAAGCCAAAGAAGTCACTTTTCCCTTATTGCTAGCCCTTGATTTGACTCTGGTGCATCGCTCACTTCTCTCTATCCTCCTGTTCCCCTCCCCCCTTTCAGATACCCTCCTATATTGTAATGTAGTCCACAAAAGATGCATTCACCTGTAGGTAGTTTCACTAGGTTCTGTCTATAATGCTGTCCCCTGCCCACCTCTTCACTGTTACCTCTACCAGATTTCCACCTTTACCCCTGTTTCCTAGTATACCTTTAGAAAGGTGTCGTCTCGTGTGTATCTTTGTTGCTGGTGCTATCTGTATTTATTCACTCCTGCATTTTTGTTGTTTTGGGTGTTTAAGAAGAAAATGATCTCTTCAGGCCTGATTTTCTTTCTAAAAATGTTTCAAATTCTTCTTTATTATTGAACGTCCATCTTTTGTTCTATATGTTTTAGCTCAGATTTGCAGGACAGGTCACCTTGGACCACATCCTGATCTCCCATGGTCTTTAGAACACAGTATTCCATTCCCTCCTCCTTTTTTCTAGAGGGTACAGAAGTCTTATGTTATTCAAATGTCCTTTCCTTTGTATTTGAAGGTCTTTCTACTGATGGCTTGCAGGACTTATTTCTGAATTCTGTTGTTAACCACTGTGTGTCTTGGAATTTGCAGCCTTGGTTTTTTCATTGTTGTTGGGGTTTTTTTTTTTTTCCGGAGGCAAAGTATGAATTCTTTCCATTGGGATTTCATTTTTCTGTGTTCAGAAGTTCTGGGCTTTTCTATTATTTCCTTCACTGTGGTGCTGAGGTCTTTTGTCCTATAAAGTTCTGGGAGACCTGTGATCCTTAGGTTTTCTCTATGAATCCTGTCTTTGAGATCCATGTTTTGCTTGCATAGTGAATGTATTTTCTTTTAATGTTTGTGGATTTTGCTTCTCTTCCTAGGTTATTCTTCACTTCTGTGTATTTACATTCCCAATCTATTGTTCTCTTTTGTTCTTCATTGAGACTTGCCATCACAGATTCCAGTTTTTCTGTTCTGCCCATTGTTTTTATAGGACATAAATTCTTCCCTCATATTTCTATTTCTCTTTTAAACTACTCAGGAACAGCATGTTGTGGTTCCATGTTCTCCTCAAATCCCCCAGGGTCCTCCTGTCTTATCAAGTGTTGGATCATTTTCCTTTATTTTGCAGTATTTATTCATAGATGCCTGAACTTGATTACTAGCTCTAGAAACCACATTTCCTTCTGTTACTGTTTTTCCTGTTGATTTATCTGTTTATGTTCAAGGGCTTTGAGATTCTTTCTTCCTGAAATTTCTGATATTTTCAGTCTCCAGCCCCCTTCCCCTTCTTTTCGTTATCACCCATTTCCTGACTCCCTCCCCACTGATAGTGGTTTTCTTGGGGGCTGGATCTCTAAGTGTCTTAGCCTTCTCCCACACTGGGCATTTAAGGGTTCGCTAGTCTAGATCTCTGCCTTCGGCCTACTTTTGGGTAGTCAGAACTGGCCCCAGGTGAATACTGTGCTCTTCCCCCAGGCTTGGTGGAGTGCTGCACCATTCCCCACATACAGGTTCTCCTGCCCTGGTAACCTGTCCTACTGCCCAGCGTTGGCAATTCAGAGCTTTTCAGCTCTGGCACTTTCCTTCTAAAGGGTCGTGTGGTCAAACTGACTGTCCAGTCCCAAGCAAACTTGTACAACTTGGAGCCAAGATCTCTATGGCACTAGAAAGAGGGAGGGAGGACTGGAATGCAGGGGTGTGTTTTGGTGTAAGCCTGTGTTATATCCTTGAATCTGCTAATGCTCCTTGGCATGGGAGGTGGCATAGGGGTGCTGAGTGAGCTCAGGGTCAGTGGGCATCAGTTCCTGGGTTTTGGTTTTGTTTTTAACCTTCTCTTAGATTCTGGGTGTCCTAAGCCATGGAAACAGCTGAAGTTGGTTTATCTTTGGTACATAATTTCTGTTTTGGAGAGGTTTGAGAGGTCATAAAAATCAGAGAAATTGGCTTGTCTGCCATCTTATTGTTCACATGACCCAGAAGTCTTTTTTGGGGGGAGAGGGAGGGAGGCAATCAGGGTTGGGTGACTTGCCCAGGGTCACACAGCTAGTAAGTGTCTGAGGCTGGATTTCAACTCAGATCCTCCTGACTGCAGGGCCAGTGCTCTATCTACTGTGCCACCTAGCTGCCCCTCCATAAACTTGTTTTTAAAATATTTTTGATAACTGTATTTCAATGTAATTGGTTTTCTTTGTAGTCCTATCATTTTCATTTATTTAAAAACATTCTGATGAAGTAGTCAAAGCTATCTATAACCATATAAAAAATGCTCTAACTCACTATTGGTTGGAGAAATGCAAATTAAAGCAGTTCTGAGGTACTACTTCGTACGTATTAGATTGGCTAATAGGACAGAAAAGGAAAATGACAAATGGTGGGGGGATGTGGGAAAAAATAGCTCTTTAATGCACTATTGGTGGAGTTGTAAACTGATTCAGTCATTCTGTAGAGCAATTTGGAACTGTGCCCAAAGGGCTATAAAACCATGCTTACCCTTTGACCTAGCAATACCACTACTAGGTCTGTATCCCAAAAGAAATTTAAAAAAAAAAAAAAGGAAAAGGACCTCTATATACAAAAAATATTTATAGCAGCTCTTTTCTGAGGCCAAGAATTGGAAATTGAAGGAAGACCTATCAATTAGGGAATGGCTGAACAAATTGTGGTATGTGATTGTGTTGGAATACTGTTGTGCTATCAGAAATGATGAGTGGAATGCTCTTGGAAAAGCCTGGAGAGACTTGCATGAGCTGATAGAAAGTGAAATGTACTGTGTACAAAATATCAGCAATATTGTAAGATGATCAGCTGTGAATGATTAGCTATTCTTAGCAATACAATGATCCAAAACAACTCTGAAGGACTTATGATGAAAAATGCTATCCATCCCCTGAGAAAGAACTGATGGTTTCTGAATATAGATTAAAGCATACTTTTTGTACTTTCTTTACTTTTCTTGAGGTTTGAGGTTTTTGTTTTGTTTTGGTTTTTGGTTTTGGTTTTCTTTCACAACATGATTGTAACAGAAATGTTTTGCTATATCGAATTATTTGCCTTCTCAATGAAGGGGGTGGGGAGGGAGGGAGGGAGAAAATTTGGAACTCAGTTTTAAAAATGAATGCTAAAAATTGTATTTACATGTAACTGGGGGAAAAAATAAAATATTATATTAAAAAAAATTCTAAATAGGAATCTAGGCTTTACAAGACTGCCAGATTGGTTGGGTACACAAAAAAGGTTAAGAACCTCTGTAATAGAACTTACTAATTATGTATGAAATGTGGAGGAAAAGAAAGTACCAAAGATAAACCAAGATTTTCAACATGAGAGACTTGGATGAATGGTGATGTCACTGAGAGATATAGCTAGAAGGTAGGAACAAATTTAGGAGGAATAATAAAGTCAGTTTTGGACATTTGAGTTTGAGGTGCTGGTGGGACGTCAGTGTCCTTTTAGGCAGTTTGAGAGAGAGGTCAGAGCTGGAGATAGAGATTTCGGATCTACATTAGAGGTGCTACTTTAAACTAGGGGAATAAATGAAATTGTAGTGGGAGACAGTGTAGCTTCAGAAGAGGAGGACCAAGAAAAAACCTCTAGATATTTATTTGGAAGAAAGTTCAGCAAAAGAAGTCAAGTGAGCAGCTAGAGTAGGAAAACCAGAGCAGTATGAGGTCTGTGAAGCCCAAGAGTATCCATGGGGGGAAGTGGCCAGTAGTGTTAAATAGGCTTCATTGAGATCATGGACTTAAAAAAAGCTATGGATATAGTATGATTAGAAAGTTATTGGTGACCTTTGGAGAGGAGTTTCAGTGAAGTAGTGAAAATGGAAACTGGATGGCAAGGCAGTGGGAGAGTAAGTGATATTGAAAAAAAAAGTGATGTAAGCCAAGAAGGGGAAGAAAGCTAGGATAGTAACTGGATATGGAAGGGTCAGGGAATGTTATCTTTTTTTAGAACTGGCAAAATTTGAGCATGCTTGTAGGCCGATGGGAGAGGTAAAGATGGAAGATGCATGAGAGAGAAGGAATGAGCATTTAAGTGGAGATGGGATCCAGGGAATAGGTAGAGGGATTGGCTTTACCAAGGCATTGAGATGTTGCTTCCACTGACGCAGAAAGAAAGGAGAGACAGAATGGATGATGCTAGAAAGTTTTAAGATTGAGAACAGAGTTGAATAAGCTTATGTCATAGCCTATGTTCTCTCAGAAGTTGTCTTCTATAAATGTGGAGGATGGGGGTTCAGTTGGGGCTTGAGGAGAAAGGAAAAGTTACAGAACAAATTGCTAATCAAGAATAAGCCAATAGGAAAAGAGTAAAAGGAATGCTGAGCAACAGTGAGGTCCCAGCTGAGGTTCTGTGCCACAAATTTGTAGTGGGTGAAATGGCTCCATTTCATCGCTTTCTTTGTTAAAGATCTCCAGGACCAGAGTATAAATAGGGGAATTGTATAGTGGGGTAATACTACCCAGGGCTGAGGATTAACAATTATGTGATAGTAGAAAGGCTAATGAGTAGTGAAGGTTTCCATGGTGATTATTAGTGAATTATTAAATTGGCCAGCCTTGGGGTCAAGTCTGGGTATAGAGGCAAATGAAGCCAGTGATTCAGGAAGAGACTGAGAGAATAGGCACAGAACAGAGTCTTCATTGAAGGTGAAGAGCAGGTTTAGTGAGAATAAAGGAGTGAGTGTAAAAGAGGGTCTTGCTTACTCCTCAATTGGTTTGCTCTTTATTTATCAGCTTAGCAAGGTCTTAGATGTGTTCCTCTGGTATCACTGTCCTTCAGAAATGCCCTGAGGTAAAGGTGTTGCCTTTCATTGTTGACCCTTCTTGCCTAGCAGCATTCCTGTGAAATCAGAGTAGAGCAGCTTTCCTCAGCCCTTCTGTAGGTATCCATTGGTGATGCTGCCTGCAGACACTTCCCTTTCTCCTCACCCAGCAGCTCTGATACATTGCTATAGCAACAGCAGTGAGGGGAAACCGAGCTGCTAGGATGCTTCTGCCCTGGATCCTTTAGAATTTACAAGCCATTCAGTTGGTTTTTTTTTCAGGCTCGAGATCCTGCTCCAGAGCCAGCGCCCAGAGGTGGAACAGATGATTCGGGACATGGGAGCAGGCCAGTCAGCCATGGAACAACTGGCTGTATACTGTGTGTCACTCAAGAAGTAGGTATTCCAAAATGCACTCGGGGCTTTCCTGAGGCATCATCACTTGCCTACATGAGGAGAGGGTCTTTCTCTGAAAGGAACAGATTAATCCCAGCATCCAACCCTGTAGACACAGGAACCTCTTTGGCTCTAGCACTCCCCTTTCTGCTGCTTGTACTTTGAAAGAGAAGCTGGCAGGTGAGGCTCTGAGTGCTAGAGGCCCTTCTCTCTGTGTAACCCCCTACACCCTCAGACCAAGTTCATTTTTCTCCCTACCAAGGTAGGTGTGTCTGCCTAAAATTCCAAACCTTAGCCTTCTGCTTCCCTTTGTTAGGGTGAAGACTTAAAGCAGATTTCTGAGCCTGCATGGGTGGAGGGTCAGCCATGAGCTGACTAGGGCCTGTTACCGCTAGTTATCCAGACGCAGCAGAATAGGAAGGGTGGAACCAGGAGCTCATGGGTTCCACTGTGCTTCCTCTTAGAGAACTGCTGAGCCCTGCCTGTTCCATGCTGCTTGGTTTCACAGCGGCCCCAATCATGTATGTCAGCTCATATCCGTGAAGTAGATAGAATGGTATGCCTTTTGCAGGGAGAATAACTGAGGTACAGGTTTAAATGATGTGCCCAGAGATCCTCACTGCTATCCCGTTGTTCTTTTCTCTGCCATCAGTAATACTTCCCTGTTTTGCTAACATAATACTTTGGGCTCGACACTAGTAAATATTAATAAACAGCTTGGATAATGCCCTCTGATGCTAAGAGAACTTTGTATTCCAACATCCTAATGCTTCTGTGTGATGATTTTGCAGAGAATATGAAAATCTCAAAGAGGCCCGGAAGGCCTCAGGTGAACTGGCAGATAAGCTGAGGAAGGATTTGCTTTCTTCTAATAACAAGGTAATGTGGTGGGGGAGGGGAGCTGTGAGAAGGGGGAGGAGGGTGTGGTGAAAGGCCTATGCCTCAGTCTAGGGCATCCCAGCCAAGTCAAGTGTTTCAGGCTGCCTGTACTCCTCTGTGGGACCTATAAGCTCAGCCGTTCCCTTGGGGCTATAGGACAGGCTTAGAAAGGGACGAGATCGTATTTCTTGCCCAGCACCTGGTCTGAATATCAGCAGTTTCTTTCACCAGGATCACATAGCCTGCAGCAAAGCAGTCCTTTTATTCCTCCTCAATTGATTCTGTATAGACAGCTAGGTAGCACAGTATATAAAGCACTGGGCTTGGAAAAAGGAAGACTCATCTCCCTGATTTCAAATCTGACCTCAGACACTAGCTATGTGACCCTGGGCAAGTCACTTAACCCTGTTTGCCTCAGTTTCCTTATCTGTTAAATGAGCTGGAGAAGGAGGTGGCAAACCACTCCAATATCTTTACCAAGAAAACCCCAAATGGGGTCACAAAGAGTCAGACACGACTGAAAAACAACTGAACAGTAACAAAATTCTCTTTAGATATATTCTGTGTGTCCTTATAGATTTACTTGTCTCTCACATTAGAATGTAAGCTTCTTGAGAATAGGGATGGCTTCATTCTTTTATTTGTATCCCCAGTGCCTGGCACATAGTGGGTGCTTAATATATGCTTGTTGGTGAATGACTGATTTTGCTCTTGAAAGGGATCTTAAGTTCTCTTATCCATCATTGCCTCATTTTGCAAAGAAAGAGGCCCAAAAGTTGACATGGCTTGTCCCACTTCCCATAGACACAGCAGAGCCAGGATTTGAGCCTGGGTGCTATGACTAAAAATCCATCCCTCAGGGCACCATACCACCCTCCCTCCCTCTTCAAAGAGCAAAATATAGGCCTCTGGCCTTGAGTTTGGGGAATGACCATTCATGTCCCAAAAGCAAAGAGCATTGTTCTGAACATCATGGGGCTGGGCCATCATTAAGAGACGAGCTCTCCTGTTTGGTTTTCTGAAGATGCAGTGGTCGCTTTTTAAGTCAAGTCAGTGTAGATGCAGAACAGCAGATTTTCTCACTTACTTGGAAGAACTGCTTTAAAAGGTGCTTTTGATGTTTTCCTTGCCAGCACTTAGCCTAACCTTTCCAAAATGCAAGGGAAGAAGTCTAGGAGCTTTTAGTCAGGATCCCCTTCTAAGTCTATTAAAACTCTGTATGTGTGTATCATTTGTAGCAACAAGGATCAGTTTCCCCATCTTCTACTGTGACTGTTCTTCACCTTCTCCACCTCCCAGTCTAGCTTGAGGACATCTCAGCTGGGCTCAAAGTACCCTGGATTGTACTACAGGGATTTGAATGTCAGTAACCAAGTCCCATCTATCTTGATGGGACTCCAAGGAAAAGACCTAGCAATCCCTGCAGGAGTCATTTGCCAAGTACTTGGGCCTGCTGTGTCCAGGTTTGGGAGTTTAGAGGAAATGACTTTGTTACTTGCCCCAAGAGATTGAATGAGTTGCTGGGGGCAGTCATCTGTGTGGTCAGATGATGGGAAAAATTGCTGCACTGTCTGGGCAAAGTAAACTCTCTTGGCTGGGGGAACCCTGCTCAGGCAAGGGCCTCTAACAGACTGATGAGAGAGTTCCCTACCAGGCAACTCCTGAAGATTGTCCCAAGGAAGGTGCTTTGAGTGTGAGTTGGTACAATTCTTTGGAACTTTTCTCTCTTTCTTCTTCCGTAGTTACAAAAGGCACTCTCTGAGCTTGATAATATCAAGGAGGAACTGAAATCAACCCAGAAGGATTTACAGAATGCAGACAAGGAAATCACGGTGAGATGGTGAAGGCCTGACTTGAAGGGTCCAAAAGTTTATGCGCATTTACCAGAAGTAACAGTGCAACCCCTGTTTTTCACTTCCTGGTGTAGACCTCTGTACTCAGCTTAACTCTTCCTAATAAGCTTGACATTTGACACTTTCAACAAAGAAACCCAGACCTAAATGATTGCATTCATTTTTGGCTGCCTGGGTGTTCATCCAGGACAGGTTTCAGAAATGGGAGGTGTAGCATTGCCTTTATTCCTTCATGTATCCTTCTGTCTGTCCACTGCTGGACATTGTCATGGTGCTTGCCCTCTGAAATATTGGTTATAGTTTTTATTGGCTGAAGTCCCCACCTCACTTTGAGAGGCAAGGGGCACACCCTCAGTTGTTATTTGTCCTACCTGAAGAGTACTTTAGACTTTATTTATGTGACCAATAATCCCTTCCTGTCCTGTGAACATAAAAGATCACCATTTGTTTTTTTACTGTTGCCACTCTTGGTGAATTTGGACACCAAAGGTCATCGAAGTGCACGAGGGGGAAGTAAGTTGTGCAGAATCACTTCAAAAATTTATTCCCCTGAAGTTGAGCCTTAGGCTCCAGGACTGGACTCTGGACTGTATCAGCCTGGCTGTGCAAGGGAAGAGCCTCCGTGTACTGAAGGAGTGACTGAGCTGGCCTTGCCTCTTCTCCCAAACCTGTTCTTTTCTCTTCGTCCATCTCTAGACTAAGAGCTTTATTCATTAGTCTTCTCATTTACACTTAGGCATTTTTCTCTTTCCTAAGAGCTTAAAGAAGAAGCTGACGATCCTACAGGGGACCCTGAACCTGCCATCCCACACCAATGAGACCCTCAGTCGGCTTGTGTTAGAGAGGTTTGTTCAGCCCCTTTGGTGTCGGAGGGAGGATCTGGGGAAAGCATTAAAAAATTCTCTATAGAGGGGTATTATTCATCCTAAGTTATTAGACGGAGAAGGACTAGTGACCTGTCCTAGAAATTCATCAGGAATGAAAAACAAAGCAGGAAATAAATAACCAGGAACCTCAGGTAAACTGTTCTGGGTATAGGCCTGACCAGAAGTATTATTATTTCTTTTCTTTTTTTTTTTTTTTTGGTTAGGCAATGGGGTTAAGTGATTTGCCCAGGGTCACACAGATAGTAAGTGTTATGTGTGAGTCTAAGGCTGGATTTGAACTCAGGTCCTCCTGAATCCAGGTCCAGTACTCTATCCATTGCGACATCTAGCTGCACCCTGACCAGAAGTAAAAAGCAGGTTTGAGTCTGTCTTCAGTACGCCTTTGATATGGTATTTTATTTTACTTTTGTTTTTGCATCACATTCATTTCAATAAATCACCAAGCATTTATTAAGCATCTACTAAGTGCTAGGGACTGGGAATACAAAGACAGAAGTTTGACACTCCTTACCCTCAAGGATTTTGCATTCTAATTAGGGGATACAATACATATATTCTATATGGTAACAGTGGTAATTTTCTTTCCCCATCTGTTAAAAGTGTCAAGTTTGGGAGCATCTCAGCTGGGCCCAAAGTACCCTGGTTTTGCAGAACAGGTTAGAATATTGGTTCCTGAGCTTTACTGTCTTGGCAGTGGCTCCAAGAATTGACCTAGCAGTCGCTGGCAAGGCAAGGGAGGGGAGTTTTAGATTAGGTAGTCACGGGAATCGTGAGCCATAGAGCAGGAAACCATCAGGCCCTTTCTAGGAGCAGTGGTGGTATTGATTTTAATATTATTCCACGAATAAGAAATAGAGGGTCTGCGGGTTATGGGTGAGCTGGGGTACATGCATGGTGGTAGAGAAAATGGTAAGACGTCCTCATTGAGGAGGCCTTAGTGACCTGGTGGATAGATCCATTCTGTCATTAGTGTGGGTAAGCTCTTGGATCAGTGAAAAGAGCGCTGGATTGGGGCACCTAGGTGGCACAGTGGATAGAGCACCGGCCCTGAAGTCAGGAGGACCTGAGTTCAAATCCTGCCTCAGACCAAACACTTGACACTTACTAGCTGTGTGACCCTGGGCAAGTCACTTAACCCCAATTGCCTTAAAAAAAAAAAAAAGAAAGAAAGAAAAGAGCACTGGATTGTAAGCTCCCAGGTTAGCCAGAGTAAGGACATCTATCTCTGCGCCCATCCTCAACCCAGTGAATCTTTCCTTGTAAGAGAAATGACAACAAAACCAAAGCAAAAAAGGTCAGCTAAACTAACACACACAGTGATAATATCTGTGAGCATATAGCACGTTCTGCATCCTCGCCCTTCACCCCTGCAGTGACAGGAAGGAGCTGGCGTACCCATTTTAGCCAGCCATTCCAAACAGATTACCGATTCCTGACTTACGGTTTCAGCAGTCCTGAAGCCTCTCGCTTTCCAGTCTCCCTTGCTTCCACATTGTTCCTACCTTTTTAAGCTTCTGGTGGAGGAAGACAGGAAGTGGTGGGGCTGGAGCTTTGCCCAAATCTGACAGCTCACTGGTTTTTTTGTTCTGAATTTGACAAACAACAATAAGCATGAATATTCCCAGATACAAAGTACAGAAGGGGGATTGTGTGTGAGACTGTAAATCTTCTTCTTGTTTTTTTAAAGTCTGTACTCATTTCAGCACTTCAGTTCCAAAGCGGTTTCTTTGTCTTGTTGCTCCCTGAATCTCCTCATCTCTTCTCTGCTTTTTCTCTAAATGCTTCACGCTCTTTTCTTTCTTTTTAGGGGGGAATATCTACAACCAGCTTGCGAGGAGCCAGTTGTCAAGTTCATTGGCATTTTTACAGAGTGTTAATGAAGCACCTAATTTGCTTGCAGTTGTGTACTAAATGTTGTACAAAGCTACAGCTCTTGTCCTCCGGGAGCTGACAATTAAGACAGGCACATGGTAGTCAGATGAATCATTTAGTTTAACACCTTCATTTTATAGAAGAGGAAATAGACCCAGAGTGGAGAAATAATATGGTAGCCAAGCCCAGATTAGAAAGCCTAGGGCTTCTAATTACAATTTCTTCATTCTTTCAACTCCTCCAAGCTGATGAACTTGTATATGCACACATACCTCTCTATCTGCACAAGTGATCCCCTTCCATCTCGTCCCATCTCCTCCAGCAGAGCGCTCCTCTGTCATCCCCACTCTATTATTAATCTACAATTTCTGTGCGCTGGCTTACCTACTTCTCCCCCACTCTCAAAAAACCCTCTGTAGATCCCTTCATCTCCAATAACTATCATTCTATATCTCTTTTGCCCTTTGTGGGTAAACTCCTTGAAAAAGCTGTCTCCTCTCAATTTCTTCTTAAGCCTTTACAATCTATTTTCTGACCTCAGTGATCTCTTAGTTGCCAAATCCAGTGGCCTTTTCTCAATCCTTATTCTTCTCAACCTCTCTGTAGCCTTTGACGCTGTTGATCACCCTCTTCTCCTAGATACTCTTTTCTTTTCTAGGTTTTTGGGGTACCATTCTCTCCTGGTTCTCCTACCTATCTGACTATTCCTCAGTTATCTTTGCTGGATAATAATAGCTAACATTTATATGCACTTACTATGTGCCAGGCACTGTGCTGAGGGCTTTATAGTAATTATCTCATTTGATCCTCACAACAACCCTGGGAGGAAGGGGCTATTATTATCCGCCTTTTACACTTGAGTAAACTGAGACAAAGAGGTGGAGTGACTTGCCGAGGGTCACCCAGCTAGTAGTATTTTGAAGCTGGATTTGAACTCGAGTCTTCCTGACTCTAGGCCCAGCATTCTATCCGTTTTGCCACCTAGCTGCCTCATCTAGAGGCTAGCTGCCTAGCTGAATTCTCATCCACATCACTCCCTCTGACCATGGGTGTTCCTCAGGGTTCTGTCCTGGACCCTCTTGTCCCTGTGTGCTACTTAGCTTAGTGATCTCATTAGCTCCTGTGGGTTAAATTACCATCTCTATGCTGATGATTCTCAAATCTACCTTTCCTGCCCCGAACTCTCTGCTGACCCCCAGTCTTACATCTTCAACTGCCTTTCAGACATTTTTAACTGGACATCCAGTAGATATCTTCAACTCAACATGTCCAAAATGAAACTTGCAATCTTTATCCCAAACCCTCCACTCCTCCAAACTTCCTTGTTATTGTAGAGGCCATCACCATCCTCCCAGCCCCTCAGGCTCACAACCTAGGAGTCATCCTGGACTCTGTACTCACCTACCCCTTACCCCCATATCTAGGCTGTTGCCAAGGCCTGTCCATTTCCTGTTTGCAACATCTCTTGAATAGACCCCCTTCTCTCTTCTGACACTGCTACCCAAGGGGTACAGGCCCTTATCTCCTCATGCCTGGACTGTTGCAATAGCTGCTGGTGAGTGTGCTTGCCTCAAGTCTCTCCCCTGCATCCATCCTCCATTCAGCCGCTAAAGTGATTTTCTTAAAGTACAGATCCAGCCATTTCTCTCTCTCTCAACTCCAGTGACTCCTTTTAACGTCTCAGATCAAATACAAAATGCTGTTTGGCATTCAAACCCCTTTATAACTTAGCCCCTTATTACCCTTCTAGTCTTCTTACATCTCATAATCCCCTACCCCCCAATATTCCTTGATCCAGTAGCACTGGTCTCCTTCCTCTTCCCCAAACAAAACACTCCTAACTCCAGGCATTTTCTTTGACTGTCCCCCATGCCTAGAACCCTCACCATCTTCATCTCTTCCTCCAGGCTTCCTTTAAGTCCCAGCCAAAATCCCAGTGTTCTACTGGAAGCCTTTCCCAGCCCTTCTGAATTCTAGTGCCTTCTCTCTTTTAATTATTTTTATCCTTTATGTAGCTTGTTTCTATATATTTGTTTGCTTAGTGTCTCCCCCATTAGATTGGGAGCTCCTTGAGGGCACTGCCTTTTGCCTCTTTTTGTATTCCCAGCTTAGCACAATACTTAATAAATGTTTATTGAGTCACTGACATGTATACAAAGTGAAACAAGCAAGATAAAACTCTTAAGTACGTAAGTGGGTTGGCAAGACCTTTTTTAAAAATCAAATATAGGTAAGTAATTCAGCTTGTCCTTATTTAGGGTATTATCCGTTGTTAACTGGACTCTCTGTGACCAGGCTTCAGATTACACTGTCTGAGGCTGATCAGCTCTGAACTAAAGCCATTTTAGTATCTAGTAAATAATCATGGGAGCTTTATTGCATATTTCCCAGTTAGTTGATAACCAGAGTTCAATTCTGGCATCAGACACTTGCTAGCTGTGTGACCTTGGACAAGTCACCTAACCTCTGTTTGCCTCAGTTTCCTCAGCTGAAAATTGGGATAATAATACCTATCTCCTAGGATTGTTGTGAAGCTCAGATGAAATAGTATTTTTAAGTGCTTAGCACAGAGCCTGGCACATAGTGTATGCTATATAAAGGCTAAGTGCTATTATCATGATTATTTATCAAATACTTAAATATCCATAGTCTTATAAATTATTGATTTTCCTTCCATCAACATAAATTGTATGATTGTATTCCCTCTGTGTCTCAGCAGATATTTTTATGAGTTTTTATAGTTAATAAATTCATCACCTGATGATCAACCATTTGTTGAAGAGCCTCTCCACACTTAGGTAGGTTGGCCCTTGAATGACAGGCACATTGCCCATGCTTTCTGCTTTGGTGGGACCTGCCAGACAGGTCTGGTGTAGAAGTCTTATAAATCTGGTGGCGTAACCTCCCAGCACCAGGAGTCATCTTACCATAGCATGGCATCAGAGCAGGCCTTCGGTGAAGGAACCTGTCTTTGTCCAGGTAAAAATGTATTTCAAATATCTACTGTATACCGAGCATTGTGATAAGTGCCATACATTTTGCCAAAAACCACGTTGTGTGTTTTCTATTATTTCTCCTCAATCTATCAGATTTACCAAATAGATTGATAAGATTCTTTAAAAAACTGTTGACTGTTATCCTCTATTGTCTCTGATTTGATTTTTCCTGCTCACGAGGTAGCTTCATCTTTAAATCTAGGCACAATTTAAGCTTTCTGATTTCTGTGTACTTTCCCATTCTTCCATAAGTTTTCAAAAGTGGTTCTGCACTAAGTGCCTAAGGATAGAGTCCTCTGTTGGGTACTGAAGAAATTGTAAAGTTTAGATAGTACCTGATTCTTGCTGTCATGAAGCCCATAGTTTGGAAAGAAGGTTCAGAAATAAACATAGGTAATTCTAAAGCACAATATTGCATGATAACTTCATTAAGAAGGTACAAAATAAAGTGCCATGTGAAATCTGGGGGAGAATCAGAATCATAGATGAGGAAATCAGTGAAAGCTTTGTGTAGGTGGTAGCATTTGAGTTGGTCTTTTAAAGATGGTAAGAATTCTACAAGTGAAGAGGGGGAGGCAGTTTCTGGCATAGGGAATAAAAGAAGGCATGGAGGTGGGAGTGATCAGGTTGTGTTCTAGAGATGGATAGCAGTGCAGTTGGGCTGGAATGTGGAACGTGGGAGATAGATTGGGTTTAGTTGATGAAGTCTGAACTTTAGGTAGGTAATAGGGAGCCACTGAAGACTTTTTGAACCAAAAGGTAATAAAATTTGCAAATAGGAAAGACTAGTGTGACAGGATAATTCAAAGAATAGATTAGAAAGGGGGTAGAAAATGGAAGTAGACCCATCGGGGTACCATAGTTATTTAACCTTTCATCAGTCTTTTCCACTAACCTCACAATCTCTCATTTGGCTCCAGGTTACCTTAGATTTAAAAAAACCTTTCTTATTCTTTGCTTTTGTGTAAGCTTCTAGTGTGTGCTCCCCTCTTTTCTCATTTTCTTTTTCCTACTGTATTTAAATCATGCCCTTCGTTTCCCCTTTGTCATTTGAAAGTCGCATCATATATTTCCATAAAAGCATTTGTGACTCTGTTCAGCAGCCTTCCCAACTTTCATTCTCATTTGTGCTGCGTTGCCACGTGCACTTCTCTTTTTGGCCAGCTGGGCCTCTTCCCCCATTTTAGCTGCCTTGTGTGACAGTGCCGTGCCAAACATTAGCATGTCTATCAACCTATCTTTGAGTGTGGGGATAGCACTGCTGCTCCTTCAAGGTGGGATTATGTTTCTTAGCTTCGGATAGCTAAGTGGGTCCAAGTTGAAACCTCAGCCTCATTCTTGTCTCAGGCGACCGGACAGCCATGTTTCAGATTGAAATATTAAAGTGTGTCCAGAGCAGGGTGACTAGGAAGTGAAGACTCTGGTAGACCAGGACAGATGAGGAGGACATAATGAATATTGAAGGGACTGGAAGTGTTTAGCCAAGAGAGTAGGAGACATGGTTGATGTTTGGGGCGAAGGGATGAGGCTGGTTCTGCTTGGCCACAGAGGACAAAATAAGGCCTGCTGGATAGAAGCTGAAGAGAGTAAGATTTTGACTACATTTAAGAAAGAACTTTCTAATGGTTAGAGCTATCCAAAAGTCTAATGAAAGCAAAAAATGAAAAGTTAATATATTCTCTGTCACTGGAAGTCTGCAGGCAGAGGCTAGATGATCCCTTAAGATATTGGAGGGGGACTTCTTGCTAAAGTATAGGTCAGAGGTGGGGAAGTCTGTGGTCTCGAGGCCACATATGGCCCTTTAGGTCCTCAAGTGAGCTTGACTGAATCCAAACTTCACAGAACAAATCCCCTTAATAAAAGGATTTGTTCTGTAAAACTTGGACAGGTTGAAATGAATGAATGTGAATGAATGAATGAAGTGTAGGTTAAACTAGATGAGCCCTGAGGTCTCTTCTGACTCTGAGATTCTATGAGGTGCAATTCATTTTTCTACTCTCGATTGTGCACAGGAAGTACTGTTACTTGAACAGCATTGAACCCTTTCTAAACTTTTCCCCATTTATCTTCTTCCCATGTGTCCCTTACCTCATGATCTTCCTTCAAATTTATTTTTTCAAGTTTTTATGACTTCTTTACACTTCTGAATTTTGTTGCTTTTCTAAAATTCTTTTACCCTGGTTTCTTCCTATATGAAACAAAGGTGTTGGATTAGATTTTTCTCTAAGGTCCCTTCCAGCTTTTACATTCTGTGATCCTATGAACTAATTTCTCCTTTAAAAAAAATTTGACTCAAGAACATGCATCCTTATTTTGTCTCCTTTATTTTCTGCATCTAAAAATGGTCTTTAATTTACTCTCTCATTTGACTAATTTTTGCCTACCATGTCACTTTTCCCGAAGATAACTGAGTAATAATTTTTTAATTAATTAATTAATTTATTTATTTTGGCTAGGCAATGGGGTCAAGTGACTTGCCTGGGGTCACACAGCTAGTGAGTGTTTTGTGTCTGAGGCCAGATTTGAACTCAGGTCCTCCTGAGTCCAGGGCCGGTGTTCTATCCACTGGGCCACCTAGCTGCCCCAATAATTTTATTTATTAAGCACTTTATAAATGCACAGCATTGTGCTAGATCCTGGGGAAAATACAAAGTTTAAATAAAATATGGTCCCTACCCTTCTGAAGCATGGAGACTCATGTCTCATGTCTTCATTAGTATTCAGTTTTCTGACTTGACAAGTTGAATAAACTCCCCAGTGAGCCACGTTGGCTTCCTTCCATTGTTTAGGAGGCTTGTGATAAACCCTGGCCAAAAGGTCCCTCTTTGAGATCGTCCGAATTATGAAAATGGCAGATCTTTATGCTTTCAACTGCCTCTACCAAGCTGTTAATAAAAGTAGCATAATTTTTTAAAGGTCTCTTTTTTGCCATTTGAACTGATAGTAGATACTTCAATTTCCCTATTACAGTCAGCTTCTCTAACCAAAGCCTCCCTTCTGACTCTGGAAAACAGCAGCTCTTGAAAAATGAATATATGTCATGTCCCTTGAACATTAAGCCTCCGTAAGCTGACAGTGAGCCAAGTAAACCCTGTATAGCGCACAGGACATGCTGTTCCTGACAGAGCTGTTTAACCAAGTAAATTTGCCAGAGAAAACAAGATGTTAGAAATCCACGAAGATGACTCACTTTCTCTAATGAGAGAGAGAAAACGGTCTTTGAAACGGTTTTCTTGTCTTATCCTTTGCTTCCTGCTCTGTCCCTTATTTTGAGCCAGTGTGAGACCATAGGCAGCAATTGGGGAGGGATTTGAAGGAGAGGAAATGACAAGCGAGGAAAGGTGGTTTTGCATACAGAGAAGCTTAAAAAGGCATAGGAGCCAGGGAAAGGGAATCAAAGCAGGCAGATGAGAGTGAGAGTGTGCAGACAGTGGGCTGCACAGAGATGTCACAGGTTGGGGGTGGGGATGAGGATGTGGCCACTTAACCTGACCAATATGTTTAAATAAGCATTCGGGTTTGGTGCTGGGGTGACCAGAGCCATCACAACCTGCAAGGGAAGAGCTCACAGTCTGGCACATTTTACTGTCTGGAGAGTCAGGAAGACCCAGTTACAAATCCTGCCAAGGGGACTTAACCAGATATGTGATCCTGGGCAGGTCACTCACCCTTCATTTCCCCATCTCTAAGGTACAGATAACAATAATAGTGCTCACCTCACAAGATTGTTGGGCCGAACAAATGGGATAACAAATGTGAAGCTATAGAAATGTAAGCTGGCTATCAGCCTAACAGTTGGGACCCAGGGAGGGGCTAGGTCTAGGATATGAGCACTTTGTATTTGGCATTCCAGCTTGTGCCAAAGAGCAGACAGAAAATTGAATGTGTGGCCCATTGACTATGTCACCAAGGCAGAAGATACTGATGGTACCATTTGGAATGGCCTAAGGAGATTAAAAACTCTTCAGTTTATTGCTTTATTACTTTTAGAATAAAATATAAACACCTTAGTTTGCTTTTGAAGTACTCCACAATCTGGCTCCTACCTACCTTTTCCATCTCAGTTCCTATTGTTCCCGTCGACATCAGTTCTAGTCAGACTGAACAGCTAGCTGTTCGCTATACACAAGATTCCCACTGCCTTTGTATGTTCTGCCTTTTGTGCCTGAAATGCTTTCGTGGTCACTTCTTCCCCTAAGAACCCTTCACTTACTCCAGAGCAGAGCTCAGGTGCCACCTCCTATGTGAATGAGACTTTTCCTGATTCCCTTCCTTCTCTGAACCCCTAAGTTGTTCGTTCTCTCCCTCTTGAAATTACTTTGTATTTCTTTGTCACATGCTCTGTGTTTACTTATCTGGCATTTATTGTCTCTTCCTCTCCACCCCCTAAGTCAAATATATACACCGTGACAGCAGGAACATATCCCAGTGCATTAATAAATGGTTGTTGGATTAAAGGAGAAGGTGCGGAGGTGACCAGCTAATAGTAGAATGGTGCTTTTAAGGTGAGTAGCCCAAGTACTTTCTGAATTTTGGCACAGTGAGGGACAAAAGGTCAGGGGCCAGATTTAAGAGGAAGCCATAGAAATAGCACTTCTTAGACCTGAAATGGTGTCAAAAACAGAGATATGCTTTTGACTTAAGCTGAACCTGAAACCCCATCTCTGTTGTCTGTAAAAACTCAGAGGTGACAATCTGTGACTAGATGGTGTGGGAGTCTCCATCTGTTGTTGCTATGTTATGTCAACTGTGCTTCGCCTCCCACCCCCCCAAAACCCAAACCCAACAACACAAAAATCTTATGGTAAGAAGTCATCTTTCTACAGTGCTTTAAAAGTTTCCAAAGCACTTTCTTTGTAACATCTCTGTGTGGCAGGTAGTGTAAGTATTGTCCCTGTCTTTATAGAGGAAGAAAGTGAAACTTGGAGAAGTGATTTGCCCATGGCCCTGGGACTAGGGATTGGAAGAGAAGATCCATCCTTTGTGCTTGAAGCTGCTTGGGAGCACATAGGTTCGTTCTCCTGGCTAATTAGAGCCACATGTACTGCTTGGTCTCTCCAGCAGTCCTCTGCATTGCTACAGCACGTAGGTTCCTTTTCTTTTTTGTTTTTGACAAAATAAACATTTCCCAGCAGATACCCAAACGTACACTTCCGCAAAGTATATTCCCCCCAAAAGCAATGAAGTGACCACTGCCCTGTTAGACTAAGCGTACCTTCACGCAGGGGCTCATTTTTATAGGCAGTAATCTTTATCTGTTGAACCAGTGACTTAAGGGAAAAGGAGGATCTCATTGGATCATAGGCGTCAGAACTAGGAGGCACCTTAAACACCATCTAGGTCTCCCCTTCGTTTTACAGATGAAGACACTGAGGCTCAGAGGGGAAGTTACTTGCCCACAGATATAAGAAGGGAGGCAGAACCAGTCTTCTGACTCCAAATTCTGTGTGTGTGCATGCGTGCGCGCGTGCACATACATATATACACACATATTTTATTATATCACATATAATATGTAGTAATATATCATTTTTCATAATTGACTCAATGATATTTGCCTGCCCCTTTGTAAAGCAAGCATGAAAAAGGAAGGATGGCATTTTGGCTAGAAACGAAATTGCTCTGTAAGTGGCTAGAAGAAAAAAACTCATTTCAAGGTAAAATGGGTCAAATTTCTTACCATTTCCTAGCTGTGTACACCATATGCTCCCCCATTCCCCTTCCTTCTTAAGGTCTCTGAGGCTGCCACCTCAGCTTCTCTCACTCCAGTGATTAACCCTATGAGTTCCCTGATCTGTCTTCGTGACGCTTCACACATCTCATCAAACACGGCCCCCTGCTTCGGTGTCTGTGCAGCAGTAGCTTTAAAAAAGGAAATATGGAGCACTGTGAGGGACCCTAGGGGAGAGGTGCAGAAGCTGGCCATTTCAAAGTAGGTCTTTCTAGGCAGCCACATCTGAAATGTTGCCAGTTGTCCTGTTGTCTAAAAGGACCTACCTCTGCTGTTGCATCGAGTACCGAGCTCTCTTTGTGTCAACAGTGGTGCCCCAAGAATGATTTAGAAAATGAGAGGACCTGAGAGGAGAAGTCTGGTGCTTGAGTCTGGTTTCTGGTTTTATGTGTGGCTTTTCTGTCGCTTCCTCTCAGCCACATGGGCTATGATTCAGGAAGGAATGAGGATAGACCTTGAATTCACCCTTTCAGATATTTCAGCGCTTTGAAGTATGTCACACTTCAATGGGTCTGTGATCTCATTGATGAGAGCAGTCTTTGCTCTGGCGGAGATCATAACCCACCAAACCTTCTGATCCTGTGTGTTGCTTGTCCTTGTCTTTCTAGATATTCTCCATAGAAGATTTATCCAGCGAGGCAGAGGCCTTCCTCTGGTTCTTTTAATATCTTCTGGGTACCCATGCAGCATTCAGGAATCTGTTATCCAAGTTGTCCATTTGTTATCTTTTGCTCTCTTCCCAGCTTGTGGCCTTTTCTGGTCATGTGGCCCCTTGATGATGTCTTCCGTGCCACTTGGCATGCTCAAGTTATCAATGACTAACTTACACCCACTCTGTGTTTTTCCATTGCCCTTATTCTTCTGACATCATGGTGAGCTATGATTTATAGCTGTACAAGGAGAATACTAGTATTGAGAAGTTGGGCTTTTGAAGCAGGGAGGAGCTTAGAATTATTGAAAGCATTGTATGTTGGCCAAATTCAGTCCAGCCCATTCTCTTCCTGTTCGGCTCTGGGCCTAGCTTGCTGTCTGTCTATAACAACTACCAGTATATATGTTCTGATGGAAGGGCAGCACAGCGAGTGAGTCCACTGGTATGTCAAGATCTGAGAAGTAGACATCTGTCATCCATTTGGTTTTTGCTGTTTGGATTGTTAGCTTAATCTCTCTTAAGTTCTGGTGCTTGATAATGACCCTTTCAGGTATATCTGGTAAAAGTTATCATTCCTGCGTACGTTGAGTTAAAGTGATCAAATAGTTCTTCCCACAAATGTTTACATAATATGTGCAAGGGACATAGTAGATCCCTACTATGGGCATACGTAGTGTCCCCTAGACACTGGAGGGAGGGAGGGGCTGTTAAAAGTGTATTATTCAGGGGCAGCTACGTGGTGCAGTGGATAGAGCACCGGCCCTGAAGTCAGGAGGACCTGAGTTCAAATCTGGCCTCAAACCAAACACTTGACACTTACTAGCTGTGTGACCCTGGGCAAATCACTTAACCCCAATTGCCGAAAAAAAAAGTGTATTATTCAGGATTCCTTAAGATGCCTTACCTTAGTAGGTAGGGTAGGACCCTGTGTACAGTGAATAAGTTGAACCTAGCTGTGTACTCGCTGTCAGAGCCTGAAGAAGATAATGTTACTCTGTGTGTCCTCTACAGTGAATGATTCCTTTTTCTCTTCCTAGCCCAGCTCCTGTGGAAATGCTGAGCCTAAAGTTGCGCCAGCCAGCCCGTGGTGAGGATATTGATCTGAATGCCTCTTTTGATGTGGACACGCCCCCAGCCCAGCCCCACAGCTCCAAGCTAGTCCCAGCTAAGAAGCTCTGCCTGGAGCAGTCAAGGTGAATGGTCTTTGTCCTGGCCTATGATCCCACCTCCCTGTACCCATTAAGGGGCTGCTTGGTCTGCAGAGAATTTAATGGTGGTGACAGGGGGAGGTGGGTAGGCTGTTACTACTCATGGTCATTTTCCTTTGTTCCTGGCTCCCAAATCCCCTTTTTACAGAAGTAAAGGGAGGATAGAGGAAGAAACAGCTAGAGGAGAGCTAAGAAAAGGGCACTAACTCCTCTGGCCAGTACTCCAAAGCTGGGGGTGGGGTGTGATGGCCTGTGGCCTAACCCCAAGGGGGATGTGGGTCATATCATACTCTCCCCACGATACACATTTTTAAGACTTACCACACCTACTTTATCCCTCCACACTACCTTACTCAGCTCCCTCCCTGTGCAAAGCTCCCAACCATAATCTTTCTGAGCCAGACATTGGCTCCTCATGATAGTTATAAGATAACCTGATACTGAAGTACCATTCTGAGGGCAGATTCTGCACCACCAGGCAATGACTAATATGTTAGAGCTCTGTATTTTCCATTTTCATTTTGGGTGGGAAAACTGCTTCACATCTTGTTGGGGGAAGAGAGGAAAAGGAGGGGAATAAGCATTTATATAGTACTTGCTATGTGTCAGGCACTATACTGAGTGCTTTACAAATACTATCTTATTTGATCCTCACAACAACCCCGCAAGGTAGGTCCTGTTATCCCCATTTTTCAGTTGAGGAAACCGAGGCAAACAAAGATTAAGTGACTTGTCCAAAATCACAGAGCTGGCAGGTGTCTGAGGCTAGATTTGAAGTCAGATATTCCTGAGTTCAAGTTCATTATCTTTACTCCAAACTCATTTCTCTTTGAAACTTCCCTACTATTGTCTTTTAAAATAAGTTCTTATGGATATTTTCTGGTTCTTACATCACCATAGTATCCCATGTATATGCCCTCCCCCTCCCAAAGAATCATCCCACTTGACAAATAGTATTTTTTAGAGGGAAGGAAAAAAGTCAGGACAACTGATTGATACATTGAAAAAGTCCAGAAACATGTGCAATGCATAAACCGTGGACCTCCCACCTCCATGAAAGGGTGGGTTGAGGATGTCTTCTTGTTTATCTTCATTTGAGTCCCATTTAATCTTTATAAGTTTGTTCGTTTACGTTTGTCTTTTTCGTGTGTCATTGTTCTTTCTGTTTATATTGTTGTAGCTAATGTGTGTGTTGTTTTCTTGGCTCTGCTTACTTCACTCTACATCAATACATTTAAATCTTTCCATGTTTCTCTGGATTTATTACATATCATTTCTTAGAGTGTAGTGATATTTCATTACGTCGATGTACCACAGTTTGTTTATCCATTCCGCAACTGATGGACATCTTCTTTGTTTCCAACTCTTAGCTATCACAGGAAGTGCTACTTATAAATATTTTGGAGTACACGGGGACTTTTTTCTTATCAGTGGCTTCTTTGAGGTATAAGCCGGGTAATGGAGTCTCTGGTAATGGTATGGATATTTGATTACTTGATTTGCATAATTGCAAATTGCTTTCCCAAATGGTTGTACCGTGTCACACCTCCCTCAACAGTTTATTAGTCTGCCTATTCTTCCACAACCCCTCCAACATTGACTGTTGCCATTTTTTGTTATTTTTGCCAGTTTGCAGGGTGCAAGGTAAAATCTCAAGAGTTGCCAGATTTCCTTATTTTTAAGGTCACTACCATCTTTCCAGTCACCGAGGTTCATAACCTTGGTATCATCATCAAATTCTCATTCTCTTTCACCCCACATATCCAATAGATTGTCAGATCTTGTTTCTATTTCTGAAAGCTCTCTTGCATCTGTCCCCTTCTGTCTTCTCCCACAGCTAACACTTGTTCAGGTTCTAACCTCCTCTGACCTGTACTCTTGGGATGAGCTCCTCTTTGGTCTACCTTCAAGTCTCCTGTCTTCTAAAGCACAGACCTGACCATGTCACTTCCCTTCTCAATAAACTGTGTGATCAAATATTATTTCATTTTTAGCTCATCCTTTAAAGTGTTTTTTCATGCAAGTTGTATAATGTATGTAATTATTACTACAGTAATAATAGATTTATAAGTAGGTAAATATGTGTATATTGGGGGTATACATTCAAAATTTATTTGCTGATAGGGATGTGCATCAAGAAAGTTTGGAAACCACTGCTCTGGAAGTTCCCAACATCTTACTCTTCTTGCTCTGCTGGTTTCCTCCCTATGCCTTCATTTCCCTGTTTGTGTTTGTGTTTGTGTTTGCCTCTCTGAACAGTAAGGATATAGGCTTTTCATCGTACGGTCACAAGCATTCTGGTGATTGAAAACCACCAGACAAGGGTCTAAATGTCAGAAGGGCCTATTGCCTGAACTCAGGGATGTCTGGAAAAACTGTGGCAGGGATCCTGAGTGTGCACAAACTAGAACTGCCGTAATAACTAATGATAATTCAGGGTTCTGTAGTACTTTTCTTGTTATTGTTGCTGTTATGTAGCCTCTAAGCTACAAAGGTGCAAAGAACAGAAGCAAATCCCTTCAGAGACTTAATGTGCTGAGAGAATGTGGCTCTCTTCAGAAGAGAGGGAGAAACTGACATCAAGAGAAACAGAAAGTGGGACATTATAGGACTTCTGGGGTACGTGTGTGTGTGCCCATACATACACATACAGAGCAGCTGCTGCTCTGAACTAGTCCTGCACCAATGAAATCAGAGGCCTAGACAAAAGAACACACACACACACACAAAATCACACACACACACACAAAATCTTCATCAAGTGTTCAGCCCTTTAACAAACAGGCTATTGGCCATCTAGACATGTAGGCTCAGAGAGTAGGGAAACACAGGGTTTAACTTATAAGTTGGGGTCTTATGGAAGTTATAGTATGTTTTAAAGGCATTTTGGGGGTCCTCCTACCCTCTTTCCCTATTCTTCCTTGATATCTTTACATTTCCACACAGGACAAAATAGTTTCATATAAAAAAAATTAACAAGAGTGTTGAGCAATAATGCAATAGATTTTCAAGGCAAAACAGCAGGGACACGGTCTAGACCAGCCAGTCATTGGAACAATGAGAGATGACCCAGACGAACAGGTGGTTAGGACTAGTGACAGGACAGATCTGCTGGGGCTGGCAAGAGAGAAACTGACTCAGGCTGCAGAACACTTTACTTCAAGGCCAGTGGTCTGAGAGCCCAGAGTCCAAGGTAACTTAGCTCCAAAACCCTGAAGTGGTAACTTTTAGCTAGGTAGTCAAGTGCAGAAAGTGGCCTTCTTTTGGCCAAATATTGTACTCTAGAGGTCAAGACAGTCAATAAACACTAAACACCTCCTATGTGCAAAGCACTGGGGATGCAAATGTGGAAAAAAAGATAATCCCTGCCCTCAAGTTGCTTACAATCTAATGGGGGAAGGAAGCTGGAAAAGGGGTGGGAGGGGCTTAGTGGAGAAGTCCCTTGGTTGTGCAGCCAGCTGAGAAATAAGTAGTGACTATGTACCATTTCTTTAGGCTGCCTGTCTGGAAAATGTGCTGGGGTTGGGGGACAGGGGGGAGGTATATAGATATACTGTGGTTTTTGAAAGAGGCAGTCTGAATGAGATTTAAGTTGACTCAGACCACCATAGTAGGTAGTAGCTCTCTACAGGGCAGGTCTTCAAATGCCATTGCATTCAAGGTGAATGGAAGGCCTTAATAGTCAAACAAAAAATAGTCACCCAAAGAGGCGAAGGTTGATGCCAAGGAAAAGATCATTGATAGGCAGCTGGTAGAGGTCAGAATAATAATGATGATGCTGGCATTTGTTTAGCCTCGTTAAGGTTTGCAATGCACTTTGCATGTGTCATCACATTTAATCCTCACAACTTTGTGAAATAGGTGCTATTATTACCCTATTTTACAGCTGTGGAAACTGAGGCTGAGAAAGGTGAAGGGATTTGCCCACTTGCACATAGCCACTAAGTGTCTGAAGCAGGATTCCAGCTCAGGTCTCTTGACTCCCAAGCCCAGCACAGTGTCTGCTACACTGATGTGTCCCAGAAAGGATAACTGGCTGAGAAGTGTTTTTAAGTCAGAAAGGGCTGATTAGAAAAAGATGGGGAGTTTCATCAAAAAAGAAAGAATCCTTCAAAAACAAACTGGGGTGTCTGGTACAAGCTAAAGAGACAACAGCTTTGAAGTTCAGAGAGGACACTTGGGGGGTTCCAGGAAAAGTAGTTCAGAGCTAAGTGCCCTGGTGAGATTCCTGCTATGCTGCCTGTGCCATTAATTGCCTACTCTGTAGATCTAGAAACAGGTGCTGAAACTTAGGGGGATACTTGGAGAGAGTGAACCTAGTGTTTATTCAACAAACATTTGCTGACTAATTAGCAATGTGAGGTAGAGGGTTGCACTAGGTGACCTCTAAGACCCTTTCCAATCCTATGATTCTAAATTATGCATAAGGTACTATTGAAGTTGTGGGGTAAGACATGGTTCCTACTTTCACATAGCTAACTCTCTGGTAAGTCATGAGATATAACATCCTTCCTTGTATTCAAATTATTTGTATCTAAGGAGGGGAAATAAACTAAAAACTCTAGCAGTTGAGAAGGAGGAGATCACTTCTACACAGGAGGTCAGAGGAAGCTTCATGGTGGCAGTGGTATTTGAGCTGAGGCTTGAAGGATGGGTCGGATTTTGATGGGTAAATTGGGGAATGGGTATTTCACATTGAGGAAACAGTGTCAGCAGGAGCACTGAGGCAGGAAGGAATAGAGCCTATTTGGCAAGTGGGGAAATAGCCTGTTTCGGCTTCAGCAGTGTGAGAAAGTGAGATAAGGCTGGGAAGGTAAATTTGGATTAGTCTGTGGAGGGCCTTGAATTCTGGATTGAAGGAATTTAGTCATATTTTATTTCAGGAACATTCATATTTCATAAACATTCATAAAAAACATTCTTTGAATTTTTTTAACAAAGAGTGACACGATCAAAACAATGTTAGGGAAATTAATCTGCAGTGTATAGGGTGGATCGGAGGTCAGGAAAGGCTGTGGGCCAAGAAACAAGGTAGATGTCTGTTACAAAGTGAGAGGACCCAAAGAGGAGATTAAACTGGGGGTGGGGGGGCGGGAGGTGGAAGATAAACTCCGCTGTGGATAGCAGCTGTAGTAAACCGGCTAAACTGAGTAGATTCTCAGTCTGGTAAAATTAACGTCCTCCAGGATCAGAGGGAATCTTGTGCTATTAGAAGAAATCTGTCAAGGGGAGGAAAGGGTCAATTAGCAAACTTAAGCAGTCCCCCAAACTGCCAAACACCTGCTTGTTTCAACGTCTGTTGAATGGAGAAATGAAGTGAAGGCACAAGATTTAGTGGCAGGTGACAATTAGTTCCTATCATTTGAGAGATACTTTAGGCTCATAATGTCATCAGTAGTGATGGAAAGGGATAGATAGAGGGAGGGGAACAACAAATGGATTCCATACTTGACTCTGACACAACCATTGGAAAACCTGAGGTGCCATTTAACAGGTTCTTAGAGAGTAAACGATCTCAGTTCAGCAAGTGTTCCGGTACTGCTATGTACAGTCTGGATCAGAGCCAAAGATGAGAGATCACAGGGCCCTTGCCCTTAAGAAATTTATAATCTAATGGGATATGACTTGCACAAATGAAATTTGATGCAAGATTAAAATGTTGTAATCAAGCTAAAAGAGAGACCTAAGCAAAGAGTTCTAGGAAAATTTGAGGAAAAAGAAATCATTTTTAGTTGTTGGTCAAAGGAAGGTTGAGGCAGGCTCATCTTAACTGAACCTCAAAAGAGATATTTCAACAGGTAGTGATGTGGAAGGTGTGTGTGTGTGTGTGTGTTTCAGGCATGGGGGAAAGGAGCTAAATAAGACAGTTTAAGCTCAGTAGTCCAATAGATGGGTCCTTTAAGTGTCCTTGTGAGACAGCTGGCCTCAAAAGTGCCACTGTCTAGACACCCGAAGGAAAAGATGAACAAGAGAGACTAGAGTATCCCCATCTGTAAAGTGAGAGGTGTAGACCTCAAAGTGAACTCTCAGATCCCTTCTGGTATAACTTTTATGATCTTTGTAAGCAAATATCACCACAGACATGGTCTTTGTATCTAAGAAGAACTGTTTGAATTCCATGGAACTAGAGAAAACCTTTTATTTGATATCTTTAAAATGTTGTGACTTTTCCCATCATTCCCCCCCCACACACACACCATACCACCCCTTTTTTGCTAGCAGGAAATACAGAGCCTAGCTGGATCCTTGGTGAATGTCAAGGGAAGGAATGAATGGAGCTGTGCCCAGAACCATGGCAAACCTGTAAAGAGGGTGCCCCCTGGTGGATGATTCTGAGAGTAGCTGCTAGGCTGAGAAGCTTACAAGCTTCTACAAGCTGCTAGGCCAGCTCCCAAAAGGTGTATCACAAAGGAGTACAAGCAAGCCCGTCCTCTTCTGTCAAAATAATTTGGGGAGGAGCCTGCCTAGTGATGGCTCAAGGTTGGCCAGGCCTAGCACGATGGCCCCCAGCCTCTGGCAGCCGGCTTTGACCAGAGCTCAGACCCCCATGCAAGCTCTCTACCCAGCTTCTCACCCTCTCATTGGATTTTTTTTTACAGCTCTCTGACTCCTGGCATCTCCAGAAAAGACAACAAAGACCTCACGAAGGTACGTCTCCACTTGTTCTTCTGTGGAACTGGCCTGTCCTAGACCCCTCCAAAGCCAGGAGGATGGCCAGGCCTGAAGGCTAAGAGCCATCCCATCCTGGCCAGCTTTGGACTCTTTACCTTGGTGTTTGCCTCATCTCTGAAGCTAGTGTGTCTGGGTTCTGTAGGTTAGGTAGCCTTCCTATGTGAGAGAGAGCTCTCACCATGTAGGGTATGGTGGGGAACACCACAGTGAGGGAAAGAGTACTGGACTTGTGTCCAGCTTTGGAATTTCTTTGCTACTTCCTGTGTGATCTTGGGATCTCATAGATGTTGAATCCTTCTATTAAAAAGTGAGCTCCTTGAGAGCAGGGACTGTCTTGGCTTTTCTATTTGTGTCCTCAGTTCGGGAGCTTAAATGAGATATTGGAACTGGAAGCTATAAAATCTTATGCAAATGTAGGACATTATTATTATGTAATCAAGTCCAGACTTGAGCCTTCCCAAATGGCAGTCTGTCCTGCCCATCTGCCTTTAGTAAAAAAAAATTTCCAAGGGTAAGGTAGAACTCCCACCACCTCTTAGTATTCTTTCTTGTACAGGTGAATTTTTTCAAATAGGAAGCGTACAGAATGAACCAGATTATTTCTACTCAACATGAGTAAAGGTAAACATAATAGATCTATTCAGTCAATCAGCAAATTTTTACTTAAGTGCCTACTATGTGCCTGGCACTCTTGTTTAACTGAGCCTAGAATTTCCATCTGTTCCAAGTTGGGAGGCACGAAGGTATATAGGACATGACTGGTATAGAAATAAAAAAGCATCAACAAAATTTTACTTAAAAAATTTTCCCCACTGTCATGGCCCCAAGAACTTGTTTCCCCCATTTTCCTCTTATCTACATAAACAATAGAATGGAGACATCATTATTATATAGTAGTGCCTTGAGATGCACAAAGTACAACCTGTAGAGTAGGTAATGTGAATATTTTATAAATAAGGAAGCCATGTTTCCCAAAAGTTAGATGATACCCAGGATCACATAACTAGTGAGTATTGGTAGAGGAAACTGAACCCTGGCCTCACTGCATCATGCCACATTTCACCATTTTAGGCCAAATAATATCATTCAATGTTATCTCTATATGAAAAGATAAATTAGATCCTGCTCCAGCAGCCTGTCGCTCTGTCCTTTCCTGGGGTTGAGACCTTTCTGGGCAAGTTTCAAAGGGACCCATCTGACGGCCTGGCAGCAATGGTCATGATCCTAACTACCACAGCATGGAGTGGCTGGCACCAAAAGTCTGTAAAATTGAAGGTGTAGATTAAGTACTCTAGGGTCTGCTTCCAGCTCTAAAGCTGGATCAGCATGGATATTTCCATGCCGCAGTAGCAACTAAGAGCTGTGCTTCTCTCTTGCTCTTCCCTCTCCTAGCCCTAAATACAGGTAGGAGCTGGTAGCAGCCTGGGCCCTGGAGATTCAAGGGAAGGCCACTCTAGGACACTGAGGGTCTACTTCTGGGGTTCTCTCTCTGTTCATGGGGTGGCAAGAGCTTTGGTAAGAAAGAAACCTGTGTTCTAGTTCAAGTTTTCCTAAGAACCAGTTGGGTGACTTTGGACAAGTCATTAACCTCCCATTGGGCTTTAGTTTTAAAACAAGATGGTTGTACTAGCCAATCTCTCAGGGATGTCCTGCTCTAACATTCTAGGTTCATAAGATTCTTCCTCCCAAATCCCCTGAGGTTCTGGGGATGTGTATAGACCTGTCTGTCTAAGGTATTAACTATGACCTGGATTTTTCCTCTTCAGATGAATGGCCTTTCCCTTGGGGGTCAGCATTGGGCTGGAGAACAAGATGATGAGCTGGTGGGGAACTTTCCCTCATTCATTCGGAATGCTGTCCTGGGCAAGAAGAGGCCCCTAGGCAACCTGGGGGACCCATGCAGGAATAGTGGAACTGTAAGTATTGCTGGCAACCCGCCCCCAGAGTGAGCCTGTGGGCATTGAACTGCCACCCACCCCCCTCATGCCCTATGGCCTTCTGGGGGAGTTAGATTAACATCCTTCTACATGTTGGGCCAAGAGCTGGAGCCAGGGCCAGACTGACTGAGTCTGGGGCTGGCTGCTCAGCAGCCAGGCCTTCTTCACCTCATCTTCTTCTTACAGAACCTTTCTTTCCTCTTTTTTGCTGCTACCTCCTTCACAGTCACTCTTTAATTATCTCCCTAGTGCTAGACTTGAATGAAATAAATAAATATATAAGTAAGTTAAGTAAGTAAGTAAATAAATAAATAAATAGCAGTAGAAGTGCTAGACTTGAAAATAAGGAAAGGCCTGTATTGGAATTCTACTTCTATCACACTTACATGTCTCTATAAGCCTCAGTTTCCTTATCTGCAAAATGGAATGATAGAACCTACTTCACAGGGTTGTTTTGAGGATCAAATGAAGTAATATGTATGAAGGTGATTCGAAGATTTTAAAAATGCTATCTATGTAAATGTTCACTATTGTGATGATAGAGCATCAGACAGGGATCCTATCTTTTCTCAAAGCTTTTTATTTCTCCCAGCACTTATCCTAGCATTCTGTATAGGATAGGCACTCATATGTTTATTGTATTGTCATAGGTAAGAACAGGATTTGATGGGCTTGGAGGACGGAGCAAGTATATTCAACCTGTATCCTTTCTACTCTGACCCTGAGTTTGCCATGGGGAGCTGGAGGAGGGGTCAGGGCTGCCGCTGGGGAGATGGCATTTGTGAAGATGGTAGAGACCATCTGATACCCTCTCATACGTTGCAGCTCCCAGCCCTGAGGCCTGGGAGAATGTAGTCGTGAGCCCAGCTGTGTCCTGAGTGGTTGAGTAAAACTGGGTGGCTTCCTGGGAGGAGGGACTCTTTTTATCTCCAGGCCTTGGACAATCAGACTGAGACTGCTGAACCTTTGGGGTTTTTTTAAGTGTTATTGTTGCCTTTTGTTTTTACAGCAAAATCATTTCCTCTTTAAGTGTCCTCACACCTGTTTATTTAACTCTGTTGTAACCAAGAATCTTGCCACATTCTGACTTGGTGGTTCTGTACTGCTTTGCTGAGAGGAGGAAGGAGTATTTCATCAGCACTTCTCTGGGACCAAGATTAATAGTTAGTTAGAGCTCAGCAGTCTTTTGGTGGTATTTTTCTTGTACATTGGGATAGTGTGGGCACTGTGTGTGTCCTCCTAGAGCAGAGATTTTTTTTCTGTTCTTACCCCCTTCCTGCTGTCTCCAGATACCTGAACTTTTCCCTTGACCAGTTTCTCCAGACTGACCCCTCTGTCATCCGTCCACTGCCTGTAAAGCCAAAGCCCAGGCACAAGGTGGTGTCAAGGAAAGCAGCCCCCTCGGTCCAGGCTAGGTTGGATACTTTCCTGAGATAACCTGGAGGCCCTTGGGGCCAGAGCATACAAGAAAAGGCCACTGGGCATTCTCCCTTTCTCTCCAGGCTTCTGAGAGACAGGGTTGGCTGTTGGCGTGGGATGCATGGGAGCAGGAGTGGGGAGCAGCTCCAGTAAGTCCTGCAGCCCACTGGGTGGAGACACTACCGATGCTAAGTACAGCATCTGCCCTCACTGGGTGCCACCTGTTGGGGTGTCCCAGAGAGCCACCCAGGGCACTTACTGCTCAAGGTCCCCCATGGGGACTCCTCCTGCACACTCTGGAGCTGAGAGCTGCCCTCATCATGGCATGTGCAGCCAGCTCCGGCCATACCTGTGGTGGCTTATGAGTGAGGACCAGCGGCAGGGGCCGTAAGCAGCAAAGTCCCCATAGATGGCTCCCTTCCTTTCCTATGTTGCCTGTTCTTGCCTTCTAGGTTCAGCAGGGCCCAGGCAGCTTAGACTGTGGTACATTTTAACTCCTCCATTGCTCAGGGCCTTGATTCTCTTACCTCACCGAACCCCCACCCCCCCGCACCCCCGCCTCACTCCTGCACCCAGATATCTCCTTGATATGCAGATTTTCCTCTTTGTGACCAGAATGGAGCCCAGAGCCTAGCCCTGGTCTCCCTAGGGCCCTCAGGGTCCAATCCCTTCTGCCCCTTTACCCAGCCCAGACCCCACTGGCAGACACTGTGCCTTTGTGATTCCTGCTGTCCTGGTTGGCCTGGAGAGGAGTGAAGGAGTGAAGCAAGGCCTGCCTGCTTTCTCGTGAAGGTGATGGGCCGGTGTGGAGCTGGGCATGCTGTGGAGTGTCATGGGCTGTGCCTAGTGTTCTTGTGAGGATCCCTGTAAAATAAAGGCAGTTTCACAAATGTGTGGGTGTGACTGAGTGCTTTTGTTGCCTGGAGGTGAAGATAAAAGTGTTAGGCCCAGCCAACTGGCTCTGTGCCCTGCGACCAGGGAGAAGGAACTAGGGATGCCCTCCTGTCGGGGGCATCCAGGAAAGGGGGTAGGTATTTGACTGGGGCTTTGGAGGTCACCTGCCAGTAGTTTCTGTGGTTCCCTTTGTCTCACGCACTAGGATCTAGGACAAATAATGGGGGTGGGGCTAGAAAGGAGATTTCCTTCCTGGAGAGAGAGAAGGCTTCCTGAGCAGAGTTGGAGTCAAGACAAGAATGCACATGAGGTGAGCTCAGTGAACTCAGGCAGGGCCTCCTGACCTGCCTCCCACCCCTGGCAGATCCCCATATGGCTTGTTTTAGTTCCTGTCTAAATACTATGAAACACTTCGAGACTGTTCAGAGGGCCAACCCTTGACTTGCTCCATGGGCCCAAGGCTCAGTGATAGGAGGGTAGAATGAAAGTGAGCATGGTACCCTGGGGGGCACCAGGGATCTAGTTAAGTCTACAAGCATTCAGGAAGCCCCAGGGTACAGAGAAAGGCACAAACACTCCCTGCCCTCAGGGAGTTCCTACTGTCCTGGCCATCCTCTCCCAGTCACCATTCGTCTCCTGCCCTCCTGCCTCAGGACTTGCTTGGCACCACCTGTTCCTGCCCAGGCACCTGCCCACAGTCCCCACTGCATTTGGGGGCAGTGGGCCCAGGTTCACATCCTGGCTTTCTTTTCTCCTGAGACTCAGTGTTTTCATCTGTAAAAACAAAGAGGGTCTAACTGTTGCAAGAATATTATTTGCAGTTACAAGTCTTAGATTCAAATTCTAGTCCCGCTGTTTCCTATCTGTCTGACCTAGGTCAAGTCACATCGACCCTCTTGGTCTTTTTTCCACATCTTTAAAATGGCCTGTATAATCTATTTCCTTTCAATTCCAAGTCTGTGATCCAGCACCCCGCACAAAGCCTGGATCACCCAAACTCGGCTGTCCCTGGAGCCTGGAATGGGCTGCATCTCATTCTCCCTCACCCCCCAGGGCTGGGCCCAAGCTTTTATGTTGGTGATACTCTGCGCTGCTGCCACAACCAGTGTGGGGAAAATTAACTCAGCAGAGCGATAAATGGCTTTCTCTGGTGTGGACTCTGTGACCCCCTTTAGATAGGGTTTCCCCAGGGCCATCAGCACCCCTCCTCTGGACCACCTCAGCCCTTTGGACCTCCAGTGTGTTTGCTCAATGTCCCTCCTCATCTCAAAACCTTCATTTTGGGAAAGCTATGTCCTCCACTTCAGCCTTTCACACAGTCTTCTGTCTCCAGAAGCCCTCCTTCCCCTCCATTTGCAACAATGTTCAAGTGTCTCAAATTCTATGAAAGGATTTCCTCGACTCTGCCATCCCCTCAAGCTATGGCCTTGCCCACTCTGGAGCAGAAAACAATTGCTATTTACACTCATTCGGAACCATCCATACCTAAACCGTGAGCCAAGGCAGACTTGGGCTGGACCTATTGGCCATTCAGTGAAAGCCAGAATGATTTGGGTTTAAAAGCATAGTCAAGTAGCTCCATCTAAAAATAACAGGCTTCTTTTTTTAAAGCCTGTTTTTCAGAGCTATATTTCAAGAAATCAAATTGAAAACTGCACAGGACAAAAGTAAATTGTCCTGGTTTTTTGAAGAAAAAAAAAAAAGGAATAGGAAAAGAAAAAGAAAGGAAGAAGATGATAGCATTTCCCCAGAAGGCAGCTACTACTACTCTCAGATAACATGGTAAAGATGTGATTATTACAAAACCTCCTAAGGACCGGGCTCACTCCTTCCCACAAATACACACAACATTCATGGGAGGAGTAGGCTTACACAGTAGTGAGGCAAACAGTAAGAAATATGTGACAAGGTTTAACTCATTACCTAGTGGAGTCCTCTCTGTGAAGAGGCCTCATGCAGAACCCTGGTTGTTACTATTCATCCTTAGTTCTTCAAGAGACCTTCCCCTGCCACCACCCATACTAATTCTACACACACACACTTTATTTTCTTTCTCCCTTCCCCAACTCCTGCCCTTCTATGAAGAGACTTCAACATCCATATTGATGCTCCCCCCAAACACTAATCTCCCAATTCCTCAGTCTCCTTAAATCTGACCTACTCAATGACTGTATCTAAGGTTACTATGGTAATGATTACACCCTGAGTCTCACCATTACCAACAACCATCACTTCTCTGAATGTTGATTGAAGAATACTTTTTAAATCTTATCTTTTTTTTTGTTGTGTTTTCTTTTGCAACACAGCTAACACGGAAGTATGTTTTGCATAACGTCACATGTATAATTGATATCAAATTGCTTTCTCAAGGAGAGAGTAGGGGCAAGAGGGAGGGAGAGAATTTGGAACTCAAAATGTTAAAAAAAAGTGAATGTTAAATTTTTTTTACATGTAATTGGGAAATATTTAACGAAATAAATAAAAATATTTTTAAAAAAAAAAGGACCTAGGTCCCTGGGCCAGATTCCCTGTCCTCTGCCCAATTTTACCCAATTTAAACATTGACTGCAGAGATGTCAAACATGCTGCCAGATTAAGATGTAATTGAGAAATATTTAACAAAATAAAAATACAGTACAAAGAATGTTAATTTGTGGCTTTCTAGGTTAATGTGCAGCCTTCAGGGAAACCTTTCTATTTGGGTTTGACATCCTGGCTTTGTGGTGTGCTGCTTGCTAGTAACACAAAGAAATGGAAAACCAGTCCCCACAAGGAGGAAAGTGCACTAGTGACATTGGGGAACCACATGTAAACCGGTAAGCAGCTACATGATCATTTGAGAAGCAGGAAGGTAGCAGGATGGGAGAGGTCACAGCAGCGGCAGATAAGGTAGGGGATTCTGTGAGGTAGTGGTGAGGAGGATTTGGGGTCCCCGGGACTTCATGGAGGTGAGAGAATGCTGAGTTTGGAGAATAGTAAGTCAACCAGTCCGGCTTGAATGGAGTGTGTGAAGGGGAGTGATGTCAGCTGGAATAATGCCAGCTAATGAAGGCAGCGTATTCGTTCTTCTACTGTGTTTTCTTCTGGGCACTGGGGCGTGTTCTGGGTTGATATGGAAAGTAAGAAGTTGACTGGGTCCCTAAGATTCAGGCTTTCACTTTCGCTTTCCTAGAAAATAAAAGGGAAGGAGGAAACGGAGAACAGCTGAGTCCCGTTTTCCCTTTCTCTTTGCTCCTTTTATTTCTAACTGAGCAGAGCCCTGAGGTGAAGGACAAGGGAGCATTCAGAACTGAGGCAGCAGCCTAGACACGGGACAGTCCTGGGAAGGGAAATAAAGAAAGGGAGAAGAGAGGGCAAGCATTGACTTTCATCATTCTGAGCCACGTCAGGGAGCGTAGAGCCACACTGACTAGCTGTTTGTAGCTCTGTCTGGGGATTAGGGCTTCAGCCAGTAGGACTTAACTGGGTGTCTGTCGGGGGTGGGAGGTGGGGAGATGTTTTTTTCTGCCCAGTTGAGTGTCTGGCTGGGTATCTGAGCGAGTAGAGAGTCCATACAAGAGGATGGGTGACCTCAAGACATATTTGGATATCAATGAACAACTGTATTCCCGACAGCTGTAAGTACAAGAGGATGGGGGGGTGCTGTTGGGAGGGAGTGACTGCACAGGTTGGCAAGAAGCCAAATTTTAATCCATCTTTTCAGAGGGGGAGTTGGGTAGCAGGAATAGCAGCTGACCACAACTCTCTCTCCACCCCTCAAGGTATGTTCTAGGCACAGAAGCCATGAGGAGGCTGCGGGGGTCTTCCATGCTGGTGTCTGGCATGAAGGGGCTAGGTGTCGAGATCGCCAAGAACCTAGTCCTGGCCGGAGTGGGCAGACTCACTCTGCGTGACCCCAGTCCGACCTGCTGGATGGATCTTGCTTCCCAAGTAAGGAAGGGTCAGATCCAAAGGGACCTGTGAGGCAAAGGACAGTAGCAGCTGAAGAGCCCAGCTGGGTGGAGGCTCAGAGCTATGGGGGGAAGAGTGTTTTTTCCTCTCTTGCCACTACTACCCCAAGACATGTTCTCCCCCAGTTCTTCCTGTCCGAAAAGGACATAGGACAAAACAGGGCCAAAGCATCTCTGCCCCACCTAGCCCAGCTCAACAGCGATGTGTACATCAGTACCTATGATGGACCCCTCACTGAGACTGTGTTACGAGGATTCCAGGTACACTTCTCCTTTACACTTGCCCCCACCTGCCCCTCATGAAAGACCAGGAGATTCCTCCCCCACACCCCATCCATGGAACTCCGCCTCTCAGGGCTCCATGTTCAGAGCCCTCTTCTTCCATTCCTGCTGGCCTGTGTTGGGGGTTCCTGTCCAGATCCTATAGTGGCAATGGGGAAGGAAGCCATTAGGGATGGATCTCAGGGGAGTGCATGAAGGTGGGAGGGGAGTGCATGAAGGTGGGAGGGGAGTGAAAGGCCTGGTCAGCTCAGGCTGCATGCTGAGCTCCAAGGATCCCCAGGTGGTGGTGCTAACAGACTCCACACTGAAAGAACAGCTGCAGGTGGGAAGCCTTTGTCACGAGCATGGCGTGCACTTCCTGGTGGCCAGCACTCGGGGCCTGGTGGGGTGAGTAATGTCAAAGGTCCATTCCCCTTTTTCCTTCCTGCTCCAAACCCCATACCTGCCTCGCCCAGGATAACCTTTACCCTGCTCTGGCTCTTCAAAAACTCACCTCAATGCCAACTCCTTGAAGCTTTCATTGATTTTGTGGTTAATTATCTCCCCTTCAGACTTCATACCACATTTTGTTTGCCGCTCTAATGCACTTTTCATGAGATAGCTTGGGTTACACATTCTGCAGCTAGACTGTGAGCTTCTCATGAAAGAGTCCTGGAGTCCCCCCTCCTCAGGCCCAGTGCTTCGGACCCAGAGTAGAGGCTTAATAAATCTTTTTAATTCCTTAACTGAATGTAACTGTGCCCCTTGGCTCTCAAAGGGCCCACTACCAGGAGCTGCCCCAGTGGCCCCATCTTCCCCTTCCTTCTTTCCCAGGCAGCTTTTCTGTGACTTTGGCGAGAAATTCATCATCCACGACCCTAGTGAAGCCGAACCCCTACAGAGCAACATTGGGCACATATCTCAGGTGAGTGTTGACGGGCCACAACCTTAACTGCTACAGCCTAGTATGAGGAGTGGCCTGAGGGCCCCCTGCAGAGGGCACTGACATAGACAACCTGAGTCCTGTCTTATTTAGGGTTCTCCTGGTATACTCACTGTTCTTGAAGAAAATGGACATCGGTTCCAGGATGGAGACTGGGTGACCTTCTCTGACATTGAAGGCATGACAGAGCTCAATGATTGTGGTCCTCTGCCCATCCGAGTTCGAGGTGAGTCATACCAATCCTGTATGTGTTGAGTGTGACAAAGTCCCAGAGCTGGGGAATGAGGATGAGGAGAGAGAGGAAAGGTAATAGTTATAGAGCAGGATCAGCTCCCACGCTTGGGAAGGTCCCCAGTCTTGCCCCCCTCACCTTTATGGAGCCCCTAACCCAGAGGGGGAGTTTCTTATCCTTGGGGAGCCCCTAGTCTGAGGAGGAACAGTAACTTCTGCCCTCAGGGAGCTCCTTACACTAATAGGGCAGACAGGGCCCCCGCCTTTGAGCACATCTCTCTGTCCCGTTGGCCTAGGGGCTAGTACTCTCAATCATGAGGAATTAAGGCCAGCCTAATTTCAGGGCAGAGTTCCTAGAATAGTGGGATGGGGTCAAGCATTGTACTTTCTGGTGGTGGAAAACTTGGCAGACAAATGGACCCTCGAGATTGGGGACACCACGGCCTTTTCCCCCTACCTACGAAGTGGAGCTATCACACAAGTCAAGAGATCTCAGACTCGTTCCTATGTGAGTGTCCTTGTAAAGGAGTGAATACCAGGGGGCTGGGGGAGACTGGCAAGTATGTGTGAGGACAGGGGGCGAGGGACAGGCCTTTCAACTGCCGAGGAACCATAGCATCATAGGGTTTGGAGCTAGGAAGGACCTGAGTGAACTTCTAATTCAATCACTTCATATGACTTCAGGTCACACAGGTAGTAAGTGGAACCTGAATTTGAACCCAAATTTGAACCCCAATGCTCTGATTCTAAACCCTGAGGCCTGAGCCCTTAGGCAGAAGCTTGCACACTGAGGGGAAGGGGGGAGGGCTGTTGCTGTGAAAAGTTCTGTTCTAAAAGGTCGAGTAGGGGAGGGGAGGGGAGCAAGGGGAGTGAGGACTAGATAAAGGTGGGGTGTCCCATCCTCACATCTCTAGGAGGCCTTGCCCTTGTCACTGCACCAGCCCAGGATCATGGCAGCTAACCTTCAGGAGGCAGAGCGTGCCCGCTGCTTGCATCAGGCCTTCCGGGCACTGCACAAATACCAGGCCGAGACTGGCCACCTCCCCAGACCCTGGTGCCTGGTGAGTTGCCCTGGCACCCTCAGAACCTTAGTGATTGAAGGGAGAGCTGGGGCTGGCCGGAGCCTGGGGAAAGAGTCTTCTCTTCGTCACCTGCATCTCCTGGACAGGAGGACGCGAATGAGCTGGTGATCCTGGCCCAGGGCCTGGAACCCCTTCAGGGAGACAATGGCAAGAAGGTGAATGAGCCCCTCGATGAGGCACTAGTGAGGAAGTTTGCTATGACCAGCACTGGGGACCTGAGCCCCATAAACTCGGTATTTGGCGGGATGGCTGCCCAAGAGATGCTGAAGGTGAGAACCAGGGACCAGACTGGGAGACATTCAGGCAACCCCCGACCAACGCTGGTGAGCCACTAGCTTGCAGTAACCAGAAGCGGCCACCAGAGGGTAGCCTAGTCCCAAACTTCCATGCCCTCTGTTGTCCTTGAGCATCTAAGAATTTAAAGACCATTTCTAAGGGGATCTTAGAGACCATTTTGTCTAATTTCCTCATGATGTGTAGAAGGAAATTGAGACACAGAGGACGGGAGGGGGTTTTCCCAAGCCCACACAAGTAGTGGCAAAGCTGGGATTGGAACGCAGGTCTAATCCCAGGGTCTCTGAATGCAATGCCCCTCTTATGGGTGGGGAACCAGATGGGGTGGGGGTAGGGAGTGGGAGCGGGCAGTAGGATCAGCTCCCATTTTTATACTGTTTCTATAACGTCATACACAGGATCATAGACTTAGAGCTGGAAGGGACCTTAGAGGCTACCAAGTCAAACTCTCTCATTTTACAGATGTGGAAACTGAGGCATAGAGAGGTTAAATGATTTACCCAATATCACCGTAGTGTCTGAGTCAGAATTTGAACTCAGGTCTTCTGGACTGCAAGTCCAGCACTCTATCCACTAGGCCACCTAGATGCCTAGTTTTTTGTTCTGTTTTTTTTTTTTTGTTGTTGTTGGTTTTTGGCTAGGCAATGGGGTTAAGTGACCTGCCCAGGGTCACATAGCTAGTCAATGTTATGTGTCTAAGGTCAGATTTGAACTCAGGTCCTCCTAAATCCAGGTCTGGTACTCTATCCACTGCGCCACCTAGCTGCCCCCAGATGCCTAGTTTTCCAAGTCCTTTCCTCATCACTACCTGGGAGAAAACTAGGGGAGTTCTTAGTATCCTTCCTATGATACAGATGAGGAAACCAAAGCTCAGAGAGTTGATGACTTACCCATGATCACACAGTTAATAAATATTGGCATCGTGATTCAAACCCAGATCTCTCTTGAATCTAAGCCTATGCTTTTTTCCCCACTCCACCTCACTTAGAGGAAGACAGCTTCAAGGACCCCGGACAATTAGAAAGGGAGAGAAATGGAGCTGATTCTGTGGAGCAGTAGAAGGAAAGAATAAAGGTGGAAGAGAGTAAAGTTGGGGGAGAGGGGTAGCTAATAATGTGGAGTTTCCCAGGCAGCCTCAGGGAAGTTCATACCCCTGGACCAGTGGCTGTACTTTGACGCTCTTGAATGTCTGCCGGAAGATGGAAAGCCCCCACTGAGACCAGAGGCATGTGCCCCAGTGAGTACTTGGAGGGTTAGGGCAGGGATGGTGGGGAGGAAAGTCTTCCTGGAGTCTGACCACTTATGTTAGACCTTGGGGGATGCGAGGGCAGAATAGAAAGAAGGAAACAATCTCAAGGAGTTCCGGCTCTAGTGGGGGCAAATGGACAGGATTCACTCAAAATTGAGGAACATCATTATAGTAGCCATTATGAGCCATGAACAGAGTTCTGTTATATGTGCTGTATAAGTATATACAACTGGGTACGTATATACCGTTGATATGTATATAGTGCTTTATATAAAGCACTTTCCTTACAACAACCTTGTTAGGAAGGTAGAAAGGTAGATAGTTCAACTGTTATATCCATTTCACAGATGAGGAAACCTTACCAAGAGCAGTGAAGTAGCTGAAACCCAGGTCTTCCGGCTGCCATGTCAGTGTTCTTTCCACTACACCACAGTGAACAGCAGTAGAGGTCATATTTTGATTGTCATCTGTTTCCCCCTCTTTCTTCCCACATACTCATCCCAAATCTTCCTTCAGAGAAATTGCCGTTATGATGGACAGATTGCTGTGTTTGGGGATGATTTCCAGAAGAATTTGGGCAAGCAATGCTACTTCCTGGTGAGCAGGAAGGGGTCTGGGGCTGCAGGGGTCCAGGTTCATGTAGGCCAGGCCTTGAGTAGGGAGGCTATTTTGTCTTGTCCAGCCTGAGCCTCATGGGAAGTATGATTGCTTAAGGCTGTTATGGGTGTGAGCCCCCTATCCTGATAAGCCCCAAACCTAGTCAGGAAGTAGAAATCAGAGGTCTGGGCTCCTAGACACTGAGCCCATAAGCCAGCAAACTCCAGGGAGACTATCTTACCCATCTCTAAGGTCACTGGAGGAAGGAGCGGGATGTGGGAAGCCATGCAGGGTGGAGTCAAGGAAATGAGCTTTGGAGGAGGTCAGGGGCCCATGGAGAGCAGAGGTGGGTAAAGAGTCAGAGTCACAGGATTTCAGAGGGACAAAGTCTCTTAGCGGTCGGTCAGTCTAATAGCCTCCCTTTATTTCAGAGAATGAAAAGGTAACTTAGCTGAGCTAATCAGTTGGGGAAATTAACCCCAACAAGGCCTGTTTTCTCCTGGTAGGTGGGGGCAGGGGCCATTGGCTGTGAGCTCCTCAAGACCTTTGCGATGCTGGGGTTGGGAGCTGGGCAGGGCGGGGGCATCACTGTCACCGACATGGACACTGTGGAGCTCTCCAATCTCAGCAGGCAGTTCCTCTTCCACTCATGGGACCTAAATGTGAGTTGGGGACCTCGGCCCCCATTGACATCCCCTTCCTCAAGGTTCCACTTTCTTGAGGGAGGGGGATTCTCTAAGAAGATCTGTAACATGAATTCCACAGCCCCAAAGGCGCTACCTTTATCCCCTTTTCCTCGGACTCCTCAACTTTGCACCCCTGGTTCCCAGGCCCGGCTAGGCAGAGAAAAGCAGAACTCTGGACTCCCTGCCCCAGTCTCCCCTTAAGCTTCTCCACCACCTCCTTCCAGAAGCCCAAGTCAGAAGCAGCAGCTCTAGCTGTGAGAAGCATGAACCCAGCTCTCTCTGTGACGGCACACACAAAAGAACTGGGCCCTGACACTGAACACGTCTTCGGGGATGACTTCTTCTCCAGCCTCGATGGTGTGGCCTCTGCCCTGGACAGCTTCCAGGCCCGTACGTCATCCTCATTGGGGGTAGGATTTAGACCTAACCCCTTGGCCTTGAACGCATCAAGTCCGGTGCTCCTCATTTTACAAAAGAGGAAGAAACTAAGAACCAGGTAGGGCAGGAACTCCTTCCCCTTTAGGTTAACTGGTGAAGCACATGGAACCTCTCTCAGAATCTGGTTTTTAAATTGTTGAAGGAAATGCTGAATTTGAGTTAGAGGTTAGTGAAAGTAAAGACCCTGCAAGGTAGGTGCTATTGTTATCCCCAGTTTACAGTTGAAGAAACTGAGGCAGACGGAGGTTAAGTGACTTGTCCACACAGCTAGTAAGTGTCTGAGGCTAGATTTGAACTTAGATCTTCCTGACTCCATGCCCAGCACTCTGTTCAGTGCACCATCCACTGCCCTAAGGGGAGACACTTCTTGTATACTGATACTAGACTGTCGCCCAAGTACCCACAAGAAGCCCCTGGTCCCCAGTTCTCAGGTGCCCTGTTCCTGAGCCCTGGTGCCTTCTCACTCTGCAACTCTTTGACTCCTAGGTAAGTATGTGTCCGAACGCTGCATCCACTATATGAAGCCAATGTTAGAATCAGGCACTCAAGGGACCCAAGGCAGTGCTGCCATCTTTGTGCCCTGCCTGACCCAGCCGTACAGCACGTCGTCCGAAGATGCCGAGACTGCGTACCCTGTCTGTACCCTACGCCACTTTCCCAGTACCATTGAGCACACCCTACAGGTAACTAACTCGCCCCCTGGAACCCTCACCTTCCTCCTAATCTGAGCCTTGTTCCTCTTTCCAGGAGGGTCTCTAGGAGACAGAGGGAATAGGGGTGAGGGAGGCATCCTAGTAGAACAGAGTGCTTGGAGTCCAAGGATCTGAGTTTGAATCCCTGCTCTGCTGTTTACTGCCTATGGAACCCTAGGCAAATCACTTAATCTCTCTGGGTCTCAGTTTCATCATCTGAAAATGGGGAGGGTTGGACCAGATGATCTTTAGGGTCCTTTCCATGATCCTGTGGTCTAAAGGCAGGAGCAAAGGCTCCAGGACAATGAGGGGTACAGAGGATGGACAGAGTTTAAGAGACCTGCCTCTTCCAGGCTGGGCCCAACCAGCCACTTTGTTCACTTACTCTCTTGACACAGTGGGCCTGGAATGAGTTTGAAGGGCTGTTCAGATTGCCAGCAGAGATGATTAACCGCTACCTACAGTAAGGCCTTGGCAGGGGAAGGCAAGGGGTGGGATGGGGTCTTCAGCAGCAGCGTGGGGGCCCCAGGTTCTGCGTATCACTGAGCCTTGTTCTCTGGTGGGTGGAGGATGGTGTTTACCCTGGCTCCAAGAGCCCCACAGCCCGTGGGCCCAGGTATACAGGTTGGTAGGGACCAGAATGCCTGTTGTGGGAGCAGAGCTAAAGGCAGTGACTCGAATGATAGGGGGGAGGGAGAAATAGCTCGGAGCTCAGGTCCCATGTGGTCTGGCTCAGTTCCTGAGTCCCAGGGGCCCAGACCCTAGGGCTCTGCATTGAGGATTCTCTCTTCCCAGGGAGCCAGACTTCTTAGAGAGAATGGAGGGGCCACAAGCCCTAGATTATCTGAAGACGGCAAGCCTTTCCTTCCTCAGCCCACCACAGGGTTGGCAGGAATGTGTAGCTTGGGCCTGGGGTCGTTGGCAACATTGTTTCCATGACAGCATAACCCACCTTCTTCAGTACTTTCCCCATGACAAGGTAAGGGAGCGGGGAGTAGGGGTGTGTGTGTGTGTGTGTGTGTGTGTGTGTGTATGTATTTGGGGGAGGCAAAGGGAGCGAGGAGGAGTCAGTAATAGTGCTCCTGATGAGAATTCAGACCTGCCCTAACTCCCCAGGTGAATGAGGAAGGAGTCCCCTTCTGGTCTGGTACCAAACGCTGTCCCCAGCCTCTGGAGTTTGACATCAGCAGGGTGAGTAGGGGCTTGGAGGCTGGGGCAGAGGAACCAGGGTGGGTGAGGAAGGAAAGCCAAGAACTGATCACCACGAGGGTGATCGGTGCCTATTCCTGCCTCCCTAAATCTTGAAGAGTTCATAATCTGGGCTTCATACCTTTCCCCCGCTTGTCCAGAATTAAGAACAGGCCATGGTATTGACATGGGAATGGGACCCCTAAGGGGAGGTATATTGGGATCCACACAGAGACACATAGACACAGACCCACAGACTCATAGACACATATACGTGAACACAGACAAATGTACATACTGTGTGTGTATCAATCAACAAGCATTTATTAATTGCTTACTATGTGCACTTAACCCCATGTTAAACACTGAGGAGACAAAGAAAGTAAGAAACACAGTCTTTGCCCTCAAAGAGCTAATGAAGGGAAAGGACAAACCTGAAAACAACTTTGTACATACTAGATATATACAGTGGAAGCAGAGGACATATATGCATACGTGCATGTTGGGGACACAAGTGCACATAGAAATATACATATGCAGACAAGCAGGTACATTGCACAATACACACATTGAGCTATGTATGGAGACACATGCTCATGGCCATACACAGAATATCTATATGAAGGGGAGCATTTGCACAGACACATACATACACACACACAGTAGACATATATATACTTAACTATATATGCATACATCCAAATAGGCAAAAGAGAGTCATTTAGGCCCCACTGATCCTGGCTTCTACCGTAGGACACCCACCTGGATTATATTCTGGCAGCTGCCAACCTGTATGCCAAGACCCACAAACTGCCGGGCTCCCAAGACCGAGATGAATTACGTGTGATCCTTCAGGAGCTACCAGCACCTGCCTTTCACCTCCACACCCACACCCCCATCTTTGCCAATGACCAGGAGCTAGAACAGTCCTCAGAAAAATGGGGTAAGGGCTTGGCCTCCTTCGTCTGCCCAAGTCTAATAGGGAAGGCATGGCACCTACCCATGAGGAAAGCCAGCTGGAACTTGAGAGGCAAGTTCTAGCTCCTCACTTTTCTTGCTCATCATTTGGTCAAACCATTAAACAGCAAGTATTCACTGAGTACCTACTATGTGCCAAGCACTTTCCTGCTAGGCAATGGCTATCTAAATATGAAGACAGTTCCTGTCCTCAAGGGGTTTACATTCTAATAGGAGAATACTAGAGCTCTAGGGCAGTGGTGGCCAGGGAAGGGAGTAGATGGGGAGGTGAGCCATGTTGGGGTAGTAGAGGATCAGAGCTCTTTCCAGTAGCAATGACAGTATCAATCTGATTCTTGTTCCAAGAGATTGAGCATCTGTATACTTCAGACCACAAGAAACAGCTTTCTATAACTCATTTAAAAAGAAAAGATAAAAAAGATGAGATAAAAAGATAAAAAAGACAAAATCAGAAAAACTACACCCAAAAATGAAGTCATTAAAGTGGGACTATAACTGCTCAATCCCAGATTAACTGGCCCTTAAACTTTCTAAATTATTCTCTTGCAGGACAGTTTCCTGGGATTAGTTTGACCCATTCCAACTTTCTCTCTACCCCCTCAAGAATGTTAGCTCTTGTCCCAGAATATGCCTAAAGAGATTGAGATTAATTAGTCATTTGTTGCTTCTGGCCCAAATTCATTGGTTTATTCTGCAACTGCAAACCCACTTTCAATCAGTCAGAAGTCCTCCCTACTATACAGTGAGAGTTGGGAAGGGGACGACCAGTGCTTCACCCCTATGTTAGGATCATAGAATTTAGAGCTGAAAGAGACCTTGTTGTTTTGTTTTTGTTCAGTCATTTCAGTTGTGTCCGACTCTTTGTGACCCCATTTGGGTTTTTCCTTGGCAAAGATACTGAAGTGATTTGCCATTTTCTCCTCTAGATCATGAGAAAACTGAGACAAACAGGGTTAAGTGACTTGCCCAGGGTCACATAGCTAGTAAGTATCTGAGGCTGAATTTGAACTCAGGGAGATGAGTCCTCCTGACTCCAGTCCTGGTGCGCTATCCACTGTGCCACCTAGCTACCCCAAAAGAGATCTTAGACTTCATTCAATCTAAGCACTTAACTTTACAAAAAAGGAAACTGAGGCCCTGAGCTAACTAGTGTTAGGAAAAATAAGCAACAATAACAAAAACCCACAATCCAAACAAGTAACAATAGGGTTCCCATCATCTTCAGAAATTAATCAGAATGATTCAACCTAATATGTGGTCAACCCCAAAGTTTACAAAAGATAGCGCCTTTCCTTACCAAGGACTCACACACGTGGAAGGAACACGGGGGCATTGATCATTAATCCTAGGATCACAGCAGATCACACCTGGAAAAGATCTCAGTGATCAAGGCAAACCCCCTCATTTTACAGTAAAGGAAACCAAGGCCCACAGAGGGGAAGTGACTAGCTCAAGGTCACCCAGCACCTCAATGACAGAACCAGGAGTAGAACTCGGTTCTTTGGACTGCCAGCTCAGGGCTCTTCCACTACACCTTGATAATGATAAAAATGATGATGACAACAATGCACTTTCTAGAGCACTTTAAGGTTTACAGAAGTTTCTACACCAACTCTAGGAGGTAGGCAGGAGGAAAATTGTTCTGTGGGCACCTGTATGTTACAGGTGAGGAAACAGTGGCTCACCTATCATCACATGGCTAGGAAACATCATAGTCAAGATTTGAACCCAGGCCTCCTGACTCCAAGTTCAGGCTTCCCTCCCTCCCCTTTTTTTTTTTTTTTTTGTTTTTAACTCTCCCACTCTGTCTCTCAAGGGCTTTTGTTTGCCTATTAAAGCCCAATTCGTGGCAGAGAGAGACACACAGTTTTCAGACATGGCCAATACAGGAATCTGTTTGGTTATGCCTGTTTGTTACAGGGGCTTTGTTTTTCTCGTCTTTTTTCCCCAGGAGGGGAAGAAGGAGAATGGAAGGAGAGGGAGGAATAAAAAAATGAATGCTTGGTAATTGGGAAAAAAAACCCACAAAATTTAATTTTTTTTACAAGAGACTTCTACCAACCATATATACATACATATATATGTATATACATATATATGTAGTGCTGTTTGTGTTAATTTTTATTGTTGTTTTATTTTTTTAACCATCTTAAATAATATAGAATTTAATTTTTTTAAAAAGCAGCCACTGGCCTCAGACACTTGACACTTACTAGCTATGTGACCCTGGGCAAGTCACTTAACCCCATTACCTACCAAAAAAGTAAATAAAATAAAAAAAAAAGCAGCTGACTGGAGAAGCTTCCGGGCCTGGACTTGGGTACTCAACTTTAGGACGTTCTTTATTCTCCTCTCCAAACTGCAGGTCCCACCTATGTACAAGAACTACGCTTAGCTCTGGCGAAATGGCCAGGAACCTCCTTGGAGCCACAGCTGTTTGAGAAGGTAAGAGACAAGCCTCAGTGAGTACACTAAGCATCTCTGGCCTGGGATCACTAGACCCAGAGCCCACCAGATTCTTCTGTGTTTTGCCTGACTCTCCATAGGATGATGACAGTAACTTCCACATGGATTTCATTGTGGCTGCATCCAACCTTCGGGCAGAGAACTATGGAATCCCCCCAGCTGACCGGAGCAAGGTTGGACACCCCCCGCCCTAGGGTCCTCATATCCACTCCGGTTATAGTGAAAAGTACGCTGGGTCTGGTGTCATAGGAACTGGGTTCTAATCGTGTTTCCAGCACTCACTAGGTGTGTGACCTGGGTCGAAATCTCTTCCCTCTCTGGGGCTTACTGTCTTCCTCTGTAAAATGGGGGTATGTAGAGGCCAGATGACTTCCAATGTCCTCTCAAGCTTTAAGATACGATGATTCTCTACACCAACTCTGTAGAGTCTCTCCACAGGAGGTAAACAGCAAAGTTAGATTCCCCAGATCTAGCCAGACCTGGAATGATCCATTTTCCACCCTTCAGGAAAGAGCTAAGAGGGGAGGGCCCCTGGACATATATGCGCTCTCCATTTTTCTGGAGGGTCCATCCCTTCTTGCCCTGATCCCCGAAATGTCTTCACCTCCAATGCTGCTGATACCTTCTCCGTGTCCATCCCTCCCCAGAGTAAGAGGATTGTAGGGGCGATCATCCCAGCCATAGCCACCACGACCGCGGTTGTGGCCGGGCTGGTTGGCTTGGAGCTGTACAAGATCGTGATGGGGCATCGGTGTCTCAGCTCCTACCGCCATAGCTACTTACAGCTGGCTGTGCCTCACCTCTCTCGCTGGATACCCAAGGCCCCGTGTGTCCAACAGGTAAAGCCTCATTCTCTGCCCTCACCCTGCCGGGAAGCCCTCGTCTTCTCCCTATGGCAGCCATTCTTCCTCTCTCCCTTTCATTTGGCCCCTCTTCTCCATCTCAGCCTACCTTGGGCCTTTTTGCGGACCCGCTCCCCCTTCCTAACATCCGTGTAGTCTGTCCCCCTTACCCTGGCCCTCACCTCTCCCTTTCTCCATTTGGTCCTAACTGCTGACCCTGTTCCTGTCTCTTTCCCTATTCTTCATCTGGTTCCCCGCTCTCATCTTGGCTCCGACCTTAGCCCTGTCCCTGCCGGTCTTGCTCCCTCTATTCGTATAGATCATTCCCTGCCTGTTCTTGACTCTTTATCCTTTCTTCTTTCTGACTCCAGTCCAGATGTCTCCCACGCCGGTTGTTCTCCCAGCCCTTTCCACTGTCCCTGCCCGTCACCTTATCTCAGTTCTTCCTTGTGCCCCTCTCCCACCCTCCTTGTCCATGGGCCATTCTGTCCTGGGCCATGGAGCCTCTGGTCTCAGCTTCTCGTGAATCAGCTCATTCTCTGAGATGACCCTGGGGAACCTTTGCCCTTGGTCCAGGGCCTTCTTAAGTTGCTCTTTCTTGATGGTAGGAGGTTACCACATCTGGCCAGAAAACAGCCGAGCTAACTCCTAGCTTTGTCTTCGGGGCCCTCAACCTCCACAAGGTCCCTGGATTCTCTAGCTCTGGTCCCCAGTGGCTCCCTCCCTTCTTCAGCTCCTACAACACACTTCAGGGAGCTGGTAGGCTTTTCTGCTGGTGTTTCTTTCCAAGGGCATGAGCACTTACAGATATACCAGCACAAAGTTCCAAGTGACTTTGAGGCATATAAAAATATTCTCTCACGGACCAACTGAGTGAGGCTGGTGCCATAGAAGACGCATTGGTTTGGGAGTCAGAAGGCCTGAGTTCGAATCTCAGCTGTGGACCTTGGACAAGTCCTTTCTCTTCTCTGGGCCTCGTTTCCTATTCTGTAAAGTGAGAGGATATTCAGACAAGGTTTTTAAGGTTCCTTCTGGCTTTTAAATCTTCTAACCTGTGGGTGACGCACAAGTTTCCCAAAATGCCTAAAGGGAGCTCACGTTCGCCCTGGCTGTTCTGGGCCCGAGAGTATTCTAACCCTGCCAATCCCTCCCTCCCTCTTTTCCTCTAGATGTCCCCCACCACACACACACATCCCGATTTGGGTTTGGCCTTGTTGTGTATTCTAGATGAAGTTCATCCGTCCGGGCAGCATCTCATTTCAGCCCACCATGAAGCCTCTCTCCTCATGAGAAGGCTTCTGATGTCTCCTCTATCCCTAGCTGTAATACTTCTTGCGAAGGTCCCTATCCCTGGCTCTTCGTTCTCAGCTCACTCTTGAGCCCAGCTCTGTCTCCAACTCCAGGCCTGATCCAGGAGGCATCTTGGGAAGATTGAGGCCCCACAGGGAGCTCCCTGAGAACCCAGCCGTACAATTACTCCCTGACCAATGTCCCTGCTCCCCATCCCTGTCTGAAGAGGCTCTCTGAACTTCCCCCAAACTTGAGTGCTGGGGGTGAGTGTGGAAGCTGTGGAAGCCAGCTTCTCTTCACCATCTCCCCCTTTCCGCCCCAGACTTCCAGAAGGGTTTGAATTTCCAGCCTGAGTCATTGGGCTGAAGTTGGAAGGTGGGGGAATGGATGAGGACTGAAGAGGGGGAGGACAGAACCAGGCTGGGAAGGATGAGAAAGAGAGAAGGGGAACTGTTTGGGAGCTAGGGGCTTGGGGAAGGGAGCCAGGCTGGGGTGGGAGGAGATGAGAGGCCAGAGTGGGGAACAACGGCTGAGGCTGGGGGGATGGGGGCAGCAGGCTGGGAACTGTCAGACACAGGAAGCAGCCGTCAGACCCGATGGGGTCTGTGGGTGGTGGGGGGAGAGCCCACAGCTTTAACTCATTAGTGTAGCCAGACATCCGGCAGTCAGCCCCCTCCTCAGCCCTCCACCCCTAGGGAGCCCTTCTGAGGGGCGGACGGGGAGCCTGAGGCTTTCTCTGGGTTCAGTCAGACCCAAGCCCACACCATAGAAGGGGTGAGAATGAGATAGGCCTGGACGAGGCCAGACTCCAGCTGTTGGGCTCTGGGAGCTGGGAGAAAAGTAGGGCTCAGTTCTACCAGCTTCCATGCCCGGGCCCAGGGCGGAGGAGTGAACAGAGCTCCAGGCCCATGGGAGCCTTCGGCTGGCCTTGCCTCAAGGGAGTCCCTCCAGCGGTACCTGTGTTCACATGCCTGAGTACATGTGCCCATGTATGTCCTCATGAGTATACACTCGTGTCCTTGTTTGTGTGTCTCAGTGTGTGCTTGCGTGTGCAGATGTGTGTGGGTTGGGGATGGGCAGAGGGAACCCAGTTGCACTAGAGTCTGGAAGTGATTATTAGCTCATTAGACCAAGCTAATGAAAAACAGGGTCTGAGGAGGCAGGAGGGAACAGGAAAGGCAGGAAGAGGGAAAAAGAGAAGGGAACAGTCCAAAACACTGGAGGGGCTTGTCTCCCTCCCCTCCCCCCCACACCCAGGGCCGGACTGTTGTCTAGTCCTGGGGTCTTCATTCCTTTATGCCCCCTCAGTTCTACAAGCCCATCACAGAGAGCCTTTGTATAAAGCCTAGGGCAAGGGTTAGCAGGGAGCAGCCCAGGGCCCGCTTCTGGCCCCCTTCTTGCCCCCACGCACAGGGCCTTCTTTGTCTCCAGATTGCGCCAGCCTCAGGGCCAGATCTGGTCATTCAGTGGGGACACTGGAGTTTCTGATGAGCCAGGGTAGGAGCCCTCAGGACAGTCACCCTCACAATCCCTCTCTTCCACTTCCTTCCCACTGTTTCCTGCCTTAAAAACCTCCCCACGTCCCTTGTACCTTCCCAAGCATTCTAGAGCAGTCAGAAGACCTCACTTTAAATCCCGACTCTTCTGACTCTTAGCTGTGGGATGGCCCCTTTCCCTCAGGGCTTCAGTTTCCTCTTCCATAAAATGAGTGTGCTGGATTCAGGTGTTCTCTAAATCCCAGGATCTCTTCTCTGGGCTCTCACAAATGAGAAATCTGAGAATCATGAATCTTATAGGGAACTATCTTTGAACGCAGATCAGCTCAGCTAACTGAGGCTCAAAAAGAGGCAGGAACTAGCCCTGAGTTACACAGCCAGTTAGTAGCGGAGCCAGAGCTGCCATCCTGGTGTCCTGATTCTCAGCCCTGCTTAGGGATATCACCGGACAGCCCTGGAGCAGGTCCCCTCTTGGCACCTCAGGGGGATACTCTACCATCAGGCAAGCTAGGGAGCTGGGAGTTAGCGGCTCAGAGGCTGAGCTGGCTGGACGACCATGGACTTGAGAAGTAATGCTCCTTATCTAAGGTTTGCAGCTGCTGCCCCTCCCCCCTACTTCCTCAGGAAGCTCCCCTGACCCCCACCCCACCCCCAGCCTTGGTGACGGAGCAGCCCCTTTTCCTGTGGAAATGGCCCCCACGGCCATGTCCTGTGACGGGTCCCACTGAGGAGACGGGGCCTGGGGAGGGAGGAGCAAGGAATGCTGACCGAGCCTGCCCTGGCTCAACATCCCCTTTCCCTGGACCCTCAGCCTTCTCCCCCTGCCCCTCCCATCCCCACTCCAGAACTGTGCTTTCTTCCACGGGTAGGCCATAGGCCTGGATTTCCTCGGCCTTTCCTTTCTCTACCCTTCGGGGTGGGAGGGAATACATTTAGGGTTAAAGGATCTAAAGTGTAGAGGGACCTTTGATATCATTTAGTTGACTATCCCCCTCTTATTTTACCAAAAAATAAGGCATAGACAACTAAAATATACAACTAAGAGCTACAAACCGCTAGGTGAGGCCTGAAGTCAATGCCAGCCTGGATAATCAGGGAAGGCTTCCTGGATGAGGTGGCATTTTGGCTGGTCTTTGAAGGACAGATAGGAACTCACCAGACCAACAGGGGAGGGAGGGCACAGCAGGCACAGGGAAGAGCCTGAGTGCAAGCACAGGAGTGTTTGGGAGAGTGGAGGTGGAGGCAAAGAGTTGTCCCTTTGGGTTGGACTATGTGAGAAGGGAGGTGGGGCACATGTGGAGCGCAGGGAAAACTGAACTTTACTCAGAAGGTAATAGGGAAGGGGCAGCTAGATGGCACAGTGGATAGAGCTCTGGCCTTGGAGTCAGGAGGACATGAATTCAAATCCGGCCTCAGGCACTTGACACTTACTAGCTATGTGACCTTGAGTAAGTCACTTAACTCCAATTACCTCACCAAAAAGCAAAAAAAAAAAAAAAGGTAATGGGGAGCTACTAAAGGTTTATGAGCAGAGGAGTGATATGACCAGATCTACAAATTAAAAAGATTATTCTGACTGAAGAAGGAAGGATGGGTTGGTGGGAGAAGATACTGGTAGCAAGAAGTCCTGTAATGTGGTTGTTGCAGTAATCTAAGACAGTAGTAAGGAAGGTGTATACCAGAGTGTGACAGTGGAAGTGGAGATGAATTCAGAAGATAGTCAATTAAACAACAAGCATTTATTAAGCACCTACTGTGTGCCAGTCAGTAGGCCTCGAGGCCAGTCCCTGTCCTCAAAAAGTTAACATTCTATTAGGGGAGCCAGTAAAAGAATAGGGTAAGATGTACACAAAATTAACATAATTTATGGGGAAGGCATTAGCAGCTGCAGGGGCAGCAAAGGCTTCATGGAGAAGGTGGAACTTAAGCTGAGTTTTTAAAGGAAATTAGGTATTCTAAGAAGCAGCAGTAAGGAGGGAGGGCATTCCAGGCATGAGAGACAGCCGAGGCAAAAGCACAGAGGTGGGAGATGTTGCCGAACTGAAGTCAGCAAGAGCTGAAATGAGGGAGAGGAAGGTCAAAGATAACTCCAATATGGGAGACTGGGTGAATTGTGATGCCACAGAGAGAAACTGAAAAGTCAGAAAGAGTAGCAGGTGTAAGGGAAAGATGAATTTAATTTGACATGTTGGTTTCAAAGGAACAAAACTTTCAGCTCAGGGAAGGTCCAGCGTGGGAAAGCAGGCTGAGGAGGGGGCTGCAGGCCTTTTTCTCCTTGCTCGCCTTCCTTTCCCACTCACTGCTTTCTGCTTCCAAAGATTTCCCCAAGCCAGGCTCTTAATCAAAGAAACAAGGAATTTGTCAGGGAAGATGCTCTTGTCCAGCTCTATCCCTTTCCAAAGTAGGAGACTGGGGCCTGGTTCTTCAGCCCCATCTCTTATTTCTGCGACCCAGAAGGAAGGAGTGCCAGGGTGTTTTCACTCATTTGAAGCCCTGTTATAGAGTCTACACTGCAGGCTCTTTGCTGACACCCACATCTCTGCTCACCCAACAGTATCATGATATGAGATGGACATGCTGGGACCGGCTGACGGTGCCTGCTCCTGCCCCAGGTCAGCCTGAGATGACCCTGAGGGACCTTCTCGCCTATCTCCAGGTGAGCCTAGTCCCACCTATCTGCCAGATCTCATACACAGTCACATAGCCCTTGCCTCTGAACAAGCCCTTAGCAGTGGCCTTCTTTCTATCCCTCCCCAAATGGGGAATGGATGAGTTACCCAGGGACTCGGGACACGTCCCTCTTTAGAAGATTGGACCCTGGTGTCTAGAGGCTCAGCTCTCCCCTACCTCCAGTGCCCAATCTGCCTTGCCCCAAGTTTAGATACATGGCCCCCCCCCAGCAGACCAGCCCATCCCTTCAATGCCCCCAGGCCCAGATCCTAAAGGTCCTGGCTTCTTCCTTCCTTCTCTCCCCTCCCAGGAAAGGACCCCCAGAGTAGATTCTCCCTGAAGGAGTCTCTTCCCCACACCTTCCCCCTACCTGCCTCACCAGTGTCTATGGCTCCCAACCCACCCCATGGATTCCTTCACGTGTATGGAGCCAGCTTAGGGCTCAGCAGGGCCTTTATCCTATCTCCATTACCCCCAGGAGAAGTATGACCTTCCAGTGACCATGTTACTGCTGGACACCTATCTCCTGTACTCAAGGCGCTGGCCAGAGGCCCAGCAAAACCTCCAGCTCAGGTGAGGTCCAGTCTGGAGCAGAGGGGGTCCAGGCTTCCTCCAGCCTCTCCTTTCTGAGGTACCCCTAGGGTTCTCACTCTCTGCTGCCCAGCCCCCGTTCTCCTGTATAAAAGAAGATCAGCTTCCTGTCTGTTCCAGGAGCCATTTACATCCCAGTATTCCTTTCCCCTGAGGATTAGAGATGCTCTTCATACTCTTCAGAGGCAGCTGGTAGCACAGTGGATAGGGCTCTGGGCCTGGAGTCAGGAAGACCTGAGTTCAAATCCTGCCTCAGACACATAACTAGCTGTATGACCCTGAGCAAGTCACTTCACCTCTGTCTCAGTTTCCTCATCTGTAAAATGGGAATGATGATTTTGTAAAGAGTTTAGAGGACCTGAGTTCAAATCCGGCCTGAGACACTTGATACTAGCTTTGTGACCCTGGGCAAGTCACTTAACTCCAATTGCCTCACCAAAAAAAAAAAAAAAAAAAAAGAGTTTAGTGCTTAGCACATAGTAGTCCCAAAAGAAATGCTCATTCCCTTCCCCCTCCCTCCTTGGTCTTCTCTGGGCCTTGGCTAGATCCAAGCTTGAAGGCTGCTCAGAGAGGAAGGCACTGCTCTAGGCCCAGAGAAGTTCCTCCCACTCGGAGGCTACCCTTTGGGGAGGAGAAGGAGGGAAAGGGGGGAGATGAACGAGCAGCTGTGGGGACCAGGGAAAAGATTCCTCTGGGACACAGCTGAAATGGGCCCGTGCCTCCAGGAGATGAACCTCCCAGGAGAGGCCCAGGTCTGTGTGATTTGAGAGTGAGGGCTGGGTAAGAGCCCAGGGTGTCCAGAGGGAGACTCTGGATCTCTTAGCTTTGGCCAGAAGGACAGGACTTTCTGTGGCAGGGCCATGTCTCCTCCAGCAAAGAGGAACTGAGGCTGGGGATGGGGGCACAGGAAGGGTCAGGGTATGGGTCAGGTAGCAAGAGTAGGGAATGTTGCAGGATTTGAAGTGGGAGGGGACCTGAGAAATCATCTCATCTAACCCTTTCATTTTACAGATGAGAAAACAGCACCAGAGGGGTTCGGTGATGTGCTTAATGCCATCCAGCTACTACATAGCACAGACATGATAAAGTCAGTGTTACAGCAGCAAGCCTCCTGGGGTCCCATCACTAGCTCACCCATTGCCATAACCTTTCCTTCCCTCCCCACCAAAGGGGCCCCTCACACTTCCCTGGCAGTTTCCTGCAACCAAATGGAGCTGCCAAATGGAATCTGTAGAAGGTGGGAGGAGGGAAGGGGAGGGGTGAGGGAGCTAGGTAAGAGCAGAGTTAGGGTCCTGCCTGTGCCCAGGAAGAAGCTAGCATCCCCCAGTCCAGCTGCCCACTCCATCCTGCAGGTCCGGGACTTGGTTCTGGGGACAGGGCCAGATCCCCACCCTACTTGCTGCTCAGGGCTGTTCCTCTGAGAGAATGGCCCGTTTCCTGTCTCTCTGCCTTCAGCTCTCTCCTAAAATAGTTTCAGATGTTTCCTGTCTTGAGCTGCTCCTGTTTCTCACCGCCCCCCTGCCTGGGCCCTCAACTATGACTCTCCCTCTTCTCCTCTTTGCTCCCTTGCCCGAGTCTGGCTGAGCCTCTGACTCCCGATGCCCACCCATCCTCCCCCGCAGGGTGACAGAATTGGCGCATCGGGTGACTGGCAAGGAGCCGAAGATGGGCCAAAAGGAGCTGGTGTTTGAGATCAGCTGTGAGGACGAAGAGGAGGACACTACATTCCCCCCGTTGCATTACCGCCTCTGCTGAGCCCAGACCACAAAGACGGACACACGGCTGAGCTCCCAGCCCCAGAATCATTAATAAAACAGTTGATGAAGCATTAACTAGATCCAGGTGATGGTGGCCAATGGGATATCAGAAAAAAATTGCTTGAAACGTTGCCAGCCAATCAGACTCTCTTATAGCCCAGGATTCTGCCTCTCCCACCCAGGGAACAGGCTGCTACAGCGAGCCCCTCTTTTCCTTTTTCTCCCATCTCCCCCCACCCCGTTGGAGACTCAGGCGCCCTGCTGCGTCATTGCCGGGCATCCTCCCTGGTAACAATACTGGCTCTGCTCCTTCATCGAATCGTGACATTTAGAGCTGGAAAAGACTTTAGACGTCAACCAATCCAATCCCCAGAGGAGGAAACTGAGGCCCAGGAAGGAAAGATATCTGCCCAAGGCAAATTTGTCGGCTACTTAAACCGTGGAACCAGCCCCCTTCTCGCTGCCTGCTCCCAGTCATGGCCCTGTCCCTGCATCCCGGGACCATGCCTCAAAGCCAGATGGGATTCTCTTCAGACCAAATGGTGCAGTGTAGCATATTGTGGAGTCAAAGGGTCAGGATCTGAATCTTTGCTCTGCCAGATTCTGTGTGACCTTGGGCAAATCTCTTGTCCCCTCTGGGTCTTAGCTTCTGCATATGGACAATGAGAGGATTGCGAGAATCTGAATCCTGTGATTCTAAGGGTGGGGTATGCCTGGGGCCTGCGGCAGACCCAGCTGGGCAGTATTAGGGGCAGGGCTCCTCCCTCAAACCCCTTCTGCTCCCTGCCAAGGAAGGAGATATCGGGGTCTAATAGAAAACCCTTTATTGCCCGTGGTTGGGGATGGGGGTGGAGAAAAGAGGTGTCAAATGTAACCAATGACATCATTGCAAATGATGGGCTGCCGGCTGCGGCTCCTCATGAGAGCAGCAAAGTGAGTAAAGTCCGAGGCAAGGTCCGGCGAGGGGAGGGGGCACCCAGGTGCAGGGGGGCAGGACAGGCGCTTGGCGGCCATGGCTGCTGGGCTGCTCCTCTGGGGCGCTGCCCCGGCTCCAGAGGGGCCCCGGGCCCGGCCCCCGCCCCCGCCCCCACCCAGCCTGCGCCTGAGATGGTCCGAGAGGTTGAGCAAGAAGTGGTGGGGCTTTCCCAACCAGCGAGGGGGCGCCGACGGGCACCCTTCACCCGCTGCCTCAGGGAGCTCCATCCAGTTCTCCACCAGATCTGCGAAGCAGTTATCCCCTAGCACCAGGGGCTGGCGGCTTCGGCTTCGAGACAGTAGACACGCTGTCCAGTCCTCAGCATCTAGTCCCCGCCACTGCTCCAGGCAGATGTCAGAAGTAGATTTGGGCCGGGGTCGACGTCCAGATGGGGGGCTGGTCCGGCCCCGTAGGCGGCCAGCCCTCCTAAGCACTGGCCGGTCCTCATCCCGCCAGGTGCTCCCTGACACTTCTGAGTAACCTGAGTCCCAGTCCAGGGTGCGTTCACAGGGGGACAGTGCAGCCCCCTCCTCATCGTCCTCTTCTAGGCAGCAGGCCGAGTCTGCTTCTGAGGCATCCGAGGCTCGTGGTGGGCGGCAGGGCCGGGGGCCGCTGGCGGGCTCTGGGGGGGGTGGCTGCGAGGGACCCTGCATCCGCGGGGAGCCTGGCTCTTCCCGCCCGCACAGCTGAAGGAGAGAGGAGAGAGCAAAGGTCAAAGCCATTCGATATTACCATCCCTATTTTAGAGATGCCAGAGTCAAAGAGAGAAAGGTCTCACTGCCTGCTTCTGGTAGGCACTCAGGGTAGAGTGTTGGTTGTCATGAGAGTTGGGATTATTCCATTTTCATATGAAATCTGGGGAAACCGAGGCACTGAGCAGTGAAAGTGTCTAACCCATATAACAAATTAATAGCAAAGGCTGGACCAGAATAAGTTTTAGCAACACTTTTATTGTTCTTACATTATAACACACGAGGACAAGTATTCTCATTTTGCAGATGAGGAAATTGAAGTAAAATGACTTGCCTAAGGTTACATAGCTGGTAAATGGCAGGCCAGGGGCATGAACCTCCACCTCTAGGATCAAGCACAATGCTCATGCTTTATGCTGGGTCCGCTCTGAGGCTCCCTCCTCTTCCCCCATCCTAACTTTTCATATTTAGCCTAGCTGGAGTACAGATTTGCAGGGGCCAAGAGCATCTTCCTGCTAGTGGAAAATATTATGGGGAAGGGGGGACTGGGCACCAAGTGCTGTGTCTAATTTGGGGCATTGACGCCTATTTCCTACCATGGGGGGGGCACTTATATCCTGGTGAAGCGCATACCAGAAACAGGTGGGTCACCTACCAAAAACCTGCCTGGCCCCCTGGCACACGCAACCCTGCCCAGCCGGCAGCAGCTGCCACGTGCCTGGCCCCCCAACCTCCTGGCTCCCTGCTTTCTTCAGGCTGGCAGGCTGCAGCATGTTCCCCAGCAGACAAGTTAGCACCCGCTGCAGGCAGCCCGGGGGTGGCGGAGAGCGGGTGTGGAGAAGTTGGGCCAGGATGGGTCGGGCTGGGCTGGGCTGAGCTGAGCTGAGGTGGGGAGGAGGAAAGGAACTAGGGCAGGGCAGGGTAAGGGAGCCTGTATCCTGACCCAGGGGGCTACTGTCTCAGCCCCCCATTCCAATCCTAGCTCTATCCTGGCTCGAGTAAGGGGAAGCGGCCCCCGGAATGTTATAAGGTCTCCCCTTCTTCCCTCCTCTCCTTGTCACACTCAAGCTAGGCGAGTCCCCCCTCTCTTTTTACCCCTAGGCCCATAACTGGCAGCAGACAGCCCTCCTCGCTCCGACCCACCCCACCCCCCACCCCTAGTCAGCTACAAGAAGCACAGCTGTTGAGATAGAAGCTGCTGGATATATGAGTTCCTCCTGGTTACCATCGGAGCCGGGTAGGCTTAGGTGCCTGCCTGCCTCAGTTTCTCCCCTTGTGCTCAAAAGTTTTATTTTCCCTTTCCTGGATGTAGAAGGTAGGGGGAGGGAGGCCCTCTGCCAAGCATGGCTAGCCAGGATGTTGTTACCTGATGCCCGGGACAGCCCCCAAAGTTCCCCAACCGTCCGAAACCCAACCCCAGCCATCTGCCAGGGCAGCTCCAGCCAGCTGGGGTGCCCCTCCCCCAGCCCCACATGTGTGGGCAAACACAGACCTAATATAGGACCACAGGTCCTCCACAACCGTGTCTGCAAAAAGCCCCCATCCCTGAATACTCACTACCCATAGAGATGTCAAGTCCAAGGTACTACCTTCCTCTAATACATCTATGGTGGGGTGAGCTGGCTGGGGAGTGGGGGTGGGGACAGCTACTTCCTGTCTTGTTCTGGGGTCAAGGCTGTGGGAGGAGAAACTGAGCCTTGGAGTGCCCCAGAAACCATTCTAGGTTCTCTTCCTGGTGAGCAGGCCTCTGCCTTCCCAGGACTCCCCCTCCACTAAGAGCCCACCTCAGTGCCTAGCAGAAAAGAAGCAAAAGAGCTAGCTGCTCCCCAATTCTCTAGGGGTCCCTCCACAGCTCCCCCCTGTGCTGCCTCCCCAAGTCTGCACTCTCAAGGCAGAAAGCTCACCAACTCCAGACGGAACTGTCCCAGGAAGCTGTCCAGCCGGGAGCTGCGCATTCCCAACTAGGGAGAAGGGCCCCAACTGGGGCCAGCACCTCCCCCCCCAGGCCCTCTCCACTCCAGCAGCCGCTGCTACAGGACGTCTGTGGCTTGGGCAGGGATCGCTGGAGTGGAGTTGGGAGGACGGACGGCTCTGTTCTTCCTCTCTCCTGCTGCTCCCAACATCTGGCTGCAGCCCAGGCCGCGCCCCTCCCACAGTCAGCCAATGAGGCAGGGAAGTGTGGGGAGGGTAGAGAGGAGGGGGGCTGTAACTGGAGCCCCCGCCTCCAGCTGGAGGCAAGGATCGGGAGACCTAGCCCTGGGGAACAGTATGGTGACCCCCTCCCCCATTGTACCCTCTCTAAACCACTCTCAGGCTGTTTGGCATCCCAGCTCTTTTTCCTGAGCTTGTCCTCCCCACCCCCCAAAAGTGATGAGACCAGAGCTTTCTGTGGGACAGGGTATGTGTGGGAGAGGCTCCTGGGGATGTGGAAGGGTGTTTGGAATAGTGGGCTGGTGAGAAAGTCGGAATTTAAAACATAGAGCACAATGTCAGATTTGGAAGAGATCTTGGAACATAGAACAGAATGTCAGGGCTCGCTGTCCTTCACGAAATCCACTCCCCCTCTTCATCTCCTGTCAAAATCTCTTCCTTCAAGGCAAACACAGCTCAGGTGCCAGCATCCCTCATTAGAAGGAAACCTCCTAGCAAGTGGGTATCGTGTCCTTCCTTTTATGTTTATGGCCGGCACCCAGCACAATGCTAGCACCCGGAGTAGATGCTTAATAAATACTTGTGGATTACCTCTGATTCACCCCAGCTAGAGGGATTCTTTAACAAATATTCTTAGAACACTTTTCCTGGTTCTTTGTCTTTGCTCCTATCACTTTCCTGCTTTGCCCTATATATGCCAAACAGCCTGAGAGTGGTCTAGAGAGGGTACAATGGGGGGAGGGGGTAAGGTATATATATGGCATCTGTAGCGTACCATCTCTCTGAGGCACAGGGACTTTTGTTTTTGTCTTTGTTGCCCAAGAGACATCAGTGTTCACTGAATTGAAAATAGAATATGTGAGCCAGAAGGGGCACTAAGGGTTGGAGTTACTCCATTGCCTTCATTGTACATAGGAGGAAACTGAGGCCCAGAGAGGGGAGGGAACTGGCTTAAGATCACACATAGAATAAGTCAGTCACCCAGATTTTCTAACCCTCACTCAAGGCCAGTGTTCTTCCCACAATTAGGTGGGGGGAGGACAGAGAGAAAGGGAGAGAGGGGGGAGAGAGAAAGAGAAAGGAGGAGAGAAGGGGGAGGGCAGAGATGAGAGAGATGGAGGACAGAAGGGAGGGCGAGAGAAGAGAGAGAGAAGAAGAAGAAGAAGAAGAAGAAGAAAAAGCAGGAGGAGGAGGAGAGAGGGGGAGGGGAGTGATGGGAGAGACAGAGAGACAAAGAGAAGGGAGGAGGGGGAGAGATGGGAGAGAGAGAGAGACAAAGACAGAAAGGGAGAAGGAGGGAGGGAGAGAGAGAGACAGAGAGAGAGAGAAAGAGTTGGAAAGAGGAGGGGAAAGATGGGAGATATAGAGACAGAGACAGACAGACAGAAACATAGCGATCTAAAACAACAGGGAAATCTGAGCTTGGGAAGTAGTTTCTATAGTGGAACCTCTTAATCCTTTTTGTATCATGGACTCTCCCAGCAGTCTAGTGAAGCCTTTCTTAGAATCATGTTTCGAAATAATTCAAAGAGATCTCAAATTTCAGTTAAACATTAATGAAAACCCAAGATGTAATATTTTCCAAGTTCAAGGATTTCCTGAAATCCATCCATGAACCCCTTGGTCCATGTCTAGAACTCTTGTTCTAGAACATCTTAATATCCATATGCCTTCATCTTCCTGGGCCTCAATTTTCATCTCTGTAAATGAGTCATATTTTTGGTCATGGCCAACTTGGGGAATTTGTTTTGCTTGACTATGCATATTTGTTATAAAAAAAAAGGATTTAGTTTTTCTTTTTCCAATTGAGGGGGGACAGGTTGAAGGGAGCGAACAATTGGGTGGAGGAGTTTAAAATGTTTTCCTTTGTAAACTAAGGAGATTAGACTAGATGGATTAGGGCCTCTTCTGGCTCAAAAGTGCCATCAGGATCTGATGTTTCTGCCCCCTACATCCAGGCAGTTAGTTGGCCCAGTGAACAGAGTGTCAGACATGGAGTCTGGAAAACTGGAGTCCACATCCAGCCTTCTTCACTAAACTAGCTGCCTAACTACTTCCTGACTCGGTTTCCTCGTCTCTAAAATGAAGATCTTAAAAGCATGTCACCCAAGATTGTGAAGATAAAATAATACTTGTAAAGTGCTTTGCAAACTTCAAAGTGCCACATAAAGGCTGGCTGCTACTATTTCATCTTGAAGGAGAAATAGACCCTTTTTCCCAGGGAACAGGGTGCAGAGGGAGGAGGACTGTTGGCCAGTTATGTGAGGCTGGAGGACCTGCAGGGATGGGGAGGGATGGGGGTGCGGTCTAAGCACTGCACACACACACACACACACACACACACACACACACACACACACACAC